>NW_022170249.1:58388252-58592455 GCF_008802855.1 Photinus pyralis
AATCTTAGAGAAGGAAAGAATGAGGAGTGATAATATTGATCGTAAAGTGTAGCCCACATTTGTTTGTTATTCCACCGAAAACTAACCTCAAATTTATACCTGTGAAACGAAATACTTTCGTGTGTTTTTTGGCTATTACTTCCGTGCACTACAATGTACCATTGTCCAATAATGTTTTTAATCGCATATTTCGAGACTTAAGGATCGCATAATCACGAAAATGAAAAATTAAACAAATTTTGGCTCCGAAAATATGGCCGCCTCAGGCGTCACCGCGCAGCATTGCGCTGGATAGGATATTGTCAGTCCCCTTTCTTTCATAGTCTAAGAAATTAATAGACTACCAGGTGCACTGACCTACAAATAATTGAAGGTTGGTTCACAATCAATTGTGATGACAGCGAGTGCCCTGCGAGGTCAAGTTATCGTAAGTTTAAGAAAGATGTATCTTAAAGTTACTATGGCCTCACATGGCTTCTTAAAAAAAAATCTTATCGAGTGCTCTTCACAGTCTTCATCATGAAGACTATAGAAACCGTTGCTGTTCATAGTCACGAAAGTTGCGCGTTTCGCTGGTGGGAATGTGAACCGCGCACACCTCATAGATTGATGCGTTTTTTTTAAAATCGAATATAGGGAAATTACATTGCATACAAAAGCGTATGTTGGCATTAAAAAAAACTCACTGTATGTTTTTTTATTGACTTGATCAATGCCACATTACTCTGGTTTATGATCTAATAAAGTTATTATTATTATTATTATGGTAGGTGTATCTTGTGAGAACTCAGGTCTAGCCTGGTTAACTAATCGCACGGATTAAAATCAAGTAACGATTAGTGTCTGTGTCTGGTGAAGTTATGTAGGGTCCTAAAAAAATAAAATAAATATAATAAAAATAAAAATTCACACACTCACATTGGAAATCTAGAGATAGTATGTAATTCATACTTACCAACATAGCTATTGATGGGCACAATAGCCAACGCTATCAGGAAAGAGGAAAACAAAACAAAACAAAACAAAATCATTATAATAATTCCTGTAATTTTATTAAATGGAGTTTATTGTGTAAGTGTTTCTTTGGCTTTGTGTTTGGGTTGAATACGAGTGGGTTGTGATAACGTGGTGTGTTTCTGTGAAGGAGTGTTGTGTTTTTTAACTGTGCTAGGACGTGTAACTTTATTCGGTGGACCTGTCTTTGTGGTACATGTTGCCTTACTTGTATTTATGGTGTTTCTTTGTTCTTGAGGTTGTATTCGTGAGGTTGCTTGGGTTATTGATGGAGATATTACAGTATTTTGTGAGCTAGTAGTGCAGTTTAGGTTTTTGCGTTTGGGTTGAATACGAGTGGGTTGTGATAATGTGGTATGTTTCTGTGAAGTTATTATTATTATGGTAGGTGTTTCTTGTGAGAACTCAGGTCTAGCCTGGTTAACTAATCGCACGGATTAAAATCAAGTAACGATTAGTGTCTGTGTCTGTGTCTGGTGAAGTTGGGCATCTAGGGATAGTATGCAATTCGTACTTACCAACATACCTATTGATGGGTACAATAGCCAACGCTATCAGGAAAGAGGAAAACAAAACAAAAAAAATCATTATAATAATTCCTGTAATTTTATTAAATGGAGTTTATTGTGCAAGTGTTTCTTTGGCTTTGCGTTTGGGTTGAATACGAGTGGGTTGTGATAACGTGGTGTGTTTCTGTGAAGAAGGAGTTTTGTGTTTTTTATTTGTATTTATGGTGTTTCTTTGTTCCTGAGGTCGTATTTGTGAGGTTGTTTGGGTTTTTGGTGGAGATATTGCAGTATTTTGTGAGCCTGTGGTGCTGTTAAGGTTTTTGCGCTTCGGTTGTATACGAGTGGGTTGTTTCTGAGAAGAAGGGGTATTGTGTTTTTTAACTGTGCTAGGCCGTGTAACTTTATTGGATGGACCTGTCTTTGTAGTACATGTTGCGTTACTTGTATTTATGGTGTTTCTTGCAGGTTGTATTTGTGAGGTTGCTTGGGTTATTGATGGAGATATTACAGTATTTTGTGAGCTAGTAGTGCTGTATAGGTTTTTGCGTTTGGGTTGAATACGAGTGGGTTGTGATAACATGGTGTGTTTGTGGGGAGAAGGAGTTTTGTGTTTTTTAGCTGTGCTAGGCCATGTAACTTTATTGAGTGAGGGCGTCTTTGTAGTGCATGTTGCGTTACTTGTATCACTAGCTTACTAGCATGTAAGCTAGTGATACCTTGTGTAAAGAATGCAGGAGTGCGATCTGGTGAATTAAGAAGTTCAGTAAATTGTTGTGCAAGGTAAGAGTGAGTGTAGGTAAAATATTTCCACCAAAAGTTGTGAATGTTATCAATGCCTGGACTTTTCCAGTTATGTAAGTGATTAATAGTTTGAATGATGTCTGTTGTAGTGATGTTTGTGTTATTCATAGGAGTAATGTATTCAGTGCGTGTGGTTTCTGTGGTAATCCACGGGGCGTGTTATTATTATTATTATTATTATTATTATTAATTACTTGATATATTTAATTGACGGTAAAACATCTGAGAATGCACAAAATGGGCAGCAGAATTAAGCGCATTTAAATTGTTTTTGTTTTTTTAATAAATTCGTGTCGTTATTTTTTGTAAAGTTGGATCTGCAGATTGATCGCCAAAACTACATTAAATCGATTTTAAACATGAATAACTACACAAACCAAGTAATACAACGTTTCTCTGGGCCGTCGGATGATGACGTCACTCGGTAGTACTTTGTTTTTGTATTTTAGTTGTTGTTGGCTAACCCTAACCTCATTTTTTGTGGAGCACCCTGTATATTTTTTTCTAAAAACATAGAATATTAATTCTCTATATACAAATATACACACAACTTGCAACATTCAAGTGAATTAAAAAAAATTCAAAACAGATTCACAAAGATTAAGTTGGGTCTCCATGTTCTGAGGATCGCTTCTACTTGATCTCAAACTAAGATATTAAAAAAATGAGCCAAATCAATTAATATACAGGGTGTTGGCGAATTCTAAAAATTAGTCAAGATTACTCTGTCTATTTTAAGCAGATAAAATGTATTTGAAAAAGTTGTTTGGAATTGAAAAAGTTCTAGAAGACCAGCCCAGGATTAAGAGGGGGGGGGGGGCTACAGCCCCAGGCCCCGTGCCTTCAGAGCCCCAGTCTAAGGATGTACTATTTATGATTTATACAGATTTTGTCTCCTTTTTTTAAAGCGGTTTTCTAGTAGGTATGTCATAATATATTACCATTACTGTTTTGCTATTCCGAAAAATCTGTAGCTGTAGGTATTCGTATCCGTAAGCTTAACCTTCACTTTAGACAGTATTAGTACCTACCTATATAAGTATATATCAGGGCATTGTTTAGTATTTAAACAATGATCAGGGTATGTATTGTTAAGTTCGACATAAATTCCTTTTAAACAGCATTCCAGAAATTAATGGGAATGCCAGCGAATGCTTAATTGGACTGTAGACAAACACCTTCTTAATATTTTAAAAGTAAGTTGGATTGGATTACGCATTGCACTTTGCACAGCCTACATTTCCGACAATAAAAATTAATATCGTTAAATTTGGCGTTTGTTGAAATTATAACCTATTTTGTATAGGAATAGGGCCCCTCTAATATGTTTAGCCCCTGGCCTACAGAAACGTTAATCCGGCCCTGTAGAAGACCTTAAATTTTCATACAAATCTTTGATTTTTTCAACAGCATCCAATACTTTTGCACTCATGTTTGTAGCAACAATCAAAGCAGGCTGATTTATATGAAATTTGAAAGTCTAACAACTTTTTTAAATACATTCTTGTTACTATATATGTTAAAATAAAAACAGTTTACTCCGGGGTTTACTCCCGAGTTTACTCCTGACTAATTTTTAGAATTCGACAAAAAAACACTCTGTAGGTATATTAATTTGGCTCATATTTTATTATCTTAGTTTGATACTAAGCAGGAGCGATCCACAGAACATATGATATGATCCAAGGCATGGCCTAATAAGAGTAAACCTCTCGCCAGGAAAGATTGCCGGTCACAGAACACTTGATGCCGGTCTACAATCTATGTTTTTCTAAAGATGTGAGCGACTTCCGGAATAGTATCGTGTCAATGTTGAACAAAAAGACTTTTCGTTCAACATTGGCACGATCCTATTCCGGAAGTCGCTCGCATCTTAAGAAAAACATAGATTGTAGATCGACACAGGGTGTGCTGTGACCGGCAATCTTTCCTGGCGAGAGTTATATATTAGGCCATGATCCAAGGTATGTACCTACGCTGTATGTGCTGTGCACTCAATCCGTGGACACACTGTACGTATGAAAACTACCTGTGGCTTTTTGCATTCATTTTTTTACTTTGATATTGACCATTTGACCTACACACTTTACTGGGCAGAAAGGAAAGAAATGATTAGATAATCAGAAAGTTATCTCAACGACTTTATTTGCTATAAAAAAAACACATTTTTCTTTGAAGCACTTAGGTGGAAAAAATTAGCTCGTCGCTCGTCTACATAATTAATACTCGACTTGGATGACGTATATTTTCCTAATCTATGCATACTAGTTCGTCCTTCATCGGGGTAATTTACTTCTAATTTTCAAGTTCATCGAATTGTATTCCCAGAATGAATCATCAGAATTTGTGAAGGAGTTTGACGCTCAATACTGCTTTCCATTTCTCGGAAACAACGTTTCTCTTGTTATGCATTCTAAAAATATCATAGGTCGACATTGACGTCATTGCGACCAATCACAACACGAGGAAACAAGGACGTGTGCTACTTGGAACGTATGAAACGAAGATAGCGGTAGTTATCGCTGTTTGTAACAACGGCGCCACTTTCTACCTTTCGGCGCCTCCTAATTCACCAAACAGATTTTGCATTTTATTCCGTTTCTTAGCTTGAAAGTGTTGGCACACGGTTGTTACGTGTGCTGCTGTAAAAGTAAACGCCTTTAGCTTTGAAACAATTTTAAGAACAGTTGGCTTTATTATTCAAACGTTTACGCCTTTAAATCTTTAATTTGTTTATTTAAATCGACAAACAGGTGCTTCGAACGTTTGAAAAAGGCATCAAATAAGGGTAAGTGCTATTTAATCTGCTTCAATTTATGCGTTGTTTTGTGCCTATAAAAACAAATTGTCACCGAGGCAAATTCCGTCACACTTATGATTTACAAGTACTATGAAGTAGGTATGTTATGGTTAACGCGCCGTGCCCTTGACGAAAATATCGTATCAAAGCGTATTTAGGTAATTATTTTAAGGGAAACTTGTTGATTTTTCCTGCTTTTCAGTTAGCGGAGAGTAGGCTGTCATTACAGTTATAATTTTTTATTTTCTTATGAAACAAACCGTACCCTCCCCCCTCCAACAATCCTGGGATTTACCCGTGAATCGGCAATTGTGTAATTCGCGTGATTACTTTTACACATTGAATAATGGTATGCTGGAATTAAGTACCTACCTTTACCTATGCATGCAATTATATTTAATTTATGTTATGGTTTTGATCATAGAGAATAGGTAAGTATACAACAGAGACAAAAATGGCAAACAAATGTAGGTATTGCATCATATTTTGAAACTTGATGGATAATAATGCTAAATTTTGAAGTGGGGTGATAAGGGGAGAAATTATTCTACCATCGTCTCAAAGGTTGTTGCCGTTTGTTATTTTACTCGCATAGGTATAAAATTATAAATCTGAAAACTTGGTTATAATTATAACATTCCATTTGTGTTTTAAAAAAAAACTACCGACTAAACAAAAATGTTTAACCTTGTACACATAGGCAACACATGCACAAGTAAATGGGAAATCACTGTATGGAATAATTTTCTGGGGAAACTATTTTTGTTGAATTGGTGTACATCCGCCATTTTTAGGATTAGTAGTTCAGTAGCGTACCTAACCGGTACTTGATATAGATGTGTAGACAGGGGTGGCACGTTTACATTTAATACAAATTCATTCACGAACTGGCAATTTCCTACTGCCATGTTTTCGTTTTCATTTTTCTTAAGTATTTTATTACTTATTAAATACTGGATACCGATTTTATAACTACGCTAACCCTTGAATATTCGCAGCGGAACAATTTATAATCGTAGGTATTTTACGAATATTTTTGTGAACGAATTAAAATTTTGTCTTTAGTGAGTATTGCGAAAATTATAGATGAAGGTATTCTTACCCTTGCAAACCCAACGCCTAATACAGGATGCTGTAAATCTTGTGGTATTGCATTGGGCAACTTTCGGACTTATCGATTGTTAATGTTTTGCAGTTTTAGGTACAGATTAAAACTCTCTTTTAGAGAATTTGAAAATAGCAACAGGAAAAACTGCGGGCTCAATATCATAGCAATCGAGATATTTCATTCCCTAGCTAGGCCATGTAATCAGGTTTATTCTCGTGCCACTTGTTAAGCGTTTTGTTTGTTAACTGAGCAAATTTGCTACGTCTAACAAAAATTGGTATTCTGGTAGCCGTTTTGTTTGGTTAGCGTAACAAGATGCCTAGCAAAATTGCTACGATTCTTACGCCATTTCTGAATTGGCGTTGGCACTTTGTTAACGTGAAATAACTCACTCTTGTACGGATTAACGCAGGGAGCGGGGCCTTGCAACGGCTACAGATCACGATATTTTACATATTATTTCCTGCATGTAGTAAAAGAATTAGAATTGATTTGGTTACATGTCTATACTTCAACAATTAATTCGCAAACGTCAAAATTTTACCGCGGTTAAAAATGTGTTAAAATTGTATCGCTTCTGATTTTACCAGGGATTTTGCCTATTAGACGACCACAAACTTGCGGTTGCTTAGATACGAAAATCGAAAATGTCTCCTAATGTACTAATTTCGAATGCACTTCTCTTCCGCGATGTCCAGTTTTGGTGCATATTGCTTCGCGAATACTAAAACCGCTGTGAATTCTGGGAAATATCCATGCCGAATATCCCGTGTGCTTAAAAATGGCTGATTAAATTTTGTGATTTTTCGTCAAATTGTTTTGCTACGAAGAAATACTTCAAGTCAATTTTTCACCCAAAATTTTAGGATATTACTGCTGATTCAAATGCTCATGAGTCACGAGTCATGGATAGGGACGAAGGTATAAGCACCAATCTCTATGTACCATCGAGATTATTGAGGTCCAAGGCGAGTGCTTCCTACAAATCATTTTTGGAAGGAACATCTTTCTTAATATTTGCCTCAAACAGCCGCTTTTTTCCTGCAGAAATGTAGATATTCCTGATATTGCAGGCGAGTTGTTTTATCTTGAATTAAAAAATGAAAGTCCAGAAAAGAACAAGTTAATAAACTAAAATAAACTCATAAAATATATCAAACGAGATAAGAGTAGGTAAGCGTGAAGAATAATAGTAACGATAACTAAAAAATATAAAAATATTTTAGGCGAATTCAACTATTTCGGCTCCAAATCGCAGCTACTATGTCGTGGAGAACAGCAGTTAGTTAATTTATTCAGAGCTGCTGCAATTTCTTGGAGTTCTTTCAAAAAGAAAATGTTTTTCGAACTATTTGTGCGTCTTTTCGGAATACGGACAAGAAACGGCTACATTCATGCGGTATGGCGTAGCAAAACCGTAGCCACGCCCTTACTTGTTAACTCGCTTCTAGCAAAGTGCCACCAGAATTGCAAACGAACAAAACTACTTAACAATTTGTTAAACGCGACTTAACAAATTCGTTAAACGTAGCAAATTTGCTAAAATAACAAATGCCACGAGAATAAGACTGAATGTATCGAGTTCGGACTTTCGCTAGATTATTCCCTATGACTTTGATGTGTAACAATTCAATATAACTCTTCTCTGTGGTCTAGGTCGAAAGTTTTAGAGCAAATTGTACCCAAAATTATTCTTTACAAATGAATTAGGAGTTGTATAAGCTTTCAAACGCATTATCTTGATGCTGAAAGAGTACATCACGTGCACATTTGATAACCGCATGTGTATGATTCAAAGATAATTATTTTTCTGAGACCACATGAATTTTGATCAAAACATGTCAAAATCGTTATTTGTACCAAGATCGCTGGAAAAGAACTAAGAGCATTATCTCAATGCTCAAGACATGAATTTGATTTTTGTTAACTATAAAATGTATTTTTTAAGATTAAAATAAATTGTCGTTAAAAGTGATTGCAATACTGAGGGTCCTTCGATATTTCGTTGTATCGGTTTATTTCAATAGGAAATGATAGCGAAAAAAAGGGAACAGACGCAGTTACCAAGAGAAGATTAAAATGGTTACTAAAGCCTACAGCTACTCCCATTAAAATTTTACTGGTATATTCATCCACGTAGCCGCATTCTTATATTTATATTTTTTATTTTTGAGTTTGTCCTATTGAGATAAAATTTTGTATGTTAGTTTTTATAACGACCGCAATATTTAATTTTTTTTCAAATTTTTTAACTGGAATTGTAAATTTTTTTTTATTTTAATTATTTAGTTATTTTAATCAGTAAGCAGAACTGTAAAGGGTACCCATGGAATCCAACTAGATGTGGGACATCCTGTATAATAATCTATTTTTAAAAATGCCAATTCAAACACCGAGATTGTTTAAGGGTCATCATAAGCTTCATTCAAACATTGTTTAAATATCTTAAGAAAGTCGATATTTTTTTTAAGAAAAACAAAATTTGTGATTTTTGGAGAATAAACTATTCCTATAAATGATAAAAAGAATCATTACTAATGAAAGGCTCCTTAAATAGATTTGATTTGTACCACAATTTAATCATGATTTAAAGCAATGACTTTAAATTGTATTACCGATTGAATCAATACTATAGGAAACGAAATATTCTTATTTGCTTGGCATTCTATTGGACCTGAATTATCAAAATCGCTCATTTTTATGAGGATTGAAAAAAGTATACTATATAATGTAATAATAACAGTAAATTAGAACCCAACACTACAGTTTCAATTTCACTTGGTGTATGAACATAATAAATTTAGCGGGTAATTTTGTATTTAATTTATGTTTAATAAGGTGTAAGTTTTGTTTATAAAATGTTAGTGTGTCACTGAGAAATTATTTGTTTTTTTTTGTTTCAGGTTGAGAAGCATTCCAAGCGCTCAACTCTTTCCTCTGTAAGAGTTCAGAGAAGCCATCATTTCTAGTCCGCAAAAAAGCCAATTACCTTTTGTAAGTTCATTACTGCTTGATTTTGCCCAAAAAATAAATTTTACAATTTACTTGGGTACACCATCTGGCATAGCTGCGATTGACAAACCTTTAAATGGCCGCATTGTTTCAGATTCTTGAAAAATGGCTTTGTTCATCGCTACCGTCGTCCCTAGTGGATCATGGCGAGAAATCATCCCTGAAAGCAAGCAAGTGTATAAATCGGGATATCGAAAAGATAAACTTAATCGATCCCGAGTTATTCGTAAACCAATCTATGTTACCTACGCATCTGAGAGAGGCCTCGTGCCGTGTTTTGATTACGCCCGCAGCAAGAAACTTGCGCCAAGTAAACATGTAGTAGCGTATGGTATAAATTGTAAATTGTATGTTTTTTAGGGCGGCCCCAGTGTTTTAAAAGAGAATTTGTCAAATATTGCTCCCCAAGTGAAAAATCCGAGATTGCAAGTGAAAATGGAAATGTTCGGAGATCTCTCCGAGTTGTGCCAGCCCAGCGTTGCAATGGCACAACAAAGTGCTACAGATGAACTTAATACACCTGTCTTTGGTAAATTGGTTTTAAATCGCCCTAATATGTTTTTTAACGCACATCTTGCAGAAAAGGCGCGTTTCAATTATGATCGCCCACTCTCCAGGTCTGATCTTCTTGATGTTCCTGCTTCATTAGAAGATCCGTTCAATTATAAACTAAAAAATGAGTTATCCAGTATGAATACTGTAAATATAAATGATACAAATAATATTATTATGCAAGAAGACAGCAATGTTTTGCTAGAAAATAGTGACATGACCAACATGCCGAACATGATAACCACCGACACTGATCAGTTGAATTATGTAGTACTCGGTAGTCCAGGCTTAAATGACCAACAGCCTAATGATCATGTTCCGTGTCATTTGGAATACAGTAACGTATATTCTAATAGTAATAATACAGTAACCCCAGTTTATGAACTAGTTTGTGATTATGAAGAATATTTACCTACAGTGAACAACTACACTGATATTTTCTTCAATAATAATAGCAACACCAATGATGAACAATCTCACAGTGATCAATACATTAAATTAGAAACAACTTCAATATCCAGTCCCGATTTATCAAAGAGCTCTGCCGACTGCAGCAACAGCAACTCTAGGCTTACACTAGATCTCGATACAAAATACAAAAACTTGGATTCTCTAGATACACCAGACGTAATAGAAACAATAGACGCAATAGAGTCTGAGAAGGCATTCAACATACTAAATTTTATTACAGAGGAGGCAAGTGAATTTTCAAATCATTTTCATGCAAGTTAACTAAGAGTTTTTTTTCAGGAATTTGATACAGCCGAACCAATATTTTCGCCATTAGATGTACCATCATTCTTCCCAACTACATCCGATGATTCACATTCAGTCACCAAACAGACACGCAAAAGGAAACTCAAGACCCACGATTCGGATGACGAAGACTATGTACCACCTCCATCTTACCAACGAATATTTGGGTCTAATAGGAAGTTACCTAAATTATCTATCGATTCAGAATGTGAATCAACGCAGAGTCGCAGGGGCCGACCACCAAAGAACTACTCTACAAATGTGTCTGAATGCAGCAGCGGAAGTAATGATAGGTATAGGGAAATGAGGGATAAAAATAACGAGGCCTCACGAAAGTCGCGACTCAAAAGGAAATTAAAAGAATGTGCGCAAGAGGACGAGGCAGATGAGCTGTTAGAGAAAAACATGAAATTAAAAGCGCAAGTTGCAGAGTTGGAAAAAACTGTGAACAATTTTAGAACAAATCTTATGCAAATTTTACTGAAAAAGTGAATTATTACTGTGTGACATTTTTTTAAGATAATTAAAAATTTATAAGATCTTCGGGGGTTACTATTACATTTATTCTTAGGTATTTAGTGTTTGTTCTCGTAGTTTATTTAGAATGGTACCACATGTTTACATTTTTAATTTTGTTTGCGAATGTTGTGGATATCTATAAAGGACTTATTTTATTTCATGTCCTATAGTAGCATTTATTTTTCTTTCTATTTATCCATTTTACATTAAAATGGGCACTAATGTTAAGTTTTAATCTTATATTAATTCGTATAAATTTTAAATAAATTAAAATACAATTTTGTTGTTTAAATTATCACCTAAGTAGCATGGAAAGGTAATTTTGAGCTGTGAGATGTGAATTTGAAAATGTTTTGCCACTTTCGGTGCATCTATACCCTGGGCATGGGCAACTGCATGTGCGGAGGGCACACTGTTTCCAAGAAATATGATATGAATGACCAAGTTTCCAATACCTGGAGAGATTACATTTTATTGGAGTTTGCGTCATTTTTAGCCATTCTTGAAAACTAATTTTATACGGTAAAAAGGTACTTCCAAACCGGCGGATTATTGTGATACTTTGTATATTACATAGAACAACAAACTATATATAGTTCTGGGGTATATTATATCATTTTAGCATCCCATCAAATGTGTGTGAAGATAGCGACGGTATGACGTCATTGCGCTACAGCAGCCCGGATGCGTATAACGAAAGCTGGGTAGGAGTATTACAGGTATTCCTGAATGTGGAACAAAGGCGAGATCGCTGTATTCAAAATGTATCGGTTTTTTTCAAATTACGAAAATTAATTTCGATTCCCAATAGTATGAGGCAACTCATATCAAAATTTGGTTTCGATAAGTAGATAAATAAAAAAGGTATTGACCTAGTGACGTTTGAGGGCGCTGGTGAAACACCGAATGCGTTTCGGCGGCATCGCTTTTATTCAAAATTTAGCGGTTTTTGTATTTATCTACTTATCTGAACGAAATTTTGATATGAGTTGCCTCATACTATTGGGAATCGAAATTAATGTTCGTAAATTGAAAGAAACCGATAAATTTTGAATAAAGTCTTGCCTTAATCGGTGTTGTTCCACATTCAGGAATACATGTAATACTCATACCCAGCTCTAGGATGACGTCATACCGTCGCCCCCCCCCCGCCGACACCACATAAATTTTAGAAGTGTAATACGCTATGCTCTGTGCTCGGCTATGATGGAGTGTTGTCAAATACACATATACAGGGTGGTGCCTAGCGCAACGCAGCACAGGGATTTCAATGGTAATTTCTTTATAGTCAAGCTTTCCAAATTATTTTAGAGCAAAACTCAAAATACCTTTTTTTTAGAGAAAAAAATAAAAAAATACTGCATCTGTTCATACTATTAGTTATAATTTTCCATTTTTCAAAACCGTAGAAATCCACAAAATAAAAAATTACATTTTTATAAATCAGTAATGCTTTGGAATCTTTCAACAAACTAGAAGCGCATCGCATCTAAGTTATCGTTGTGTGACGTCGAACGATTTTCATATTTAAAGGTTTACGCAAACCGACGCGGACATGCGGACACGGTACCGCATGCGGGAAATATTTCTACAGCGGGATATGCGAGCACGCACACCGATGCGGCGGTTCGCACGCATATACCGCTGTAGAAATATTTCCCGCATCCGTACCGCTCCCGCGTCCGCGTCGGTTTGCGTGGACCTTAATTCTGTTTCAACTAACCAACGCAATAAACGGCATCTATGGGGTAATGTTTTTTTAGAGAATGTAATGCTGCATCTGCATCAGATACTATTTGTTTATCATTTTTCGGAACCAGAGTACCTACATAATCGAAGAAGAAAAAACTGATTTTGAACGTTATTGCACTTGCAGTTATTTAACTAATTTGTAAACAAAAGTATAAATTATTAAATTTAATAAACGTCAAAGGCAAATACTGATACAGGATCGCTGTTTTTTTTAGGTCATTCCAAGGCATATCCGATTTATTGTAAAATGAACCTTTTTATTTTGTCGATTTGTACGGTTTTGAAAAACGGAAAATTATAATTAATAGTATGAACAGATGCAGTATTTTTTTCTCTAAAAAAACGTATTTAAGTTTTGCTCTAAAATAATTTGGGGAGCTAGTTATTGCTAGTAATTTACTATAAAACAATTACCATTGAAGTCCCTATGCTGCGTCGCGCTAGGCACCATCCGGTATACACGGGCATAAAATAAAAATATTCCAAAAACGAACATACGCAATTAACATGGGAAAAAGGTTTTTTGCAGATTGTTGCGCCCCATGATAATTTAGGTCTTAGCGGGTTTATAATGACACCAATCGAAAGAAGATTTTTTTTCTTTATCTAGTGATATACGAATTAGTTCATTTTCAGTTGTATTTCTCATTATTAACGATCCTCGAGATTGTTTATAATTTTGTATTGCTGTCTGTTCGTCTGTCCGTGACGACGATAACTTTGTATAGAAACGTCCGATCGCTTCTAAAATTGAAACATCTGTTCTTAAGGATATAAGACAAGTCGCTATTGTTTTTCAGCTACGCATACTAGAGGGGCAAAAAGTTACAGCCCAAAAATTGCTCAAACCTCCAAAAAAGGGCTTCTTTTGTAATTCTTGTTACAAAGAACATCCGGTTTGCTGTGTTAGTAAATGTTCCTTAAACCCCGGGTAACTATGCAGATGAATAAAAAAATTGCGCATGCGCAACCTAACTTTTGTATTTGCGCAATCCCAATTTTTCTTTATTGTTTTAAGATATTTAATTGAAATTTAAGATGTAGGCACCTTGAGTAAAAGTAAAACTAATGCCGAATAAAAAAATTTGTTTTGCGCATGCGCAATTTTTTGTTTTACAAGCTATTCCGATCTGGTGGGACAGAATCAACCCCTTAAGGCGCGTTTAAAAATGATGGATGCGTGAATATCTCGAGGATCGTTCGGTATTCAGTTGTATCGGTTTTTTTAAATCAAAAACTCGTTATTCGATATGAATTGAATATTTATGACAACTGTCAATAATTTTTTTTTAAATTTATTCACTGAGGAAAAAGTATTTATAATAAACGACGGCGAAAATAGTTACTGTACGCGATATTTTAATTAGCGTCCCACTCGTCAATTCTTTAGAAAATTTTCATGGCTTAACGTGATTTTGGTAATCGGAGTTATTGCCGAATTTCTGATAAAATAATGAAACCGTCTACCTTAAAATCTAAATTTCTATTATAAATATAAACTAAATATATTATACTTAGTCATAAATTATTTTAATTTGAGATATACCTACAATTTATATTTACTAATTGTTGGTTTTTCCTTGCTATTATGTAATTTATTATTGTATTATTTATTAATATCTATATATCTTGTTATACTAATGAAAATACTGTTGTTATTGTTAATAATTTATGTATAAATTCGCTTGGCTGTCAATAAATAATATTATTATTATAACTATACATGGTGGTAATACCAAGTTTTTTTTCTTAATCACCCTCTTAAATATTAACATGTCTTTAAGGAACACCCTGTATATTAAACTACAATTATGTAAAACTCTGCACTGGCACAGCTTTTTGGTCTAGGAGACTGCGCCGAATGCCCACAATGCGGAATTGCCGACACGTCATTTTGATGGTCCATATCGCCAAGTAGGGACACTACGCCGAAAAAAGTTAAAAAAAATATTCTAAACCTACAATAACCTAACGTCAAAAGCTACTTGGTGTTGCACACCGTCCAGCTTCATTAACAAGTTGAAGGACACATATGGGATGCGTTTAATTCAAATTGTGACAGTATACTTTCTTCAATTGTATACTTGCCAATTGTTCATTTTGTATTGCTATTTCGGGTTGAGAAATAAAACTAGTTCTAAAGCCCTTCCTTCCGTCACTTTTTTTATTGACGCTGATCAGCGTCCTGGCGTACTTTGTTAGGTGTGTCTCATACGTACGCCATATGGCCCCGACTCTGATAGACGTCAAGCTGGATACTCACTCTTACCCTCCCCCTTGCCAGTAATACCTAGTAATAAGAACAAGATACGAAGAATCGCATACGATTTTCAGTAGGGCAATTTTTGCCACTCGGCTCGTATTCGGAAACCATACTTTTAATCCGGCTCATTTTCAATAGCACTGATCCTTGAACTCATAGAAATCGATATGCAATACCTTTCACTAACTTGTCCTACAGAAAATCACTAAATAACAAAAACAAACAACTTATAAACACGACTTCCCGCCAAAACGACAGTGCCCGTACACCACTTCAGTAACAAACGGTATTAGCGACGCCGTACAGGGTACCGCGCCAATTTGCATCGCGCGAATGCATAAAGATGAATGATGCTGGTGGGAGTAAAAAACCCTTAGTTATGACAGTATAACAAAAATGGAAATTGAAAGTGTGACAGAAGTATTCAAGTATCATTGGGTTATATTGCAAGATTGACGCTGCACAGCGTTTTGTCGAATACACGTACTTAAACGGAGGACGCTGTACGGCGTCATGTCAAGTTTGTATATAAATCTATGACGCTGTACGGCGTGTGTCCCTCAACGTGTTAAGAACTGTTGTATGAGTAGATGATATGGTCACGTTCAGCTTAGTGTTCCTTGCACACGTGTCGATGATGTGGGCACGGTCGGCAATATATGGACCATCAAAATGACGTGTCTGCATTATGGGCATTTGGGGAAGTGTCCCGCCCCCACACTCCTTATTAAACAAAATGACATGAAAGTATTACTGCTCTTAATCTTCTTTTATTGATTCTGTGCAAAAAACACATTTCCAAATAACAAGAAGACAACAGGTTTTAGCTAGATTAACAATAAGGAACTGCACAGGGAAACATGGTTCTACATAATTTGATTAATAAATAATTAACATAAATGTAGGTAACTCAGACATTTGTTAATATCACAAATTATGGACTAAATGGTAATTCAACTTTTCCACCCTTTTCATTTACAATCTCCCAACAACTACAGGAGAAAGTTTTACGGTCCATTATGTCTGTATATAGTTTTCCATTAAGATGGTCTAATTCGTGTTGAAAAATTCTCGAAATCCACCCATTTGCATTCAGGATAATTTCCTCTCCATTTTCATTGGCACCTTTTAATTATAAGGTATAGATTCAAATACAATCTTTTAAATAAAAATTTTACCTTTAATTTCCACTGAACGATACCTAGGCACATCTGCAATAAATCCTCTGACACTCTCGCATCCCTCTGTATGAGTGATCTTTGTGTAATCCAAGACTCGTAATTCGGGATTAACTAATATCTAGCTACAACAAAACTAACTAAAAAAATTGAACATTTCACAGGTAGTGAATCATAACTGTTTGTGGTAGAACTTGTATTTCTTTATGCTTACATTCTTCTGCGGAGTACTGCTTCATATGATTATTGTTGAATTCCACAATAATTATTCGTAGCGGAATTCCAATTTGGCACGCAGATAAACCAACACAACCATATCTTTCAAACACTGATTTTAATCTTTGCATTAAGAATTTTATTTCGGGAGTATGCACGAGATTATTGGGTACCTGTTCCGAAACTACTCTTAGTGCAGGATCACCTGTCTGAATAATATGTGAATATGGAGGAATTGGTGGTGCTTTCTTTACTAAGCCACAGTACCATGATTTAAATTTTCCAAAACTCAGTTTTCGATATAAATTCAAAGAAACCGTATAAGGCAATTTAGAATTCATTTTTAATACTTAAAAAGTCTTTGGCTAGATCCCGTTTTATAGGTTAGAGAACACCGTTCAGACCACAGAATACAATCAACAATAGCTGTATTCGTTTCAAGTGATTTAACTATAGAGCATTCGCACCTTAGTATGCAGTATGGGGTCTTATGGACTATATCCCTCCTTTACTAATTTGCGTCATTCTTCAATAACGCTATCCTTATTCCTTACCGCAATGATGCCAAACTTACATATGATTGAATTTAAGCTTTAAAACAAAATATAACGTCAAATCTTCTTGTATTGTCATTACGTGTGTGGTTCGTTTTTGTCTTTCGTATTTAACACATTTTATTGTCTCATTGCTTTAAAAATCGTTCTTTTAAGAACGCCTCCATCTCGTACTTTATATACAAGGTAACTTTGAGTGTTCTTGTAGAACCGTTATTTGATTTCATCTTTTTAGAATATCCCATTAAATGGAAGCCGAAGCTGAAGCAGGATCTGCTAACGTGAAACGCCATAAAGGAGAGTGTTTTAGCCGGAAGGAGAAACACCTCATTATCAACGTGCTGAACTATTTCTCGGGAACGATGAACGTTACTGCAGCTGTGAAAGAAGCAAGTAAAGCTTTATGTTGTTCTGAACGGAGCATCTATGCCATTAAAAAGGAAGACGGAAACGAAGGTGTATCAAGCCCGAAAAAACGCAAGCAAAGAAAAGGGAAACAAAGCAATGATCGTCTTCATGTGTATGATGAAAATGTGCAATCAGTTATTCGACGTAAAGTGCATAACTTCTTCATTACAAATATTCCACCAACTATGAACAGCATCTTAGCTTCCGTAAATGACGATAACGATCTACCCAACTTTAAACGCACCACATTATTCAATCTCTTGAAAGATATGGGTTTTGAATTTAAGAAGGTTGGCCGCAAGAGTATCCTTATTGAACGGGATGATATTATACGATGGAGACATAAATACCTACGTCGCATCAGGAAGTTGAGAGAAGAAGGTGCTTAATCTTTTTATTATATTTAATTGCAAATTACATAATATTTATATTTTAGGTAAAAATATTGTGTATACGGATGAGTCATGGGTTAACATTGGTCATTCGGTGAGCAGGGCGTGGCATGACACCACCGTTGAAAGCAATCGTCAGGCATTCATCAAAGGACTCAGTACAGGTTTAAATCACCCACTGGTCTAGGGCCTCGCTTTGCGTTAGTACATGCTGGTGGTGATAATGGTTTTATTCCGGGCGCGGAACTGACTTTTCTCTGCAAAAAGAACACTGCTGATGCACACAACGAAATGGATGCAGACACTTATGAAAAGTGGTTTTTTGAACAGCTTCTACCAAATGTGCCACCGAATTCAGTCATTGTTATTGACAATGCCTCGTACCACAGTAGAAAGTTGGAGAAGATACCAACAATGTCGTGGAGAAAAGAACACATTATAGATTGGCTTCGTGAGAAAAATGTACCGATTGAAGAAAATCCATTAAAACGAGACCTACTGGCTTCTGTTGCGCATGTTCGGCATCACTACGACAAAAATAAGCTTGATGTTATTGCACAAGAAAAAGGTTACGAGATTCTCCGTTTACCTCCATACCATTGTGAATTAAATCCCATTGAAATGGTGTGGGCTCAAGTTAAACATCATATCAAAATGAATAACAAAACATTTAAAATAAAGGACATGGAAGAATTAATAAAAATGGGTTATTCACAAGTTACGGTTCAAAATTGGCAACATTATGTCAATCACGTGAAAACTATCGAAGATGGCATGTGGGCAGCAGATTATCTTCAAGATGATGTTGAAGAATTTATAATTCAAGTGTCGCAGTCATCTTCCGATGAATTTCAATTCGATTCCAGTGACTAATATGTATACTGTACATTTGTAAATTTTTGGGGACTTAATAAATACAAGCTGTTCTCGGCCACATTTGACAAACAATTACAACTTGTTATTAATTTACCTTTTTGACTTCTGAGGTTAGGTTAAAAAGTAATAAATAGTGTCTAAACTACCGTTTTACGGTGCAGTAATCGATCCTATAATAAGTTTGGCAAGCATGTACTGTTTCTCCATAAGCCCCATACTGCATACTAAGGTGCGAATGGTCTGCTAGTTGTTTTCTAGTAAAAGACAGGTTCTGTTCTGTTATTCAAAGGTACAAATCTATAAAATTAAGAACAATTCTCAATGAATCTAGAAAAACCCGTGAATGGAGGAGGTATAGAAAATTGAGTACATCCTGTATAACTGGAATACCTAGGGGAATCCAAACTCGTTTTTCCTATTTGATATACAAAATATGAATGAAAATGTCCCACCACGACGTTTACGCATTCGCACGCAGGCTCCATTCACCTCTTTGATAAACTAATTCAATATGGCTGCATGACAGTGACGTTTGTGTTTACAATTTCTGTGAGCTGGTGAATGTGGAAGTGTAGCACGTTAAAAACGAAATTAAGATCGACATTCGTTCACTTACGTTCAATGTTCCTTTTTTTGAAATAGAGGTGTAGAATTAAGGCCTCGTTACGGTTAAAATGGGCTTTATACACGTGATACGTATTGTAAGAATGATGTTGACCAGATAAGTGCAATTTCTTGACGAAATTTGAATTATTTATGATGCACATCATTTCCCACACAGTGTTCTAGTGATAACCGCTCATCATAACACGTTAGTGTAAGTATTTTCTACAGTCATAAGGATTAATAATGGACAGCTGACATTTAAGTAGAAAGCTCATGGTTTAGATCCGTTTTTGCGACCTAAATACCACTGAAACAGATAACGTTCCTTTTAATCTCGTCCTACTATTTGGTCTTAGCAACATTTTAAGTTTTGTACTTTTCCAAATTTTTATAAATTCCTTTTGTTAATCTTTCATAAACTGGAGGTAGGTATATATTTGTGTTTTAATTAACTTTAAACAAATGTTAATTTCCTATCATTTTTTATTGTTGAGGTCATCAAATATCTGCATAAATAATTTTAATAAACAACCATTAAGATATTGTGTTATTAAATTGACTACTTGCACAACTCATTTAAATGATGTACGTATGGTGGTTCTTACAGATGATGATGCCGACACTGATATCGCCATGGGAACACCAGGCGATAAAGGTAAAGTTCGAGAGGTAGTACGTAGAATTTCTGCCGCCCAAGTTAATCCGGAGAAAGGGGACGAACCGCCAGCCAAACCAAGCACTGCCAGTGAAAGTCTCGGTGAATTACCAACAGAATCATCAGCTACAGGCATGACTGTAATAAGTAGGTTACCTCAGTTTGGTAGTTTCGTAGATTATAGTTCTAGCCAATCGCTGCCTCAAAGCGGCGGTGAGAAAGTCGAAACTGTAACTTTAGAACAAGCTCGTATAGAAGATTATTACGGTCAAACGAAATTTTATCCAAGCTCCGCAGATGTTTTGCAAACACCCACTAAGTCAGAAAAAACATTCCTAAGTTTAGCAGAACCTGGACCTTCTGGACTACAGATTTCTAAAACCAAACCTGTCGCGAAATTACATCTGAAAAAATCCAAAAAGCCACAAACGTCACAAACAGCGAAAAAAAACTTCGTGTGCCCTGTTTGTCAAAAGAGTTTTCAAAACAGAGCAAACTTAGCGAAACATCAAATAAGCCATAATGGTAATTCGCCACATAAATGTGAACATTGTAAGAAAACTTTTAGTTCAAAGTTTAAGTTAGTTAGGCACGTTTTAATTCATTCTGATAGGAAACCATTCAGTTGTTCAGTTTGTGAACGAACGTTCCATCGAAAAGATCATTTAAAAAATCATATCAAAGTTCATAGTCCAAGTAAAAAGCATTACGTGTGTGAGAAGCATAACTGCAAAAAGGAGTACACGTCTCTAATAAGCTTTAAGAAGCATACAGCTTTGCACGCAGCAGAAGAGGGCAGCTTAGAGTGTCAAATTTGTTCAAAAACATTCGAAACGAAAGATGAGATTTTATACCATTTAAAAATACACGCAGGTAGTAGGGCGGTGAAAAATCCCAACGAAAAGAAATTTACCTGCGACCACTGCGACCGAAAATTCTTTACACGCAAGGATGTCCGCCGTCATCTGGTCGTTCACACGGGCATGCGCGACTTCCTATGTCAATTTTGTCCGCAAAGATTCGGCAGAAAAGACCACTTAGTTAGGCACATAAAAAAATCTCATTCGAAAAATTTACCTCTCGAAGCGCAAACGATTAAAATTGAAATACCCGAATTCAGTATTAAATCGGAACCGTCGGAATCGAGTATTTCAAATCCGGAACGTTACGAGGCCAGCCCCGTCGACTTTCCCGTCAGTACCAAGATCGAGAAAATCGACATCACCGACATCGAGGTCGGCAGTTTATTTTTTCCTCAGGGATTCACCGAATTAAATCCTATCCTACCGTCGACGTCCGAACAATTGCAGTTTCTACCGGGCCCTTCGTCTCAATCCGAATTAAAGGATTTGGGTAGTGGCGTACTGGAGGAGATCGAGACGAGCCCGCCGAGCGAGTTGATCGAAGAAAGATCTGCTGGTCCCCTAAATCCGCAATTATTAGAAGAACCCGTCTTATCGGACACTGAAATTATGAGACTGTTACAAACAACTGAAGATAAAAATTTACCGTTGCCCGGTTTTAGTCAAACGTTTCAATCGCAACCACCGCCGCCACCTCCTCCACAGTAAATCGCTAGTAAATTAAATTTTCAAGTTGTTATAATTCGTCGCTTATTATAAATTTTATTGTTGAGTACATGTTTATAAATACTGAACTTATATTTAAGATATTTCAGTTGTGTTCCCAAAGAGTATTTTTAAACTTGTAACCTACAAAGAATTATTGGTGCTATAAAATTATATCGTAGATAAATTATAATTATTTCGAACATATAAAAAAGAACTTAGTTTTATCTATGTATACATAATATATATATTTTTTTAGATATTAATCCGTTTTAAAGTTCATCACTTACACCATCTTAGTACAAAAAAGTTTTATCAGTATTCTGCTGTACCTAACTAAGATTTAAAAAAGAAATGTTGTTATAGCCTTGTTTATTGCCGTTCTAGCAGAACACTAATAAAATTCATTCCCCATTGTTCCATGTTAAAATTAATGAAGAATCTACCTCATTGCAACAATCATTGCTGTACAATCAGCTAGTCATAGATTAAGTGAGTAACGATATTAGTATCATATATTTTTAATAATCCATGGTTTGTATAGGTATGTAATCAAAACAAAATATGTACAGGTAATATATTTTTATACAAAATATAGTATTATTTACAATTGAACTTGTTTCGTAATTAAACATTGTACAACACTGGTTTAAAGCAATAAATGTGTTCTCTCTAAACTTCTAATTGCTCTAGCTAGAAAGAGAATGACAATTATGTACATCTCCCATAAGTTTATGTACAATAATGTGTCAAAAATCAAACTAATGTGTTCTAAGTTTGTTATAGATTTTAATCTCATTTTATTGAGCAACATAAACGATGATTGAACATAAACCTCGCCTACTATACAGGGTGTCCCAACAAGCTAAGTCAATTGTGTAATACATTTGTAAATTCAATGAATTTGTTATTAGTAAAATATATTTGATTTTATACGACTATTGATTAGCAGAAGTAAGCCCATCAAACAGTTTTTTAATTTAACACTGCTTAGAAAGTGAACGAATTCCAAAAATCAATTTTTCTAATTCCTCATAATTTTAAACTTTTTTCTATTATTGTGCTTGTAATCCCAATTTAAATTTTATATTTAAACTTTTTTCCATGGCGCTCTCTTTCTGAAAACTAAAATTACTCACACCCGCGAAAAATAAAACTACTACTACAAAAAACGTATTTCATAAAAAAATTACATGTTACGGGGAGTGGGATTTTTCCATTTTCACTGTGGGGACTCTTAAACCATAACGGATACAAAACAGCGTAAATAGGGAAAGTTATGCTTATTAATTTTCCTTTTCAAAGTTTCTTGTCGCTCTACAAATGGCGAAGTTATAGTAAAAAAAAAACAAAAAATGTCATTCATATTTTCGAGATATAACATGTTTTTAAAAAAATCGGATGTGGCAGCCTTAACAATGGATTTTGAAGTTGTTTAGGAATTCGAGAACAAGATCTCTTCCTTTATATAACACTATCAAAAATCGCACATAGGCATACTATCAGCTGGCAACATTGTCGTAGCATCGGTGCTTTCATCACACTGCATAAAAGACGAATTTACTGAATTGAAAATATAATTTTATACAATATGCGAGTGTAAAATCTGAAACTATAACAACAAACATTTTAGTAGATTTTTGAAAAAAATAAAATTATCACTTACATATCTCAAACACAAAAGACGGTCCTTAAGTGACAATTACAGTAAAATATGCTCATTTAAAATAAAAATGGACGTGTTAGAGGATTTTTTCAAAAACGTACGAAAAGATTTTGTGTGATAGTTCCATACTTTACACTCGCACTGTATAAAATTACTATATAGGTATGGCGCTTTCTTTCGGTGATCCAAACCATAGACATGAGTATTTTGGCATTAAATAAGTAAGATTACTCTATGTTGTAACCATGGTTCTAACACAATTGCATTCGAGATTAGAGAGCTAGTGGGTTGTGGGTATCTAGTTTTACCAAATTATCTTCCAATGGTTTTACGAACCGCGAGCGGTGAACTAAGAATGGGGGCGGTCCTGCCCGCCCGCAGGCGACCAATCGTCCCGTCTTCAGCGGGACGGTCCCGTAATGGCCAGCACAATCCCGCATTCTAAAAAATTAATAAATATGTCCCAGAATTATACCAATGCGTGCCGCGAGTCCGGCTTTTATAGTATTACCATAATATAATACAAATGGTATTACCCTACTTTACTCGTAGGCATTACCCAAATCCACGTAAACAAGGCAACGCCAGCGAGCGAGGCGAAGCAAAACCAAAACCTTTTTGCGCCAACCCGTATTTTAGTTCGTATTCCGTCCAATTGCCTTGCATTACGCGAGTCGGTGCCCCATCGCATCGAAGCGTTAATGGTGACTGACGACTGACCTGCATAGTATTTACGTATATAACTTCGCTTTTTATTGTATTATAGGTGGTTTTAATCGCCGTTGTTTATATCCGGTGTTGATAGTTAATGGATGGTAACTGACCATTAAGACATTAACACACTTATTTTAGTGTTCACCTATAAACTATAAGACGGCATAGTATGATTTTCCTAAGTTTGCGCGCACGCCATCGGTGCATTATTTTTTTATACATAGTAGGTATCTGAACCTAATATAAATACGAAAGTGTGCCTAAACGGTGTCGTCGTGTGTACTAGATGATATTCTATCCTTAAACTACCCAAAACGTTCAGTGGCTGCCTTGTGGGCTCGAAATAACCAAAAAACGGCAATTTTGGCCGCCATCTTGGATTTAAGGGCTTAAATGACAAAATCGGGTCTGGCAACAGGGCGTATCGTTTTGAGCGGGGGCAAATTAGTCTAGAACCGCCTGTTGCCAGTTTGTAGCACAAAACGCCGTTAGACATGATTTTAGAGAGCCTTTTTCAGAAATGTCTCCCTGACTATACAAACAGTGCCGCGTTTGTGTTTGTATACTGTAGAATGTAGATCGTTGGTGTAATGGGTATACCAACCACAATGCAGTACTGTTCGTATGGTATCTGACATACTTATTCTGGTCTATCCGTTGCCGATATGATGTAATACACCCATAGATTAATTATCTATGAATACACCGCGATGACGTGCGCGCAAACTAGAAAACTATATTTATATTTGAACTTTGACGTTTCTTTCGCATGCGCAGATTGTACGGAGATGCGTTTTGTCAACTTCGGACCGGTAACAAACCATTGACGTGCGGAGCCAGTCAACATAGGCGTGCTAATTTAAATTTATATTTATTACTTCATTATTCTTTGGATTGAAGAATATGTATAGTGCTTTCGTTCTAGCATTGCCGGTATGTAATTAGGAATTCCCACTTGTAAACTGTATGGTTCAAGATTTCGTAAAAGTAAGCGGTTCTCAAACTTTGGGTATGTCGCAATTAAATTAGACATCAATCATTCTATGTACATATCATGTATCACAACATTGGCAAATAAAATGTTTATAACCACTGATCTTCAAACTTGTAACAAAAGAAAAATATCATTATATCTCAATGGTTAATAGCCTTGTTTATCTGATAATTGCCCAGGGCGTTCAGAAATGCCCAACATTTAAGGTGAGAATGATTTACATAAGTTAGAAAAGGACAAGAACAATGTAGGGATGAGTATTCAAACATAAAGCGCCAACGACATACCGGCAATCCTAGAACGAAAATACTATATTCTGGTTTTATTTACTACCGAACCCTGCTGCGACTTGAGCTACCCGAAGCAGCACTATGAACTTTTAATTTTCCAACCCCCATTCCAATCAATAGCCGTGGAAAATTGGGAACATTATAATAAACACATACCTAATCTGCCTCTGTGACCTTTGTATATTTATACTCAAAGCTGTAACAGTATTTAGCTTGTGGATTGTGTAACAATGTCAATATAATAATCTCACTCGTTTTAACCACATACTGTCGTTAGTTGCTAAATTTCAGAAAATGGGACGGGTTTTTGTGATTGGGGTTGGAATGTCTAAGGTCTAAATAGAAAGTGGTCACTAATTTGACTAATTAGCATTATAATCTTTAGTTTGTAAAACCAGGAACAGGTGGTGATTATGTTGATTTTGCTAAGGAAGCTCTTTGCAAGGCTCTCAACGACGCAAACGTTTTAATTGAACAAATAAAGCGAGCTTACGTTGGCTATGTTTATGGTATGTGATTTATATTCTAAGAAAATGCAGTTATAACAAATAGGTGCCAAAGTCCCTCACTTGCATTCGTTTTTGGGAGCTATTGGTGATGTACGATTTTTGGGCGCATGTTCATGTGGGTGAGAGTTTTGGTGCAGACTGTATTTTGACTCATATGCGTTTCGAAGGCTATTGTTACAAATAAGAAATTTTTGTCTCAGATCTAAGTCCAATCTACGTATTATACGTAGTGTCGGAAAGATTGTGTACCTACCTCTATAATATCTGCGACTTTAAATAGTATAAAGACTTGCTGCAAACCGACCGGCTGCTTGTATCTTGAAAGATAATGAAACCATTCAAAAAGTATCATATAGATTAGGTAGGTACACAGGTAGGTACTTACTTTTTTTATTAGGAGATTCGTGTTGTGGTCAGCGCGTTATTTATGAATCCGGAATGACTGGCATGCCTATTTTTAACATGAACAATAATTCTTCATCTGGAGGTACAGCACTACACGCAGCGAAAGAGGCCGTAGAATTCAGTATCAGTGATTGTGTACTTGCTTTGGGATTTGAAAAAATGGAGAGAGGAACTTTGAAACACGATGTATGTTAATTCACCAAAAGTACAGTTTACAGTATACCTATAATAGTTAGTTGCCTTTTTTTCTATTTAGAGATTATTTTTAGTTTAAAGACAGAAGCAGTCCGTTAGAAAAGCATATTCGTATAATGTCTGATCTTCATGGACTCAGCTCTGAACCTTTTCCTGTTCAATTGTTTAGCCATGCCGGTATGGAGCACGTGAAGAAATATGGAACTCGATTAGAACATTTTGCGAAAATTGCTTACAAAAACCACAAACATTCCGTAAACAATCCGTAAGTCTGTCTCTAGGTTGTATTTTAATTTTAAGCTTGTGAATTTGAAGATATGCACAATGTCGCGATGAATACAGCTTAGATGAGATTTTAAAATCACCTAACATTTTTGGCTTGTTAACGAAACTACAATGTTGTCCAATAAGTGATGGTGCTGCAGCTGCAGTTTTAGCTTCTGAGCACTTTGTGCGAACTCATGGTTTAGAAAGTCGAGCGGTTGAAGTTTTAGGAATGGAAATGTGTACCGATCTTCCGTCTTCATTTGATAGAACTTTCATTAATTTAGTAAGTTTTTCATTTGTACCTAATTTAACAGTAAATGAATTTACCAAACGCGTAGGTCGGTTTTGATATGACCAGAACAGTTGCTCAACGCTTGTTCCAAAAGACAAACCGAAAACCTTCCGATGTTCAAGTTGTTGAAGTGCACGACTGTTTTTCAGTGAACGAATTACTCACTTACGAAGCTTTAGGCTTGTGTGAACTTGGGAAAGCTGGCGAGATGATAGATCGTGGTGACAACACTTATGGCGGAAAATACGTAGTGAATCCAAGCGGTGGTTTAATATCAAAGGGTCATCCACTGGGAGCGACAGGTATTGCTCAGTGTGCAGAATTATGCTACCAAATTCGAGGTGAAGCAGGAAAACGACAAGTGGAAGGAGCGACGTTGGCATTGCAACATAATTTGGGTTTTGGTGGTGCTACCGTTGTTGCCCTTTATGCATTAGGGATGTCTTCGCAATATAACGACCAAACCAGAAAAGAAGTTGCAATGGCAAAAGACGAACTTGGTTTTACAGTAGCGCCGTATTTTAAAATATTGGAGCAAGTTTTGTTGCTGGATGAACAAAACACGATTGACAAATTTAGGGGTATTTATGGGTTTAAAGTACAGAAGAGGACCGGCGAAGAAGGATATTGGCTAGTAAACACAAAAACCGGAAAGGGTACTGTTGAATTTAATAATATTTCTGATAATATCTTATTTTGAGCCGTTCCGCTTTTACTACTAATTTACCTACCTATTTAGTTAAACCTGATGTTACCTTCATGTCAAAAGAAGATGATATTGTAGACCTGCTTACCGGAAAATTGGACGTCCAGCAAGCGTTCTCTGAAGGAAAAATCAAGTTGCATGGCAACATCGAGCTCGCTTTAAAATTAACGGAGCTTCAAAAGATTGCACTTCAACAGTTAGTGCAAAGTTGTAATCTTATACAAGAGTGGTGCTTGCGTTGGAGGATACCTTCAATTGAGAGAGTAGACTTCTTTATTATAATAAACGTTAAAATAACTTGTTTTCCGAAAATCGCTATGAAACCTTTATTTAATGCCTACTAACGGGCGATCAATAATGAGGTGTTGTCGAGTCACCTTTGGAAGTTAAGTACGATTTCCTTAGACCATATCATTGAATTTATAACTATCAATTCAATGACCATATTATAGTACATGGACTGCTATTAGCTCTATGCTTTCAATACAAAATGGGTGGTCATGGATAGAGGGCACTGTAGTCGTGGGTATGTGAATCTCAGGGTAAACTAAAGTCGTATGAACACAACTCGCATCGCGTAAAGAGTAGCTTTTATGGTAACCGCGTAGTACAGGAAGCTTTAAATACACTTGATTATCTTCTATACGTCCACAAATAAGAATATGTTTGCTTTTTTTGCCATATCTAAACGAATAATTAATTGACGTTTGTTAATTTATAGGTTGAAAGTCTCACATCGTATCTAATCGGACAACTTCGGACAGGCTCGTTTACCCTGAAACTCACATACCCAGGCGATGTCCTTGACCATATTTTTGTTACAATTAGCAGTTCATGTACTATATGGTCTAAGACGATTTCCCCTGTAAACAAAAATTCCAAAGATGACTCGACAGCAACTCATTTTTGATCGCATACTTAGTTATATCACAGATCTAAACACAGTGTTTAGATCTGTGGTTATATGCAATGAAAATTTTAGTTTCCATAACAGTGGCGGTAGGTAATACTTTTCTTGACTATTTTTCTTGTCGCCATTCACTTTACCAGGCTCCAGTCAAAACCGACATAATAATATTAATAAAAAGGTTTATATCATTAGACATTTTATATTAAAAGAAGACGAATTTAATCAGCGACGTCGGAAGTATGGGTCAGAGGGGGCGAGTCGCCCCCTCCGTTTTTACACAAGGGGGGCCGCGCCCCCTCTAAGAATGAGTAATTAAATCACTCAAAAGCGACTAACACGTCTTCTACTGCATGTGCATGCAGAAATTACAAAAAGTGTAGAAGTAGAGGATATACAGGGTGTTTACGGTCTTCTCTGTAATAATTTAAGTGGACAATGCTGATTAAGTAGTAGATTGCTAGATTAGTACACAGATTAATCGTTTAATGTATAAAATAAAACAAATATTATCTCGTTTATTAAATTTTTGCTAAGGTGTTTTGGGGTTTGTCGACTCCTTTTGAGCTGTAATGCCCTTAAAATGATCAGAGAAGACCGTAAACATCCTGTATTGAAAAGATTTGCCAGCAAAACTGCGGAAAAAAGGAAAATTTTTGGGATATAATAATAATAATAATAATAACCTTTGTGCCTGCTTCTCAACCGCTTGTGGTGGGACCAGCGCAAAGAAACCTTCCAAAAGACGTATGAAATGGGACGAAGGGTGAATCGCTTTCATTATTCGGTACTGTATCTGGAGATCACGAAAGATGGAAACGGACAGGACAGCATACAAGGTAAACTATATCACGCGTTCATACACAATACCCACATTAGCACACTTAACAGAACAACGCATTGCACGAACCAACGTAGAGTCTCATCATTAAAATACACTCCTTACATTAGACACCAGGAACAAATCAGGCACGAAATTGAAAGCACTACTCAACAAACCAACACACTCATTCGTACAAGTATATACACCGTCGTAAAACAACTCTTGAAATAAGACACATTACTATCCCTAGATGTCCAATGTACGTGTGTGATTTTTTTTTTTTTTTTAAGGCCCCTACATAACTTCACCAGACACAGACACAGACACAGACACTAATCGTTACTTGATTTTAATCCGTGCGATTAGTTAACCAGGCCAGACCTGAGTTCTCACAAGAAACACCGACCATAATAATAATAATAATGTTGGTAAGTGTGAATTATCTCTAGATTTCCAATGTGAGTGTGTGAATTTTTATTTTATTTATTTATTTATTTTATTATTATTTTTTTAGGACCCTACATAACTTCACCAGACACAGACACAGACACTAATCGTTACCTACTTGATTTTAATCCGTGCGATTAGTTAACCAGACTAGACCCGAGTTCTCACAAGATACACCGACCATAATAATAATATGCATTTATTGGCAAATGGAGTTCACAAACTAACAAAATTAATATGTCCAATAGCCAAAAAGACTGTATCGCCTAAGAATCTAATCATCGGCGTTCTTCCTACAGCCTCTCACAGTAGAAAAAAACACAACAAACAAAATATAAAATATACATGAACAATAATATATATACACAACAAACACACTAGCCAACCAAAAGTAAGACACATATAATACTAAATGTTACAGACCCTCTGCTATGTCTTATTAAAAAAGATAAAAAAAACAAAAGAAAAAAAAACAAACATATTCGCACACCACTTACTACCTATAGCTAGTACTACTGGGAATGAACAACACATCACCCCCAAAATCGTTCATAATCATGTGTCTTGCTAATTAATTATTTTTTAAATAAAATATTAATGATATATGGCTATGGTTTTCTCAATCGAGTCAAGTGCCTCTGAGTTGCTCATTTGCATATAACTAGACATCCTCCGACACTTTTTTTAAATTTTTTTCAAAACTTCTCTTTCCAAAATACATTATTTGATTGATTAAATAAACAGGTTTCAGGGTCACTTAAAGAACCCACTGCTTTGCATTAATTCCTACACAATTTTGCATGGGAGGAACCTTTCAGACTCCATGGTCGCTGATTTTTGCCCCCCCCCCAACCGTTATTCACTTCCGACGTCGCTGAATTTGATACAAAACTCGTCAGTAAAATGATAGTACCATAGTGTAACTGTAAGAACACTATTGACATTGCTTAACTCGAAAATTAAAGCACTGCCACGAAAGGGCCTCGTATTTTCTGATAATGGCGACGTAGCTTACATACAGTGAATTTTTTTTAATGCGAACATAGGAGTTTGCATGCAATGTAATTTCCCTATGTTCGATTTTTAAAAAAACACATCAATCTATGAGGTGTGCGCGGTTCACATTCCCAAAACGCTCAACTTGTGTGACTATGAACAGCAACTCTACAGTTTTTATGATGAAAAGCACTCGGTAAGATTTTTTAAAGAAGCCATGTGAGGCCATAGCAACTTTAGGATACATTTTTCTTAAACTTACGATAACTTGACTTCACATGGCACGCGCTGACATCACAATTCATTGTGAACCAACCTTCAATTATTTGTAGGTCATGTGCACCTGATATTCTACTAATTTGATCTATTCAATACATAAATGAAGAAAATAAGAAAATAAATACCGAAAACAATTACAATAAAATGTTCGAAGTGTCCCCCTTGACATTCTAAGCAATAACCTAACCGATTTCGTAATTAAATTGGACGGCGGTATTTTTAAAAATGTGACAGCTGTCAATTGTATCTACTACTCATTTGAACTACTCAATAGATTGATGTGTTTTTTTTAAAATCGAACATAGTGAAATTACATTGCATGGATACTCCTATGTTCGCATTTAAAAAAAATTCACTGTATGTGGCTAAGATGCAGAACGCTTGCCCATTCTTTCAAAAAAAGTAGCGCGGTAACCAACTGTCAGAAATGTATGCATTTTCATAGGTATTTATTTGAATATTGCTAGTCTTGTATGAATTTAATTGTCTGTGTTATTGTATACTCCTTTTTATTCTGTAAATTGGCGTGTCATTATAACCATTTAATGGTATATCTCGACCAAGATAATATTTCATTACGTTCCATCACATTACGTTACGTACCGTTACATTAAGTTACGTTACTTTACACTACATAACGTAACGTTACCGGTTACATTACATTACATTACATTATTCACAGATAAGAATACTTTGCCAATCGCATCATCTTGGGATAGTCCGGCATTCTACAGGCTGAGTCATAACGTGTAATGACAGTAGACAGACGAGCAGATTCCCCTTTATGGTAGCACAGTTAGAGCAAATAAGGTAAACCGAAACTTCAAAACCGATGCTAGTTCTATGGACCGAGACACCGAGTCATGGATTTTGCAGACGAACATTTTGTACTTGCACACCTGCAGATTCTTAGGAAATGTATGCAGGAAAAAAACCTGAAGCCATTCTCCTAGTGTACCTATAAACCACCAACATTTTTGGTGAAATTTACAGCGATTTGAAGATTTTTGTTGCAACAACAGAAAATTAGACGCTTATGATTAAAATAGTGTGCATACTTACCCTCAGTAGACGTGTGCTCAGGCACCTTCCCTCTGTTAAATCACATATACGTGACTTTTCTTTATTCCTTTCAAGCAAAGGGGTCATAGGACATAGGACATGCTGACATTGTTTTTTGTGCTCAATAACCTGAAAAGTCTCATCGAAAGAGAAGATTCGCGACTTGAAAGTTACCATCGTAAGGATCTTGGATTTTTCCGTTGCTGTTCTCTTTGTACGTACAGGCCTCTGACCGATCTTCGCATTCCATTCGCATTTGGGTTTCTCTGTTTACTCCTGTTGATTCACGTACCTACGCGTTGTGCTGATCGGTGAACCCTGTGGGTAAGAGGCTCATGGTTCCTCCTCTCGCAGGTTCTCAAGGTTCGAGGGAACGTTCCGAACAATGCGCTTGGACCTTGGTGTTCGTAATCCATGTCTTCCCATGGATCTCAAAACCTTCCGACGGGAGAAACCAGAGACTTGGAGAAACAGCTTTCATATGCCCTTTCACCTTTTGCCTACGAAAATTGAATAACCAAACTCATAAATATGTCATATAACTCCATATCTTTGCTTTGCACACAAGGGAGCACTAATACGAGTTGTACCATTACCACCTGTAGGGAATGGTTGTACCTTCTAAAATAAATTTCAGCTAGTGTCATGATGTCTACGAATTTTGTTTTTATTAGAAACAATTTTACAATTTTATACCTGCCTACAGAGAGATACTTAAAAAAACGTATGTAATATAAAATGGGAGACAAGAAAAAGCAAGCAGACGACGACGACAGAGACTATAGAGTTGAATTCCTGTTCAATTACTTGTCAAAATCATGGAAACTAAAAACCGATAAATGGAATAAGATGTGGGGAACGGATGAATACGCCGTAAGTTTTGTCATCATCAACCGTTCACATAACGTCACCTTTCAGAGAATAATTCTAAACTTCTTCAATAAAGCCGATGCGCCCAGGCTCATAATGATGACCAATCTCGGCGGCCAATTGGTTCCCGTTACCGATTTTCCCTCAAATTTGAAGACGAAGTGTTCGTACTTTATCCGAAAAAAGAACGCCGTTATTACTGCGACAAATATCAGGGAGGTACTTTTTATGGGCGACAAATCCCCAAAGCCGATTGAAGAACTGTCGGCTTTGGTTGAACACGGTTTACTACCCTTTATCAGTAATCCGGATAATCGGGCACAATGGCCATCTGAAGTTGTGGAAGATATGATCAAACATGTCTACGCCTTCAAAAATAAGCTTATTCAGGTAGAGTTGTGATTTCGAAGTGATCATCTAATTCAAACTCGTAGATTAAAGGAGCTATACGTGGACAAACTGTGCTGCCTATGCCGCCCGGAATTGACAAGATTTATGACGCTTCACTGCAGTTTAGAGAATCGGGCGGCGCGGAAGTAGATTTGGGGTTAAAATCCTCAATCGAAGGAAGCGTACTTCAGTGGACTTCTTTGTGCAATGATGTCCTGCAGCAAACGTCGGAGGAAGCACTCGCGCACGGAGAAAATCCCACGCCTATTGCGGAATTTAACTTTTGGAACAGCAGATTGAAAAACTTGGAGAGTATTTTCGATCAGTTCCGAGACCCAAGAGTGAAAAAGATGATCCTTTATTTAGAACTGACCAACAGCTCATATTTATCGTGTTTTAAATGTATATTTCAAGACGTTGTAGCGGCGATTCTTGAGGCAAAGGATATATGTATGTACCTCAAGGCCGTAAGACCTCACATTGAAAAGTTGGATGAAAGCGAATTTCTGGAAACGAGACCTTTTATTAAACCTCTAGTGCACTGCTTAGGGCTACTCTGGGGGAACTCTCAATACTACTGCACGAGTGCTCGAATGGTAACATTACTAAAAGAAATTGCAAATCAAATTATTATTGCTGCTTCGACACAACTGGATCCGGGGTCGATATTCCAAGTCGAACCCGAAGATATGCTCATAAAGGTCGACAAATGCATAAACCTGATCGAATTCTTCCACTCATGTTTCCACGCAGTCCGTGAAAATGTAGCCTCTTATTTTCGAAAAGCCGAATTACAACCTAAACCGTGGACTTTTCATCCAAGGACTGTATTCCAACACTTGATGGACTTTACCGAACGATTGCGGCTCGTACGATCTATTATCGCCACAAATATAGAATTTCAGAAATTAGAAAAGGTTGAAATTGGTGGTATCAAAGGTCGCGTTCTTTCGAAACAATGCGAAGAAATTTTTGAAGAATTTACCAGAGTTTATGTTCATTTCGTGCAAATGACTTATGACTTTTTAGATCCTGCGAACAACCAAATAGTCGCCGACAATGAAAGATTCATGGAGAAGTGTCAGGATTTTGACTCGCGTTTGGCTTGTATATTCATACAGGTCTTTGATGAATGTTACAACATGGAAAGCATTTTCAAATTTATCAACATATCTGGTACGCTATTGGACCGGCCCGCTATAAGGAACGCGATAATTGGAAAGTATGCCTTTTTAATACAATACTTTTCCGAAGAAGTGGACATGGTGAAAGTTCTATTTGACGAAGGCAAAAAGAATGGTATACCAATAAATCTGAATTTCCCTCCAGTGGCCGGTATTTTGTGGTGGTTGTACAAACTGAAGCAAAGGATACTCAAACCTGGCGAAGATTTTAAATTGTTGGAAAACAAAATCGTCGAAAGCCCCGACGCTCTATATGCGTTCTCTAAATGGGAGCAGATGTTACTTCTCATAGACGATGAATTCTCAAAAGTGCTATCCGAATGGATGGATCGTGCACCAGGCCAAATCTCAACAAGTTTAAGCAAACTTCGCATAGTTCGAAATGGAGAATTAATTTCGTTAAACCTTGACGATGAATTAGTTGCGATTTTACGTGAAGTTAAGTATATGAAAATGTTAGATATCACCGATTTTGCGCCGGACATTGAAGAGCTATTCCAGCGAAATGAAGAATTGTTCCAAAGCTGTCAGCAACTGAACACAATCGTGGAATATTACAATCACCTCAAGACGAATACTTTGCCTGAAGAATATGCGTTATTCAAAGACGAAATGGATCAGATAAATGTTCAATTGAACGTTTTAATCGATTCGATTGATTGGACAGTAAACAGTTGAGTAAGGTCATATATTAACCGTTTTTGCAATATCGTTTTCTAGGTGATGAGTTTGTGAAGAACCTATACGATAACATAAAGCAGCTGTATGACCGTGTCCTCGCAGCGCAAAAGAACATTGGTAGTATTATTGCAGAAATTCAGAGTTGGGGAAAGGAACCGCTCTACGAACGTAAAGAAGGCTTGTGCAAGAACACCTTACAATTAGATGACAGACTTGAGCGGCTAAACAAGCGTTATGGGCAAATAAGCGCAACCTCACGTAATGCTGTGTTTGCCCTCCAACTTAACTACAAGCTGTTTTTTAACATTGAAGATGAACCTGAGGAGATAGAAGAAGTTCAAGTAGTCCCCAAATCAATTACTTAAGTAACCATGCACTTATTGCACTTATTTTCAGGAAGAAGTTCTGGTGGAGGAACCTAAAGAACCTCCCGGCAAAAAAGGCGCCAAACCTGAACCGAAAAAGGACAAGAGAACATCAGAAATTAAACCGCACGAGTCCAAAGAACAAGAAGCCAAACGCCTAAAAGAAGAGGCAAAAGAAGAACTGCGCCAAAGCAGGGAGTTGCTATGGAGGCCTTACGAAATGCACGTTGATAACTTAATCCTAAACGTAATGTTAAATGCAATTAAAACCAGCGTAAACTACTTGGAAGAGGAGTCATCGACTGTCAAGAACCCAAACTTATTTCCTTTATTCGAACTTCTACTGGAAATTCACGACGACGAAGTCGTGTATGTTCCTTCTATTGATCCTGACGATATTTCCGGTTTTTTGAATCTGGTAAGGTCACTTATTGAGGATATGTACTGTATGGCAAAATGCATGGCGAGAATTGATAAAACGAACGAGGACCCTGATTACCTTAACGACGCGCTTGCTTGTGCGGATATTAAAGACACAAATCTACAATTCATAGCGCGCGTGAAAAGCGGCATGGAAGCGGCCGAAGAATATTTAGGTATTTTTGACGATTACGCTTATTTATGGCAGGACGATCGGCGGGAGTACTTGCAATATTTTTTGCGATTTTCCAGAATGCTATCGTATGAAGAGATCGAAATGCTTAAGGAGGATGAAACGGCGATCAAAGAAAGACCCCCAACAACCGTTCAATTTAAAGAACAAATTGATGTGTACGACGCGTTGTATAAGACGATTCACAGTTTCGATTCAGAAAGGATTATATCTGGGTGGTTACGAATCGATGTTAGACCTTTGCGGCAGGCGGTCTTGAATATAATTTGCAAATGGGGCAGTATGTTTAAACAGCATCTTTTTGAGCACGTTATCAGTAGTTTGAGCGAGTTGGATTCGTTTGTGGCTGAAGCCATCGCTGCATTGCAAGTGGAGCTCTCGGAAGATGATTATGAAGGTCTTCTATCGGTAATGGGATATTTGGTTAAGATTAGGGACCGACAGACGGCGACCGACGGAATGTTCCAGCCAATAAAAGAAATTATGGAGTTACTTAAGGAATATGGCGTAGAGTTTTCTGAAGAAATATACATTCAGTTACAGGAGTTACCGGATAAATGGAACCAATGTAAAAAAGTAAGTAGAATTAATTGAATGATATACATTATACATCATACCATTGATTATACACACTGTATAATCAATGATTATACCTACCAATAATCTATTTTCATACATTATAAGTACTACAGGCGTCGCGTCGGTGACACACAAACATATACGTGATGACATTATAGATTGCCTAAAATAGTACAATATATATCAAGGTAGAGAAGTACAGTATTATTGCCTGAGCACCAAGATTACATCTCGAGGCGCTTTCGCCGAGGGGTGTAAGGTGGTAATATATGGTAATATGGTACTTTGGTAATATGCACTTAAATTCGTCTGTATCTACCATTATCCGTTCCCTATACTTGGTATTAATCACACCTTACCTTACCTTTGAAATCACACTAACTTCCAACAATTTGTATTTTGTGATATTTCGAGTTCACTAGGATTTTTAAACGGTGTGCACAATGTATTACGATTTTAATCGGAGAAGTCCATCTGTAATAAACAAAAGGGGCCGACTGACTGAATTATACATGAAGGCAGGCCCACTTTATATCTTTTATTTATTTATTCATTTATTTGTTTATTTATTTATTTATTTATTTATTTATTTATTTATTTATTTATTTATTTATTTATTTATTTATTTATTTATTTATTTATTTATTTATTTATTTATTATCCTTCTCTTGTTCTGGGCCCTCAACAGGCATGCGCCCAATTACAGAGTGGCCCGCATAATGCTATTTAGAGGTGCCTCTGCAGAAGGTCTTAAGTTGGTCTATACTACTCCGGTATTTACCTTACGAATTAGGAAAACTGCAGGAAAACCTAATTCGGAGTAGCCGGTAGAATACTCGTAACTGGTCTAAGGTAATTTCCATCTCCGCCTGAAGCTGATTTTTTTTACAGACTGATGATAGGTACTACTAATGACTTAACGGTGTTTCGTTTTTAAATTTTTTCTATAATTATAAGATTATCTTATTATCTTAACATTATAAGATATCTTATAATTAGAGAAAAAATTTAAAAAAGAAACACTCTCATAGTCATTGGCTGTATCTATCATTAGTCTGTAAAAAAATCAGCTTCATTCTTCCAACGGTAACCTAGTTATATCCGTAGAAAGTTCGTGAAAAACCGACTAAGAATTGTTTTTTTACGGAGTTATCAAATGCGCGCGATTTTTTTAAATATTTTTTTAAGAGCTATTATCAACGTTTTCATTTGGTGTATAACTTATTATCTCGAAAAACAACCTTTCAGAATTGGTACCGCAAGAAATACCCGCAGCGCCTTAAGTCATATGACCTGAGGCGGCAGACGATCGATTTTAGCATACTCTGATAGGGCAAAATGGAACTCCATCGGTTAAAATTTTGATCATTTTCGTTCAGTGGATTTCGTGCTAGCTCCCCTACTACGAGTACCTATAGAATTTTTTGGATCAAAACTGAGAGGGGCCCTCATGATTTTAATGGTAATTATATGTATTACCGTTGAGTGAAGATTTTTTCACTCGGCGGTATTACATTTACTGCAAAAAACTCGTGTTGCTTTCACTGCATCATACCGTGAGTGAAAAATCAGTCAACCCATGTTTTTTCCCAACAATCATATCTTTTATCACAAACGTGAACTGGCTCAGTCCGGATCTCCGCTCAAGTCGATCACGTATGTTATTGAGTCGTTCGAACTATTACTTAGGGATCAAAAGAATTCCACTCATTGGGTGATGTTGTTTCCGAGAGGGTGTTGATTGCGGTACATTATGTCCTCAGTCTATCCAGTTTTGGTTGTCCCCTCTGGTTCTTCTCAAAGAGCTCATCTTGTTTGGAGTAACAACCCCTTCCTGGTACGAAGGTTGGGAATGTCTACGAATTATTTTGATTTTTTGATTCTCCTTCCTTTCTCATCGAATGGCACGACTTTAAGCGTCTTTATCTTGACATAACATTTTAATAACCCGAGCTCGGTAACGTCTATATTCGAGCATTATTGTGAAGGACGAATTTAGTTTCTGCTTAGAATTTGACTTACCCGAAAACGGAAGAGTTTTTATCAATGGCCTTTTCAAATTCCAAAGAAAATTAGCCGTTAATTTCCCTCCAAAATTACACATGCGTAATGGACAACTACACAGTCACACAGTCATTGTGTGCAATCCAATCCAATTACAGATTAATGTTTTTATTTGTCGAAAATTGGTCAAAATTTACTGGACTACCTAAATCTAGATTTAGCAAAATGTTGGAATGATCGACCCTTTAATTTAAGCGCCCTGTATACCTTCTAAGTAGTACTCAATGGGGCAATACATAAAACGTAACGAGCATAACTGTGATGAAATTCAAACATCCAACTCTATTTAAGGGTTCCCGTTACAACGAGAGACGTATCCACTGGCAATGTGAAAAGTTAAGCGTAAATATCTCGAAAATGGAGTGTCGAAGGAAGCTTGATTTTTTTGGCATTATACAAGGTGTTAATAAATGTTATGCAGATATTTCAGGGGGTGATCATACTCGTCAAAATAAGAAACAAGTACAAATTGTGCACAACTCTTGTGCAGATAAAGCATGTTTTTTAACACCCCTACGCCCTAAACGCTCTTTGTGAGTAACATCGTCCGATGCTCCGTTTTCGACATTTTCGCACAAACAGTTTTGACCCTACTATTAGATATTTTTAACGTCACCAATGTGTATATTAATTTTCTTACATACGTCCAAATCGCCCTTTGTAAGGACCCTCCTCCGGCAATGCGCTCTTGAGATATAAGGAATTATATCCGATTACGATAAGGAGATGAGGAGGATTATGGTTGGTAGAAATTTTTTGTTGAGATCTTTCATTGGAGTACCTATCATGCAGGATAAAACCAGCCCCCCCCCTCCCTATATTGATAAGGGGTAAGAAAGAAGGGCGGTAGTTGGTAGAAAGAACCTCTTCTAGAGGATCATAAAAAACTAAACAAATACAGGGTGTTCAATTTAAAAAATATGCTCAACATGACATAACTTGAAATGACGTCATTCGAAACAAGTATAAATTGTGCACAACTCTTGTGCAGATAAAACGCATTTTTTTTAACCGAAATAGCTTTTGGTTTGACATCACCAATGGATATATTTCTTGCAGACATCTCAATCGCCCTTTGTGACTACCCTCTTCCGACAATCCGTTCTTGAGGTATAAGGGAATATACCCGATCACGATAAGAGGTCGAGGAGGAGGGCTATGGTTGGTAGAAAACGGTTCCTTTCGTTGAGACCTTTAATTAGTTAAAATACAATGAGAGATGACATTAATTCCCCCCCCCCCCCAGACCCACACTTTTTAGCGCATTTTTGAAGAATTACAAAAAAATGTGCTATTGTTTGCGTTTTGTCCGTCCGTCCGTCCTTAGGTAGCCTATATCATTAAGGTGTGCCAGACGGCCATCAAATTTCGCCCCCCCCCCCCCACACGAATTATTTCCTGAGATGCTGTTTTTGAAAGTCAAACGTGCATAACTTTTACATAAGACAACCAAAAAATTACACACTGATGTGTTGAGTAGCATTTATTACGAATTCAACGATATACGGCACACACAAAAAAACAAAAGTTGGAAATTGTTGGTTTCACCAGAATGGTGCACCCACGCACAACACCCTAATCGTGCGAAAATACCTGGAAAATAAAAAATTTGTGCGATAGGTATTCTCGAATGATTAGGACGTTGTGCTTAGAAGCACCATCCTGTTGAAACCAACAGAGTTGCCATCTTTTGATTTTTGCGTGGTACATATTCGTTGTATACATAATAAAAAATGCTACTATACAGTATGTATTTTTTGCGGGTCATAAAAAAAACTAAAGTTGATAATTTACTCCGAAATGAAACGTGGTATTGAAAATCTCTCAACGGTGTCTAGTAGGTAACGCTCAAAAAGTGGGAATGCGAAAGTGATTTTTACATTTTTGGACCTGTTCAAATAACATCAGAAAAAATAAAAAAGAAATCGGGAAATATCTTTAGAAGTAATTGGAATTTTCTGGCTTTCTTTAAAACATGATAATAACTCTTTAATTGCGCATCTTTTTTCTAATTTGACCATCAGTGTATCTTCTATAGTTTCGGAGAACCTCATATTTATCTTGCACCCAGTGTATAAGCACGATAGTTCTAATTTCGACGCCGAAGTAATAAATGGTTCGCACTGTTATAAATTGTGTATTCGTGATTGATAAATAATATTTTACTGTTATAAGTCGATTCATTTCAAAACTGTTAGTAACGTAGTTAAGTTTACGGTACAGCACTACAATGTTTCGATTAAACTCTTTGGAGAAGGTTAACCGAAAATAATGTTCCAGGTGGCTATTGCGACAAAACAAGCTGTAGGACCGCTGCAAACATTACAAATAGCTGCTATTAAAAGAAGAATAGGTTTATTCGACGTCCGGCAGGCGATGCACAGAGATGCTTTCAAGAAATTGCCATTCTTCCACTGGGGCTGTCAGAACGTATATGCGTTGTTTGACCATCAGCACCAAGAACTCTGTAATTTTGAGGACGAACTAAAGAAATTAGCCGAGCAAGCGACGCTCTTTGACGTACAATTATCTGAATATAAATACTTAAAAGTAAGTGCGAGAGAGTTAAGACAAGTGAAGCAGTTATGGGATTTTATTCTGATTGTATCATCCTCTATGGACGAATGGAAAACAACTCCTTGGAAAACAATCGACGTTGAAGGCATGGAAATGGAGTTAAAAAGGTTCGCGAAAGAAGTTCGAACAATGGACAAAGAGTTGCGAGCGTGGAACGCCTACAATGAAATGGAAGGTATTATCAAGAATATGCTAACTTCTCTCCGCGCCGTTACCGAACTACAAAATCCGGCCATAAGGGACCGACATTGGATTCAGTTAATGCAAGCAACTAAGGTACCATACACTTTTCTTTTTTTTGTAATCTCAACTTGGTTTAATTCCAGGTTAGGTTTGTGTTGGACGATTCTACAACCTTGAATGATTTGTTGCTGCTCAATCTACACGAATACGAGGAAGATGTGAAAACAATAGTGGACAAATCGGTAAAAGAGATGGCTATGGAAAAAACATTGAAAGAATTGAACCAAAATTGGGTCAATTTGGAATTTGAAACGGAGATCCACGAGCGCAGTAGATTAAAATTGTTAAGGGTATCTGAAGAAATGATCGAAATGTTGGAAGATAATCAAGTACAACTGCAAAATATGATGTCCTCGAAGTTTATTCAGTATTTTTATAACGAAGTGTTTGATTGGCAACAAAAACTTTCAGCGGCTGATCAAGTTATTCAAGTCTTCTTTGAAGTACAGCGCAAATGGTGTTATCTGGAAAGTATCTTTGTTGGCTCTGAAGATATAAGAAACCAATTGCCCGAAGATTCTAAGAGGTTTGATAGGCTGGACAGAGAATTCAAAGATGTTTTAAATGAGATACTGAAGGTAATGAATGTGATCAGATCGACAAATAAACCGGGCTTGGTCGCCCGTTTGGAACGAATTTTGGCAGATTTAGTTCTTTGCGAGAAAGCTTTGAACGATTATTTGGAAACGAAGCGTCTGGCATTTCCCAGATTTTACTTTGTGTCGTCTTCAGATCTTTTAGATATATTATCAACCGGAAATCAACCGCCATTGGTAGCGAGACATTTAACGAAGCTATTCGATTCATTGGCCAAATTAAAGTTTGCAATGGAAGGGGGAAAAGAATCAAAAAGGGCAATTTCTATGGGTTCGAAGGAGAATGACGAGTGGGTACCGTTTACCGCAGATTGCGACTGTAGTGGTAAAGTGGAGATATGGTTAAATAGAGTTATTGGTAGCATGCGGGTAACTTTACATAAATGTTTCCACGAGGCGGTATTCGCTTATGATGAGAAGCCAAGAGATCAGTGGTTGTTTGATTATCCCGCCCAGCCGGCTCTTTGCGGTACTCAAATTTGGTGGACGACGGAAGTCAATATGTCGTTTGCGCGATTAGAAGAAGGATACGAAAACGCGCTCAAGGACTACCAGAAGAAACAGATTACGCAGTTAAATGCTCTAATTATTTTATTACTGGGCGATTTAACAGCTGGCGAGAGGCAAAAGATTATGACAGTTTGCACCATTGATGTACACTCCAGAGACGTTGTGGCTAAAATGATATTGATTAGGGTAGAAAATTCGCAAGCGTTTCAGTGGCAAAGTCAGCTTAGACACCGATGGGACAGTAAAGTGAACGACTGTTTCGCAAATATTTGCGACGCGCAGTTCCAGTACCAGTATGAATATTTGGGCAACACTCCTAGGCTAGTTATTACGCCATTAACTGATAGATGTTACATTACTCTGACGCAAAGTTTACATTTGGTAATGGGAGGTGCTCCCGCTGGACCAGCTGGTACGGGCAAGACAGAAACTACAAAAGATCTGGGGAAAGCTCTAGGGATTATGGTGTACGTGTTTAATTGCTCAGAACAGATGGATTATAAATCTGTTGGTGCGATATTCAAAGGGTTAGCTCAAACCGGTACTTGGGGATGTTTTGATGAGTTCAATAGGATATCTGTGGAGGTACTATCTGTAGTTGCAGTGCAAGTAAAAACTATCCAAGATGCCATAAAAACGAAGAAAACTATTTTCAATTTTCAAGGAGAGATCATCGCAATGATACCGACTGTAAGTACATCTTATTTTATTCATGCATGTTTATCCTTGCATGCATCTACTATGCTAAAAGGTAATATCTTTATATGCAGGGTCGCTAATAAGTCTGAAAACCATCGATTAGCGGGGAAAATATACAAGATATCGAACAAAGTTTTACATAAGTTTTGGGATTTTTCAATTTTAACTTACAGGGTTGGTTATAAAGGCATCGGCACACCCAAATTCCATTTTTTTAATAGAACATCTTGTATAGTATACTATTAAAGAGTATATACGGACGGACGGATGGACAACAAAGTGTAGCCAATAGCGATTTTTCACTTTGAGGAAAATACGTTTTCAGCGTATTTTCCTCAAAGTGAAAACTCGCTATTGGCAGCACTTTGCCATCCGTCCGTCCGTCCGTCCGTCACACGTACGCCTTCTACACCACTGAACCGATTTGGGCGATATACAGGGTGTTTTTTTGGGAGTTTTAGTTAAACCGTTGAGTGAATCACTCAACGGTTAAACGTTTCTGGGCAATGGGTAGGTTTTTGAAAATGTGTACTTAGGAGTTACTCTGAAGGTCGGATCGATGTAAAATATTTTCAAAATGGCCCCACTTCCGGGAATACCGGAAGTAGATAGTAACTTCGTTATTTTAAATGGCAACCCCTATTTTTTATTGCATTTTTGGATTCTACCTGAAATTTCAGTTCTTTTGATACACACATGTCTATATCTGCCATTTATGGTTTTTAAGTTATTATGAAAAAAAATGGCGGATGCAGATTGTACCTTGATAATTGATTACTTGAAAACGGTTATAGTCATTACAACCCATTTTTATCAGTGCATAGAGAATGAATAGGGCTTCTTCTTAGTGTACTTTAAAAAAAGTTAAGTTGCGTACAACCGCACATATGGAGATCCAAAATTAAGAAACTTCAAAATCTAAAAACTCAGTTTTTTTAATGGAATGACAATGTTCTTACTATAGCATGAGATAGAGAATCGAAATTGCCATATTTTGATATTACATGTTCCTATAGCTAACAGCTTTAACAGTTTCTGATTTATTCCCATTTCATTGAATTGATGCCATTTTTTTTCGCATTTTCTTTTTAGTAGTTGGCCATGATTTTATAACAATCGAATTTTAAACAAATCAAAGAAAGGATTCTTTAGTAGGTATTATTGATTCTAGTCTAAATAATTCATAAATAAATAAGTCATTTATTAAGGATAGGACGGAAAATTTTTGAGAAATTTAGACAGTCGTTCAACTCAATTTCTTAAACAACGTATAAGTCTGGAAATTCAGAGAGGTAATGCGATATCTGTTCTAGCAACAATTCCATACCAAAAATGTTTAAAAGAAGGTTTTCATATTTTGCATTGAATTTATTTTGTTAATCTTGCATTTGCAATTCAATTCATTTTCTTAATTATTCTCTTAGTAGCGCTTTGTATCACTTGTGTTTCAACGGTTTGTAGTGCATTTGGGGGTATAAAATTTCCAAAATTCATACAATTTCAATTTCGTTCCAGTGTTCGAATGAATGTATGGCAAGCACGTGCCGCGATCTTGTCCATTTCACCATAAATAACAATTAAATTCCAAAATAGGTGAAACCACTGCAAGTCATTTTCCGATTTTTGAAAAACTTATGTTAACCTATAACAGTAGGTGACGGATTAATGTCACTAGATTTGTTTAAAATTCAATTGTTATAAAATCATGGCCGACTATTAAAAAGAAAATCCGAAAAAAATAGTGTCAATTCAATAAAATGGGAATAAGTCAGAAACTGTTAAAGATAGCTATAGGAACATGTATTGTCAAAATATGCCCATTTCGATTTTTTATCTCATGCAATAGTAAGAACATGGTAATTCCATTTAAAAAAACGAAGTTTTTACTCTTTGAAGTTTCATAAATTTAGATTTCCATAGGCGCGGTTGTACGCAACTTAACTTTTTTTTAAGTACACTAAAAGAAAGCCCTATTCATTCCCTATGCAAATGGGTTGCCATGACTATAACCGTTTTCAAGTAATCAATTATCAAGGTATCATCTCCATCCGCCATTTTTTTCTTAAAGTCAAAATAACTTAAAAATCATAAAAGGCAGATATAACAAACTTACTATCTACTTCCGGTGTTTAAAGAAGTGTGGCCATTTTGAAAATATTTTACATCGATTCGGCCTTCAGAGTAACTCCTAAGTACAAATTTTGAAAAACCTACCAATTCCACTTTCCCAGAAACGTTTAACTAAAGCTCCCAAAAAAACACCCTGTATAGTCCAGTCATTTAAGGCAAAAAATAGGTATAATCTCGGAATGAGAGATAATGAGCTATAAACTTGTATAAACGTTTATTTTGGCATTCTATGGCCTAACATGGCTTCTTTAAAAAAATCTTACCGAGTGTTCTTCATGATAAATACTATACAGTTGCTGTTCATAGTCACGCAAGTTGCGCGATTTGGGAATGTGAACCGCGCACACCTCATAGATTGATGTGTTTTTTTTTTAATCGAACATAGGGAAATTACATTACATGCAAACTCACTGTACAGTGAGTTTTTTTTAAATGCGAACATAGAACAGTTATCGCCTTTTTTATGGAGTGGTGTAATAAAAATAAACTTGTTGTAAATATCTCTAAAACAACCTGCTTGCGTTTTAATTATGGTGGAGTGCGCAGTGCTATGCTACGCCCTTAAAAGTACGTATAGACAATAATGATGAACTGGTAGCTGCTGAAACTGCTAAATTTTTAGGTACTACAATAGACAGCAAGTTAACTTTTTCCCATCACGTTGACGAAGTGTATTCTAAACTTGCATTACGCATTTATTTGTCTAAGCAACACTTTAGATCTTAAAGCAATTCTCACCGTATATTTTGCCAAAGTATACTCAATTATCAGTTACAACATAGTTGTGTGGGGCCAGGCTACAGAAACGGAGCGTGTATTTATTCTACAAAAGAGAATAATTCCACGCGTCTTTCGTCTGAAGTATCGCGAATCCTGCCGTCAAACTTTCAAAAATCACCTTTTAACATTTATATCTATATATTTATATAAAATTTTAACATATATACATGTAAATATACAGCTATTTAAACGTAACTGTGATAATCATAAGTATTCAACTAGAACTGGGCATAATATATACTTACCTAAATGCAATCACACTAGTTTCAAAAAATCGGTACATTACGCAGGTTGCTACGTGTACAATGCTCTACCACAAAAAATAAAAGAAATAAAAAATAAAAATCAGTACAAAAATGCACTTAGAACCTATCTAGTCAGCAATTGCTATTACTCGCTCCAAGAATTTGTGAAGTCATAGATGTTATCTGTTGTACATTATCTGTTGTACGTTATCTGTTGTACGTTATCTGTGGTATGTTATGTGAACTGTAATAATATTATAGATTAATCATTTTGTATATTACATAATAGTTAATGACTTACCTTTACATTTTAGAAATGGAAACAAAAGGTTAAATAAAATTATTATTATTATTATTATTATTATTATTATTATTATTATTATTATTATTTTATTACACGAATAGGTAAGTAATATAACAGATTTAAACACTCAAATCTGTGGTAATATTAAAGAAATAGTATACACTCCATAAATCAAAAATATTACTAAATATGATGTATATTAATTAATAAACAATGCAAATTATTTATAACTATATATTTTAATGATTGATAACCTTTATACGGCGCATTATTTACTAACACGTTGATCTTGCAATTGCACTATGCTGTAAATATTAAGCGTGGCGTGGTCTCCGCCCCGTCTCTCAAAAACGGTTGAGTACATACAAAAATCTTTGGGACAAAAGTTGTAGAGAATTTTATTCCCTACAATGTTTATAATTAATGCAAATGGCATTAAAACGATAGGAAACGAGATATTTTAAAAAACCGATTTTTGGGACATTTGACCTTCAATATCTGAAGACTCGGACACGAGATTTTATGAGACTTTTGAGACAACTTTCAGAATGCCAAAACAAAGGTTCGTACAAGTTTATAGCTTATTATCTCTCATTCCGAGGTGAAACACTAATATGACTGGACTAATAGGGTTTATTTGAAAGGGCTTGGTCCAAGGATTCCGTGCATAGGTACCGATATTTTTAGTTTTGCGCATGCCCAGTGTCAAACATTTAGTTTAACGCATGCGCAATGCCAACTTTCTTATTTATGAAAGCATTTAACTGAAATTTTATATATAGGCATTTGGAATAAAGGAGCAAAATTTGGTTCTGCACGTGCGCAATGCCAATTTCCTGATTTACGAAAGCATTTAAATGAAATTTAGTACCTACATAGGCACTTGGAACACAAGCCAATCTAATGTAAACAATGTGCAATACTATTTACGAAAGCAATTTAAATAAATTTCATATGATGTAGGTCTTTGTCCAATAAGTTTATTTTGTTGATTCATTCCATGGATACCATTGTTGATAAATTTGTTGTCTAGGTATGTACATAGTTATCTGGTCCTGGAGATGATGCGAAGGTATATAATAGTACAAGATCTCACATAGGGTCAACCTTCGTTCATCTGTTTACCGTGTGAAATACATTTTTTAGCAATCTTAATGTGTAAACATAAACACATTGGCAATTGGTTGCCTGAAAAAATTAAGTCAAGAGTACCCTGAATTTATAATATTAATTACAATAATTTAAATTAAGGGTACTCTTGACTTAATTTTTTCAGGCAACCAATTTCCAATGTATTTGTTTACACATTAACATTGCTAAAATGTATTTCACTTGGTAAACAGATGAGCGAAGGTTGGCCCTATGTGGGCCCTTAGTTAAGTAAACGGCAATACACATACACAAGTTAAATTTATTTTTTATTTTTCAGATCGGATACTTTATCACGATGAATCCTGGTTACGCAGGTAGAACAGAATTACCTGAAAATTTGAAAGCACTATTTCGTCCTTGCGCGATGGTTGTACCGGATTTCGCACTGATTTCCGAAATAATGTTAGTGGCCGAAGGCTTCCAGGAGGCGCGATTATTAGCGAGGAAATTTATTACATTATATACATTATGCAAGGAGCTGCTAAGTAAACAAGACCATTACGACTGGGGACTTAGGGCGATTAAGTCGGTCTTGGTGGTAGCCGGCGCCCTCAGGCGAGGTGATAGAAATCGCCCCGAAGATCAGGTACTGATGAGAGCCCTGAGGGACTTTAATATTCCAAAAATTGTGACTGACGACGTTCCCGTTTTCATGGGTTTAATTGGTGACTTGTTTCCGGCGCTTGACGTGCCCAGGAAACGCGATCTTGAGATGGAGAAATTGGTGAAGGCTTCTGCCATAGATTTAAATTTGCAACCAGAGGATGGGTTTGTTTTGAAAGTGGTCCAGCTTGAGGAATTGTTCGCGGTACGACATTCTGTGTTTATTTTGGGTTTCGCGGGAACCGGAAAAACTGGCGTCTGGAAAACGCTCAATAGGACATACTACAACCAAAAACGTAAGCCATTTTACAATGATCTCAATCCGAAAGCGGTGACCAACGACGAGTTGTTTGGGATAATAAATCCCGCAACTCGCGAATGGAAAGATGGGCTGTTTTCTGTGATTATGCGTGATATGGCGAATATGCCAGGCGATGGTCCCAAGTGGATTATACTGGATGGAGATATCGATCCCATGTGGATAGAGTCTTTAAACACACTAATGGACGACAACAAGGTCTTGACTTTGGCCAGTAATGAACGCATCGCCTTAACAAAGTGTATGCGTTTGCTGTTTGAAATTGCAAATTTGAGAACAGCGACCCCAGCTACCGTTTCCCGAGCAGGTATTCTATACATCAATCCAGCTGATCTGGGCTGGAATCCTTACGTAACTTCATGGATTGACACCCGAAATGAAAACGAGAAAACCAACTTAGGAATACTGTTCGAAAAATACATCCCACCATGCTTAGAAATGATGAAAAAACTTAAAAAAATCACACCAATCGTAGACATTGCTCACATTCATATGTTGTGCTATTTACTTGACGGTTTCTTGACTCCACACAATCTACCTTCCGATTGTCCTAAGGAGTGGTATGAGATCTACTTTGTGTTTTCCTTAATATGGGCCTTTGGATCGGCACTATACCAAGATCAAATAGTCGACTGGAGAAACGAGTTTAGCAAGTGGTTCACGAACGAGTTTAAAACGGTCAAATTTCCGGCAACTGGAAATGTTTTCCAATATTACATAGAGCCAGAGACGAAAAAATTTATGCCTTGGAGTGATCTGCTCCCACCATACGAGTTTGATCCTGACATTCCTCTTCAATCGGCGTTAGTCAATACGGCGGAAACTGTTCGGGTGCGATTTTTTATGGACCAGCTGGTGGGAAATAAGCATCCCATAATGTTGGTTGGGGGAGCCGGTAGTGGCAAAACGGTCATAGTACAGGATAAGCTTTCATCGTTGTCCGATAAATATTCTGTGACGAATGTGCCATTTAATTTTTACACTACGTCCGAGTTGTTACAAAGGGTTCTAGAAAAACCTCTCGAAAAGAAAGCCGGAAGAGTTTATGGTCCACCTGGAAGCAAGACAATGATATATTTTATTGACGATATGAACATGCCGGAAGTTGATAAATACTTTACCGTGCAGCCTCACACGTTGCTCAGGCAGTGGATGGATTATCAGCACTGGTACGACAGACAAAAGCTGTCCCTAAAAGACATTCACAACATTCAGTTTATTTCGAGCATGAATCCTACAGCTGGATCATTTACCATAGACCCCAGGCTCCAAAGACACTTCAGCGTGTTTGCCATAAGTTTCCCAACGCAGGACGCTTGCTATCATATTTACTCCTCCATGTTTTCACAACACTTACAGAACCCCATGAATAAATTTCCAGGTTCCGTAATTGCACAATGCAACAGTATAGTTCTGGCCGCGCTTACTTTACACAACAAAGTATCACAAACTTTCCTGCCAACCGCCATAAAATTTCACTATGTTTTCAATTTGAGAGATTTGTCAAATATATTTCAAGGAATGATATTTGGTAATGTAGAAACGTCGCCTAACGTAACCAGCTTAATTCGACTGTTTATGCACGAATCGTACCGAGTTTATGGGGATAAACTGATCGATCGGCAGGACTACGATACATTTATTAAACTGGTAAATGAGGTAGTGAAGAAAGGATTTGAGGAGCTGGAAGAGGTCGCGGTGATGGCGAAACCATTAATCTTTTGCCATTTCGCGGAAGGTATCGGTGATCCTAAATACATGCAAATTCGTGAGTACGCCACATTATCGAAGTTGTTGGACGAAGCTTTAGCCGGGTATAACGATCTTGTGGCGGCCATGAACTTGGTTCTTTTTGAGGATGCAATGAACCACATTTGTCGAATTAATAGAATAATGGAATCTCCAAGAGGAAATGCACTTTTAGTTGGAGTGGGAGGTTCTGGAAAACAAAGCTTGACGCGATTGGCTGCTTTCATATCATCTTTAGAAGTATTTCAAGTGCAGCTGAGGAAAGGCTTCAGTATGGTAGATCTGAAAGCAAATCTAGCGGGGTTATACTTAAAGGCAGGTTTGAAAAATGTCAGCACGGTGTTTTTAATGACCGACTCGCAAGTCGCAGAAGAGGCGTGGTTAGTTGTAATTAACGATATGCTGGCTTCTGGAGAAATACCTGATCTTTTAGCGGATGATGAAATCGACAATATTTTGAATGTGGTGAGAGGGGAGGTGAAGGCTTCCGGTATTGAAGATACCAAAGAAAACTGTTGGAAATTTTACATCAACCGATGTAGAAAGTTACTGAAAGTGGTGCTATGTTTTTCGCCTGTTGGGTCAACCTTACGTATTAGAGGAAGAAAATTTCCGGCACTTGTCAGCTGTACGGCCATTGATTGGTTTCAAGAATGGCCCAAAGAGGCTCTTCAATCGGTCTCCCAAAAATTCTTAAAAGACATAGAAGTGCTACCTAAAAAACTTGTTAATTCGGTTTCCCAGTTTATGTCTAACGTGCACTCCGTTGCAAATGCCATGTCCGCCGTGTATTTGCAAAACGAAAAACGATACAATTATACCACCCCTAAAACGTTTCTTGAGCAAATATCCCTTTACTCGAAGTTGCTAACGGAAAAGATGAGCTTTTTGGAAAACAGCATCGTCAGATTAGAAAACGGTTTAACCAAACTGGCATCCACTGCTGAAGAAGTCGACGGACTTCAAGAAGTCTTGGCCGTCCAAGAGGTCGAGTTGGCGGACAAAAACGCAAAAGCGGATAAATTGATCGTGGTTCTCGGTGTTGAAAATGAAAAGGTCGAAAATGAAAAAAAGATCGCTACGGAGGAAGAAGAGAAAGTTAAAGTTATTGAAGAAGATGTGACTGTTAAAGCCAAAATATGTGCTGATGATTTGGCAAAAGCGGAACCTGCTCTATTGGCCGCGCAGGAAGCTTTAAATACATTGAATAAGAATAACTTAACCGAGTTGAAATCTTTCGGTAGTCCTCCCCAGGCGGTCGTAAATGTAACAGCAGCCGTGCTCGTACTGTTCTCTCCCAAAGGAAAGATACCGAAGGATCGAAGTTGGAAGGAATGTAAAATCATGATGGCGAAAGTTGATCAATTTCTCAACGACCTGATATATTATGACAAAGAAAATATGTACCCAGAAGTTGTGAAAGCAACACTAGAATATTTGAAGGACCCGGAATTTGATCCCAAAATTATTGAAGGTAAATCTGGCGCGGCTGCAGGTCTATGCTCGTGGGTTATAAATATATTAAAGTTTTACGAGGTGTTCGTAGTGGTCGATCCAAAACGAAAAGCACTTTTAAAGGCGAACCAAGAGCTTTCCGAGGCCAAAGACAAATTAGTTGCGCTGAATAAAAAGTTAAACGAATTGGAGGAACAGTTGGGCAAACTTAGAGCGGATTTTGAAGACGCAACCGATGCCAAGTTGAGATGCCAAGCAGAAGCCGACGCCACGGCACTAATGATTGATCTCGCACAACGATTAGTTGGTGGTTTGGCATCCGAAAAAGTGCGGTGGATAGAAAGCGTTGCTAACTACAAGACTTCAGGGGTGACCATGCCCGGCGATGTTCTTTTAGTAACCGCTTTCATATCGTACGTAGGATGTTTTACACGACGCTACAGAATGGAAATGATGAATGACTATTGGCTACCTTCATTAGCCAAACTGGAGGTACCAATACCAATGTCGGAAGGTCTAGATCCCCTATCGCTTTTAACGGACGATGCGCAAATCGCAAAGTGGAACAACGAAGGTTTGCCCAACGATCGTATGTCTTCCGAAAATGCGACTATTTTATCAAATTCCGCGAGGTGGCCCTTAATGATCGATCCCCAATTACAAGGAATAAAATGGATAAAAACCAAATACGGCGCGCAGCTCACCATCATACGTCTCGCAATGAAGAATTATTTAGATGTTATCGAACGGTGCATCACTAACGGGCAAGTGATTCTAATAGAAAACATCGGAGAAACCTTAGATGCGGTTCTAGATTCAATTTTAAGTCGCGCCTTAATTAAAAAAGGAAAAGCCATAAAAATAGGCGATAAAGAAGTGGATTACGATCCAAGATTTCGACTGATTTTGCACACCAAGTTGGCAAATCCGCATTACAAACCTGAGATCCAAGCACAGACGACGCTGATCAATTTTACTGTAACGAGAGACGGTTTAGAAGAACAACTTTTGGCCGAAGTAGTCAAAGTGGAACGTCCCGATTTGGAACAACTAAAGTCGAACTTAACGAAACAACAGAACGATTTCAAAATAACGCTGAAGGTTTGCGAAGACAATCTCTTGGAAAGACTGTCATCTGCTACCGGAAATATTTTGGGAGACGTAGCACTCGTCGAGAATTTGGAGAGGACGAAGAAGACGGCGGCTGATATTCAAATTAAAGTAGCGGAAGCGAAGATCACATCCGTTAAAATTGACGATGCCAGAGAACAATACCGACCTGCTGCAATTCGTGGATCGTTACTATACTTCATTTTGAACGACCTCAATAGAATTAACGCAATATATCAGTTTTCCTTAAAAGCATTTACGGTCGTATTTCTGAATGCCCTAATTAGAGCAGAACCGGCAGATAAACTCAAAGATAGAGTGGTTAATTTACTAGACAGTATAACCTTCATGGTGTTTATGTATACTAGCAGAGGACTATTTGAATGTGACAAACTGATATTCATGGCTCAAATGTCGTTTCAAATACTGTTGCGCGAAAATGAAATTAGGGCGGACGAACTCGACTTTCTCCTTCGTTTTCCAGCACTGACAGTCACCTCACCTTTGGATTTCTTATCCAATTTGTGTTGGGGAGGAATCAAGGCTTTGTCGCATATGGACGAGTTCAGAAATTTGGACAAAGATATTGAGGGATCGGTGAATCGATGGAAAAAGTTCGTAGAGAGCGAATGCCCCGAAAAGGAAAAGTTCCCTGGAGAGTGGAAGAATAAGAGTGCCTTGCAAAGGCTTTGTATGATGCGAGCGCTTAGACCTGATCGAATGACTTACGCCGTTGGGACGTTTGTCGACGAAAAAATTGGAAATAAGTATACCTCGGCGAGATCGGTGGCATTTGCCAAATCTTATGAGGAAACCAGTAATATTACACCAACATTCTTCATATTGTCTCCAGGCGTTAACCCACTGAAAGATGTAGAGGCACTAGGCAAACAGCTGGGATTCACTTTTGACGGCGGAAATTTTCATAGTGTATCGCTAGGACAAGGGCAAGAGATAGTTGCCGAAAACGCAATGGACGTAGCTTCTGAACGAGGAGATTGGGTAATTTTGCAAAACATTCATTTAGTTGCAAGGTGGTTATCAAATTTGGAAAAGAAAATGGAACAGAATTCCGAAGGGGCGCACGAGAACTATCGTTTGTATCTTAGCGCCGAACCTGGAGGCGATCCACATATTTGCGTGATACCCCAAGGGATACTTGAATCTAGTATTAAAATCACCAACGAACCTCCAACAGGCATGTTCGCCAATTTGCACAAAGCCTTAGATAATTTCAACCAGGACACCTTGGAGATGTGTACCAAAGAAGCTGAATTTAAAGCCATTTTGTTTGCCTTATGCTATTTCCACGCAGTGGTTGCGGAACGACGCAAATTCGGTCCACAAGGATGGAATAGAAATTACCCATTCAATGTTGGCGATTTAACAATCAGTGTAAACGTGCTGTACAACTATCTAGAAGGTAACAATAAGATTCCCTGGGACGATTTAAGATACCTCTTTGGGGAAATTATGTACGGAGGTCACATTACTGATGACTGGGATCGACGACTCTGCAAAACCTACTTAATCGAATTCATGCAGTCGGAATTATTGGATGGCGATCTCGAGCTTGCAGTCGGATTTCCTGCCCCACCTAATTTAGACTACAACGGTTATCACCGGTACATTGATGACCGACTCCCACCTGAATCTCCATACTTGTACGGTCTACACCCAAATGCTGAAATAGGATTTTTAACAAACCTGTCGGAAAATTTGTTCAGGACCATATTTGAATTACAACCGCGCGATACTGGTGGCGGTGGTGGTGGAGGGGTATCCCGCGAAGAGAAGGTTAAATCGATAATCGAAGAAATTTTGGATAAACTAGGGGACGGTTTCAACATTGTAGAAATGATGGCGAAAGTTGAGGAGCGCACGCCTTTCATAATAGTCGCCTTCCAAGAATGTGAGCGAATGAATATCCTCACGAATGAAATGAAACGTTCCTTGAGAGAGCTAGCTTTGGGACTGAAAGGTGAGCTCACAATTACTTCTGATATGGAAGCTTTAGAAGAGAGTTTATTTATGGACAACGTGCCTGTTTCTTGGGCGAACAAGGCTTATCCCAGCATATTACCGCTCGGTATGTGGTGCGGCGATTTGAGCATTCGAATTAAAGAGCTCGAAGGATGGGTAGGAGATTTTCAAATGCCTCTCGCCGTGTGGCTCGGTGGGTTTTTCAATCCGCAATCTTTTCTAACCGCGATCATGCAACAAACGGCCCGCAAAAATGAATGGCCGCTTGATAAAATGTGTTTATTGACGGATGTAACGAAGCGGCAAAGGGAAGATGTGAGCAGCGCACCAAGGGAAGGTGCAAATGTGTGTGGCATGTTCATGGAAGGAGCACGATGGGACATTCCATCTGGTTCCATTGCAGATTCGAAATTAAAAGATCTCTTTCCTATGGTACCCGTGATTTACATCAAGGCAATTACACAGGACAAGCAAGATCTGAAGAACATGTACGACTGTCCAGTTTATAAAACCCGAGGTCGAGGTCCAACGTATGTGTGGACCTTTAATCTAAAATCAAAAGAAAAGCCAACTAAATGGACGTTAGCTGGAGTCGCTTTATTATTGCAGATTTAATTGATGCGATCGATCCTTTTTACGTTTGATTTAGTTACCTATACCTATACTACATAATATTATACACAATACTGTAGATATATATTTCTAATAAACCAATTAAGTAGATGTGTTATGAATCAAACATTTGGACTTTGAGTTTGTGTGTCGGTCCTCACGTTACAAATAAAACGTTGGTAATTCGCCCCCGCAGAAGGGCTGCTAATGCTTATTGGTATCGTTTTCTTACAAAGGGTTACATTCTTTCTCCGGGTCGTGGTGTAAATTTGTCATTTTGTTTTAAGCTACATATCTGCGAAATTTCACTTTATTTTTACGAACTTTTTATGTCACCGCAACGAACCCTTAATATAGGTGGATGCGGTCAGTGATTGAATTATGAAGTAATAACACACCGCAAATGGTTCGCTAATCCATTTTGTCGGAAAACATGCGCATCTATTTTCTTTCACCGTCTTTACGGCTATATAAAGTAAACCAAAAGGACGAGAAACCAGTACAGCAGTCTCCAGCAACGTAACAAAGACAAAACCCCAAAGATGCACTTCTCATATTTGAAAATAGTCACCGCCATGACGGTAGTACTTTTGGTTCTTACTTTATTATCCATGACTGAAGCCACGTACCGCAAACCGCCCTTTAACGGATCTATATTTGGAAAACGTGGAATCACTGCAGGTGGGTGAACATATTATTGTGTGTACCTACGATCAATTAAAAACATATGTTTCTATTTCATTTTTTTATTTCAGAATATGACAACGCTAACAAAGCTCTCTCGGCGCTTTGCGAAATTGCATTCGATGCATGCCAACCCTGGTATCCTTCACAAGAAAAGTGAGTTAATCCGAGAAGTACTTACGACCTGTATGAAAAATGAAGTGAACATCATTTCTTTCAATAAACTATAAGGCATGTACGTAGGTACATAATATGTTACTGTACCTATCTACCCATCTATTTTTATGTAAAGTAATGTAATTTGAATAAAGGAACTGATGCAACTCTATACCATAAATCCTCTATCAAAATGACTACTTCCATATTTTCTATAGATAAGTAACGCTTCCGGATTGTTTCTCGAAGTTCTTTAGTTACCAAATCCAGAATAATTATTATTTGTGTCGTAAATATTAAAAATTCGGTTTTGGGTCTCCGAACACGCATTGTACGAATGAAACATGTGCGCAATTATTGCTTCAACCGTTTACACAAAATATACTACGAATCTTTTCTAAAAATTAGAAAACGTTATTTAATATTTTAAATTTTTTGAAATTTGTTTTAAATTTGAATTGTTTCCTATATTTTTTTTTTTAAATGTTTTGAAATTTTATTCTTTACATTTAAGGAAAAAAAATTCAGAAAAAAACTTTAGAAAAAAATTCGTAAGTGGCACTTGGTAAGTAACAACAGAAGTGAGTATTTCTTTCTCACTCACAATCGCCCCCTTCTTGTTGCGAAAGGCGACACCCTTTCATTTACGCCGTTCTATTAAATATCACATATAAAGTACCAAACTAAGACGTATATTTAAAAAAATGTTAAATTTTTGTTTAATGCCATATTTCCTTTCAAATGGACAAATGCACTTTTGACTACTGAACGTTACGCGATGATTTTGCTCCCGTTTAAAACATACAGTGGAGAGTAAGGTAAGAGGTAGTTTTCAGTTTCAATGAGATTTTGTTAAAAATGTTACACAAAAAACTGTAGGAATCATTTCTAGGAGAGGATGTTAAAAAAATTATGAAATAATTTTAGAATTATTTTTGAACAACGTTTAAAAGACAAATAATTCTAAAACAATTTTAGAAAAAAGTTTTTTTAAAAAAACCAAAATCCCAGCCAAATTTTACAATGATTAAAAGTTTTAGAAAAAGATTAGAAAATATTTTAGTAATGGAGAAGGCTGTGTAATTATTGACAGACAGCAATACAAAATTATACTTTAAACTTTTCCAAATTCCTTAAATTTACCTATATCGGTAGTTAAATTGCTTGGGGCTCATTTGTAGGTACGTAACAGGAAAAACTTCCAAATTCGTGGGTGGGCTTTAATATACAGGATGAGTGGAAGATAGTGGATTTATCAACGCATATATTTATAAGTTCATTGTCGGGGCGTGTTGAACCTAAAAATATTTTCAAAGAAAGAGTGCAGATTTATATCAAATTTAAATTTTATAAAATAGACCCCCTGTATATTGGTAAATTTTAGTGCGACTTTGTATTACTGATATGACTGAGCGCAGGAAGCGGGTTTTTTGGCTGATGAAACGTGGCGCGAGGTGGATGGCGAGGCCAACTGATTCTGCAGGTGGAGAGCTGGTTGTTTCTTGAAACGCCGTCAAAGCAGGAATTGGCTTTGCCTTAGCAGAGTTCGGAGCTCTGCTTTGAAACGTTTGCGACCAGGAAAGCTATGCTCACATCGGTGTGCAGCAGCAGCACGTTTTAGTTTGCTGCCACATCACATTTACCCCAAGCAAAACAAAACAAAACAACCACTCTTTTATATTTTTCATAGCTCATTTTAAGATTAAAAAAATGAGTTTCTTCAAAAGCAACTTTTCCGCACGGGAGACCCAACACTTGTAACGGTTTATACAATGGGTTTATTTACATTATTATTGTTCACGGTATATTTTGTTGAAAGATTCTCGTACCTTTTGGGAAGCAGAGAGTTTAATACTGTGCGATCAAAAATGAGTTGCTGTCGAGTCACCTTTGGAACTTTTGTTTACATGGGAAATCGTATTTAACTTGAACTTCCAAAGGCGACTCGACAGCAACTCATTTTTGAAAGCCCGTTAGATGGCTCCATCTATTGCTGGAATTTGAGCCATTCAATTTTAGTGCGCTTTGTGCCGGCGTCGTACAAGGCCGCCTGACGGCTTTGCGTCGTCTCGTACTTTTTGGTTGTCGACCTTGGTCTTCCTCTTTCTCCTGTGAGCTGTGACAGAGTGCACTACATTTTAATTAAACTGTTGAGGCGTTAGTTGAGAACGCATGAAATTTTAATTGCCATCATCCATATTTTTAGCGCATTTCCACAAAAATAAAAAAAATGCGCTATTGTGGCCACTTTGTCCCGGACAAATTGTCCGCCCGTTCGTCCGCTCGTTCGTTGAGACGCTACTAGTTCTTTATTGCTATTTGGTTCGTTATGGTGTCGAGGCTTGCACCAAGGAAGGAATTTTTTCTGCGTTTATTGCTAAAAAAGTTATTGTAAAAAAACCAACAAACCGTTTTTTTACATGTTCCACAATTTTACACGTTTGCCGTTTATTAACGATCCTATATAGAGATCGTTTATAATTTTGTATTACTGTCTGTCGTCTGTTTGTTGGTATGTCGTCTGTTCCTTTGTTTGTCTGTCCCTCTATCTGTCCGTGTGTACGATATCTTTGTTTAGAAATCTCGGATCGCATTGACATCTCCGTTAGTTATGAACTGAATTGCATGAAATTCAAGATGGGCATAGGTTTAGTCATATAATACGAAATTCCAAAAGTTGAGTCGAATCGAATCAAAATTCTCAGTGCCCTTTTCGCATCTCGATCATTTATAAACCGAATTCCAAACTTTTTTATTTATGGAAGAATTTAAATGAAACTTGAAATAACGGAAAATCAAACGCCAGTTTCAAAATTTGGTTTTGCGCATGCGCAGTGCCAACCTTTTTTTATCTATGAAAGCATTTAAGTGAAATTTGATACATAGGTGCTTGGAATAAAGGAAAATCAAATGCCAGTTTCAATATTTGGTTTTGCGCATACGCAATGCCAACTTTTTTATTTATGGAAGAATTTAAACGAAATTTGATACATAGGCACTTGGAATAAAGGAAAATCAAACGCCAGTTTCAAAACTTTATTTTGCGCATGCGCAGTGCCAACTTTATTTATCTATGGAAGCATAAAAGTGAAATTTGATACATAGGCGCTTGGAACAAAGGAAAATCTAACGTTAGTTTCAAAATTTAGGTTTGCGCACGCGCAGTTCCAACTTTCTTATTTAGGAAAGCATTGAAATGAAATTCTTCTTACAAACTGAAATTGAAGTAGCACGTCAAAAAAGGATTGCACATATGCAACGCTACATTTGTGGCCGGATTTTTACGATTGTGACAGAAGTTGCATCTTACAAATGGGAAATGAATGCAAGTGGAAATGCCCTTTTTATAAATCGTTTACGATTACTTTTTAATTTGTTATATTTAACGCAAATTGGATTCACTAATTTGCGGCATTTTGGAAATATTGTCGTTAGGACCGATTCACTATATAAAAACTCCGTAGGGAGGATATAATTGCGTTTTTATCTTGTTTCAGCTGATGTTTATGTCATATTACAATTTCCAAGATTTTTGCTTCATCCATAATTAATTATCCCTTTTATATTCAAGAGGATTCAAGTGGAAGGCATCACTGTGGGGAAAACGAATTGTGAGCAATATACTCGTAGACATCGAGGAGGGAGGAACAATGGCTTACAACTCCCCCCAAGCGCTCTACGAGTATATCTGCAGATATATATGTACTACATATATCTATGTTTCTTAGGAGCAGGGATACTAAAACTTCCAAATCGGTTGCAAAAGTGTGTAGAAGGAACGCAGCGAAACTATATTGAAAAATGTGAAAACAATAAGTAGTGTATAAGATTATTCAATAAACTATTACTTTTCTGACAATTTTTTTTACTGCTTGTTCCCAGCACATCTTCTGACGGACCAGCTTTCGCTTTGCGGGCAGCAATCGAATCTTTTTCAAAACACGTAAAATATTTTATTTCTTCGAAGATATATTGATTAAGCGAATTTGAATTGAAATCATTCACCAACTGATTTATATTTTTACTGATGTGAGGTACGCTTCATCATTTGCGTATGTTGCAAGCAGGTAACCAAACAAGGTAACTGCACAACAGGAATTTGCAGGAAAATGTTGTGCACTGTATCTATTGCGAATGTTCAACTTTTGGTTATCAATTGTTTTATTGAGAATTTGTTAATTTAAATCAAAACAATGCTTTGTAATTATTTAGTGAAGATAGTTATGTGAAGATTTTTTTATCCTAAATTTGATTTTCACTTATAATTGCACAAGAGGTTTATTGTATTTTACTGAGTAAATTTGGGTTGTTTAGGTAATGAATATCTGTGCGTTACATAGCAATTAGATGAGAAAAACTGTCAACTAATAAATGCGATAATTTGTTCGAAAATGAATAAGTGAAAAAACCACTATTATAGTGCTTTTGTCGCTGTAAAAGTTGAAGGTAACTTTTGCCGCTGTCAAGGGGATAATTGCACTGTGGCTTATGCAGTTTTTTATACATAAATTAAATTGTCTGTAGAAGATTCCTTTAAAAAAACTCTTATTTTGTTCAATATCCCGATATTCAATAACTTTTCTGATTTCGCCATTGTAGCTCCCAGAAACCGCGCACTATAGGCAATTTTTATTGTTTAATATTTATTTAATAACTTTCATTTATTTTCTGCACAAGTAGCGATTATTATGGCATCGCTTTTTTGTACTTCATCCGATTATACAGGTTCCATGGCATCACAGATTATTGAAAAAGATGGGAGTTTTATTTTTCCAATTTTCTGTCTATATTATGCAAAAAATTGAAAACTAATAAGGTTCATTAACGTAAAAAATTTTTTTCTACAAAAAACCTTAATACATGTTTGCTCTAAAATAATTTGGGGAGCCAATAATCGCATGTTATGAATTTTACATTGAAATCCGTTACGCAAATCACCACCCTGTATACCAAATCAAAAGAAAACATGTAGTATGTTGATTAGTAAGGTTAAAAAGGAGACATTGAAATAATAAGAAACATTTTAATGTAGCAGTGTAAATGTTTCTATCTAAGTTGTGCATCTTACAAAAAGAATATATTTCCTTAGACATACAAAATGTACATAGGTAGTTTATTTGAATCACAGATACTAGATCTCATTATATGGTTAGTTGATTTGTAGTTTAAGAACCAGCTTTCATGTTTCAATTAATCTTATTCAGTAGATTGAATGGTTACATGAAAGACGGACCCTAAAAAAATATATAAACAGCAAACTTATCGTAAATAATAATATTATAAATATGTTCAGATCAATTTGATTCTTTTTACATGTTAAGATATAATAAATCACAGTTAAGGAACACTAATCTACTAAGGCACCATCTTTCACCTTACTATTAAATTTATCTGACAGTTACTTTCCATGGAAACAAATGTATTCACATTAGAGGTTCTTGATCAGATAAATTTAACTGAGATATGAAAGACTTGCACGAATTTGTTTAGTTCAAATCACATTTATTAACAATGTAGTTTAATTGAAACATGAATATGGAGTGTACCATGCCAAACACAAAAATGTGACTCGAGTCTTCCTGGAAATGTCAACATTTTTTAAATTAATGTTTCGCAATTCAATTATCATTTATTAGCTCATTTTGGTATACTGCATCAAATTGTAAAAAAGGATAGTTAATTAAAATGCTATATCCCTAATATTTACAATTATAACGTTTATGAAAATATAACTTTAACTTACAGTTATGACACATGAAATTTACAGTACCGTGAAAAAAACGCAATGAGAGTATCTCATTCAATAATAATTCTAAAATATTTGCGATTTTTCCAAATCCACTGTATTTTACATAAGAATACAGAATTCAGTCGTAATTAAAAATACAAATTTCTTTCAGCAATTGATCATTCCGTCATTCACTTTAACACATATCTCTATCTTAAACCTGACTCATTCAATTTAACTAAGTGTCTTCTAAGATTTTTTACATAATCTAACAAAACTCCCACAAGCGCATTGTCCAAAATGTATTGAGGAATCCATCCCTTAAGATTTGTATTAAGGACCCATTCGAAGGTACATTTCCCTACTTCGCCTGGTACTGGTTTCATGGCCCAGCACCCAACTCCATTCTCACCTCTGCAAAAAAGAACACATATATTAGGAAGTTATCAAGGTTATCGTCAATGAATGACTATTATGCAGTTACACCAATGAATAAAAGTTACACAGTACTAAAGGACTTTGAGGCATAACTGATCTTTGAGATCTGTCATCTTCCACACAATCTGGATATGCTGTGATAAATCAGAAATATACAAAATAAGTGGTAAAAATTGTAACTGAAGAAATTTTCATTCCCGTTACAAGGAGAATACTTTTTATACAAGGTGCGCCTTAGAATATCCTTACTGGTTTTGTGGTTTCTAAAAAAAGCACCTATCCTGCTCTGAACAGTAGACCAGGAAGGATCGTCCTAAAGTATTGGAAGACAGTGATCCTCTAAACCATCACAATAAATGGTTGTAAACCTAGAGGATGTATTCCCACTACAAAAAGAACAGCTTTCCTAATCTATAACCTTGTTAATTCCAAAAAAAGGCAAAAACAACACATTAAATGTAAATATTCTTACCTAACATATTTTTCACATAAAGGTATGGCCGGATGTTCAGTAGCTGAATAACCAATAACGTAACATCCCTCAATAACTCCCCAATGCCTGATATTGACAAAGTCCCTAACAGCTACGACACCCGCAGCGCCAGCTGTAACTTGGTAACAAATGTCAGTATGTTCATCTATAGATTGAACTTTATGGGACTCTAAGAGAGCCGGGTTCCATTGAGGAATCCTTTCTGCCTTATAAAAAAGCTCTTCTAAAAGAAATTGAGGCGATGCGTTAATGGAAGCCTAAAAACTTATACACTCAAACTGTAAAATTAACTGAGAAGACTTACCGATATCTTAAACACTTTGCCTCCATTGGGCACGGATAAAATATAAACAACGTCATTTTCTGCACTCCGTTTCTCCAACTTCCAGTTTGGATTGGTCAATAATCTCCACGACTCCTGAAGAATTTTTGCACCTTTGCCTTTATAATCATTTTCCTACAAATAAATAACATTAGACTGTAAAAGTAGAGAAGCATGTAATATCAACCATTCCCGCGTTTTGAATTATATATCTGTATTAGGTGAGCTTTTATTGTCGACACAATATTACGGATTCAAATGAATTCTCCTACTTTAAAAATTCACAAATAAAATTAGAATACGCATTACTTACTTGATCTAGCGATAATGTAAGCTGTGGATAACGCCTTTGAGGATGATCGACATCATGAATCGATCCCTCTGGGGTTGCAAGTGGAGAATAGAAATTACCGATGCTTTCTGTATACATCGATGGTAATCCTTGCACATAGCTACGGATTAATGGGGCGCGTTCATTATCTGACGCATCTAAAATCATTTGGATGTTTTAATTTTCGTATAAACGATGCTTCTCTGTATAATTTTTAAAGGAAACCAGTAAATTATAATTTATTACGATCGAATCTTTAAAACATGATTTCCGTCATTATAAAACTCTACTTAGTTAGTCAGTCAGAATCTTTAATACCAAATCCTGTAACATTGTCTTCACTTTTAGCCTGTCTTATTCTTAAATGCAAGATTTATTTCTGTTCGCAATGCTGAATATTTCTACTTTACAATAATTTGGTGCGTTTTATATTTTTCCTGTGTGTGTTTATCTTCAAACACAGCGCCATCTACTACCTTCTTATAATGAATGCAGTATAGTAGTTCTTTGAGAACAAAACTACAGAACTGCAATCCGTTTTACTTTTAAGAATGCTTCAAGTGAATTTTAAAAAAATACAAAATATAATATAAATAAACCAAATACTTACTAACAAGAACCCGCGTCAAACTAAATTCTTGAGGAAGCACCCTGAAGTCTAAAAACCAAGCTTCACCCCATGATATTACAAACGATGTTAAAATGAATAAAACTTCGAAGACTGGTTGGCGGGAGTCCACCCACTGAAAAATGAACAAATTCAAAAGCATATGGATGACATAATGATCAATTATCTATTACAGCAGTAGTTATCTTTTCCCTGTCACACTGATACCACATTATGAAATATACAAAAATTATATAAATGTTTATTTACTGTTTTTTGCAATCACACGATATGAAATTTTTTGTGTACTGTGAAACTGTGATACTGATACACAACACAGGAACAAATGAAATAGAAATGACTTACACTGTACTGGAATACTTTTGCTATAAGAAATATGGAAGTAGCCGTTGTTGATAGCTGAAACATGTTACCTATTAAAAACATAATTTTTAAATTTGTAAATAACTTACGGCGATTATAAACCAATGGTTAATACTGCATAGTCCATAAAATAATAGTAAAATAAGAAATCTAAATATTGCTACTAAGACGATATCAAACAAAGAAGTGTGAATAGTGTAATGGTATATTTGTTTGTCTATTGCATTGCTGATATTATCGCCATTTATCTGTAAAAAAAACAATTACCAATTTTTTCATCTTTCACTGCAACATATATGGTACACGATGTGTAAAAAAACAAGAAAACAAGTCATGAAGAAAAAATCTGAAAATTTGGGGATTAATAAAGGGAGAATTTTTTAGGGGTTGGCAACCCGAAATTTTTAAATCTCAACCCTGTCAAGTTTTAAAAGTGCAACTTGACAAGGATTGCAATTCAAAAGTTTTGGGGTTATCACCCCTTAAAAGTTCAGTGTATGAAAGGTAAAACCTAGGGTAAAACCATCTATAATGTAGTCTTTATAACCGTTTATTGATCCGGAAATTCTCAGATTTATTCTTCACTCATTTGAAACTTATAGCTACGCCTCGGGACTTTTGGAACACCCTGTATAATAAAAAAGTAACTACAAACGGCTAATTGACAATATTCTTTTACTGTATTGGTTCATTATTATATAAATTTAAGTTTTTTATGTTCGTTTTTGACTTACAATATCACTTTACTTCTAAAAAGTCTGCCCAATTGAGAGACGCATGGTACACTGGCGTGTAAAAGTTAAAGTTAACAAGATTTGAAAAGGACTTCAATAAATATAGCTATATGATCAGTCTTACGAACCATCATTTTCCCTATACGTGGATGGTAAAGCCCAAAATACTTAGAATTTTGCATTTTTCATGAAAAATGCAGCTTATACCTCCGTGAATTCCGTCCATCCGACTGAGGGTTTGAGATCTCAGCTCTCTAGCCTCTTAGAAAGGTGTTTTTTTTTAATCTAATAAGTTTCAATCGAGATTTCAACAAATGGGGTGGGTGTAAAAATGAAAGAATGTTTTTAGGGTAGTGACGTGGATTGCCGTATATTTGCCAATGTTCCTATTGAAGACAGATAGCTTATAATCTTACTCTTGTTTTTTTACCTTATTCGCGACATACTTTTACTTTTTCAGTTCATATTGTAGTAATTAATTTGTGCTGTAAACTCCTCTCTTCAAGTTTTCATATAATCTTGACTCACCACGTATAAAAGAAAAACATTTCTAGGTTATGTTTTGATTGATATGCCACACCACAACCAATATAACATTAGTCGATCATGACTTTCAATGGTACCCATGCAATCACAAAATGTCTTTATTACTACTTACTGCCCAATATCTATTTCAAGATCTATTTACACCCCAACATTGATCTATTACTCACCATTATGCAAATAAGCCATAGTAGACCGCTGAATGCTAAGTCGAAGGTAACAAATAAGCAAAAGAATCGTCGCACCTTCGACATGCTTCCTTGTTGGCTCCCTAATAATTCCCCTTGCGTCACATACTCTGTAGGCATTGAAGGATTAGCATTTATGCTATAATTTCTTGCTAAAACAACACAAATCATGTAACACATAAACATAACCGAAATGAACTGAATTTTTTGCATAGAAAAATGTTAAGTTCAAAGATCGGATGATGTAAACAAGAGATAACAATGTGTTAATCACTAACACCAAAATTGCACGTGTGAGCGTTGAATCTCATTTGTAACAACGTACAAAAAGAAAGCCACTTACAAATGTCCTGATCTTGAAGCTGAACACTTTGTAATGAACCTGTTGACCTAAGTAGAGCTTCTGCCACATGACGAGGTGCATCTGACTGGGGAAGCATTTTCACTTCCCTCTATTACAATTTCGGAAAGCATTCAAGGTGCAGTGAATAAAGATAAGGTCTTACTCCTAAGTAAGTTAAGTATAAATTCACAAAAAGCATCAAAATATGTATAAATGAGAAATAGAATTTTCTTGGCAGGTTATCCTAGGAAGCAAACACAAATGTTCGATTAAACATCACATACAATCCACATAAGTGGAGCAATTAGTAATTAAGTTGACTGTATTATTCATTATGTACAATTTGTTATAAAAACATTGAAATTATCAAAATAATCAACCAAACAAAGCAAAGGTTAAATACCAACCTAAACCTAATAAACTATAACAATAAATGTCGCCAACATTTACAATATTTTACTACAGTACGCAAGGTATACAGGGTGCCCATCTTTCGCGGCTTACTGTGGAAATCTCGGTATCATTCGCGATTCAGGTTAATAGTGACTTTAGCGATTCAGATTAATAGTGAGACCTCTAGTGGCAGCACATTGTAATTGCTATATTGGTGGTACAAGTCCGCCATTTTGTTGAATTACAATGGCCAGAAGTAATCATTATTGTAGTTTTTACGGCTGTAAAAGTAAATAGGTACATTTGCAAAAATTTTATCTGCAATAATTAAGTATTTTAAATGTAATCAATGCAATTATGCAACTAACAAGAGGGCAATTTTAAGATATCGTTATATTTCAAAAGTCTTCAATTATGAACAACGCAGACAACCAACAATAAGGATAAGTTAAAGAATCATTTTCTAACGCATAATTCCAAAGTCTTTAACTGTAAACAGTGCAATTACACAACAAAAAATGTGTTGTGGCTAGCACAGATAACACCCGGCGCACACCTGCGCATACTCGATTCTGCCCTTTTATGTCTAAGAATATGTGCACCAAATTTGGTTCCAATCGGTTCAGCCGAACATGGGATAGGAGTTTGACACACTTGCGCGATTCTGTCCAAAAACTTTTCAACTCTTCCTTTTATGTCTAAGAATATGTGTACCAAATTTTGTTCAAATCGGTTCAGCCGTTAGCCGGAAATGAGAGTACAGACGGACCGACATCATCGAGATTTTGTTTGATTCGGATTCCTGGTAGTGCATTTCCGTCAAAAAAGTGAGGGGTATTTTTTTACCTCAATGCAATACACAATACTAACGTGCGGATGGTCAAAATAGGAGATATATACGTCATTGACTCACTCCGCTTTGAATAACTTTCTATCAATTATATTAGTGTAAGTACGCTACAATTAAGCGTTCGCTTAAAGCGTGACCTATTATCACACACCCTCAATGTTAGACCAAGTGTATGAAAAATGCTGTTTGTTAACTTTGATTGTTTGAAACTGATATCATTTTTTGTGTAAATGTTTGATTGTTTGCTCAATTTATGGTTATGTTTTGATTATATTTGAAGCGCCCGTTTTTCTCCTTGAGTGTCATACCCGAACTTATGAGTCCATACCGATTAATCGATTTTAGTTTTCTAATGGTATACGAAAAACCAGGATAGGAAAGCTATTAGAACTTCGTTTTCCGAAACTACCATGCGGCAAATCACAAGTGTGTAGCAATTAATTTTAGAGAGTTACAAAAAAAAACCGTCCCTTTGAGCAAGGCTTTATTTCAAAAAAAGCGCGCTTAAAAAACTTGAAGTCTGATATCAATCCCATATTTTTCCGATATCGGGGAAAGGATAGTAAAACAGTTTCATTTAGTTGGACTTATCGCGTACGAAATGGATGTCCCAGTTCTTCCTATCCGAAAAGGGCATTTCGATAAATAGAAAACGCACGCAATCTTTTTGCTTTTATATCCTCGCTAGTTACATTTGTAAGTACCATATTAAATATTGACATTTCCGTAAATCTTTTTGCTTTTGCATTTTTGCCTATTACATTTATAAGTACAGTATTAATTCTATCATTGCCGTACATTCATATGGCATCCGTACCGTTTTATGTTGCTTTTGCATTAAGTTACCTGTATTCATTGGAATTGACTTTTTTTTTATATTTTGCCTTTATTTTTGAGTGGGCGGGGTTTCAGCCAAGGCTCCTCTATCAATCCAACCCACTATACATTTACAAATATCGATGCCCGAACCCGGATTCGAACCAGGGACCCTTAGCACCACAGTTACCTAAGCCTGAACTGCGCCACACGGGCCGGCAACTTTTCGCTACCGCTCCGTTAACTTCAAGGTGAGGTTTCTATTTTTCGATTCACTAATTATAAGGGAGTCTGCCGTAATTTTGTTTAAGGTTAGCCGGTGTGACGCCGCCACATCTTCTTGACCTGACCTGTAAAACTATAAAATGCAAATTAGAAAAGAAGTGAGGAAGAAATAGTGAGTACATTATTTTGGAAAGTTTTCAATAGCTCTTTTCCCTGGCTTGTAATCACTGAAGTAACGTCTCAGACTGGGTGGTACAAATACAACTCCTATATAACTATAGCGGTTCTTTTTATGTGTTGGAATGCGCGACACTATCGGGAACTGAATAAAACGCAGAGTTATGTGTGTAAGAGAAGACAAGATCAAATGAAATACGTTACGCACACCAGGAAAAAACCTGTGGGCAAAGAAACGTGGGATAACACGCAAATATATGAAATAAATCAACAACGAAAACAAAATGTAAAAGAGAAATCCACAATCATACAGATCTCGAATCGTACAATAAAAATTAGGTATTGAGTCAAATGCAGTTAAACAAATTAATAAAACACAAAAGATATGGTAAATGCAAAGATAAAACCAGAGCAATCAACTTAGTAACACAAGTCAATTTAAGAAATTCACAACCGTAAAATAATAAATTGCATGTACATAACAAAACATCAAAATAGCATGACTCTACTCCGGCATCAGCTACCATTAATTCAACATGAAAAGTACAGGTGAAAACACAAGCAGTAAGTATTCATGTAAAAGTCGTTCATCTCACTTCCCGCATACTAAACTGAAGAAAAGATCATTTGAGGCTCCCCCTTCTAGAACTGCTAAGACAGGAGCTAATGCAGTCTGCGCGAGCGAGGAAGCAACATATACAGTGAAAAATCGGAACTGTATGATATACTCTCTTCAGCTGTGTACATCAATACGTCCCTTTGGAAAATGATTGAAGGGTTGCTAACCTCTTTGTTGCCAAAATGCATCTTTTCCATAAACACATGGTTTTAAAGTTATCGAATATCGTAGTGTTTTTTTCAAACAGCCTCTTATTCAGTCATTTAGTGCTTTAGGTACCTTTTTAGAAGTAAATTTGTCAGTATTAATTATACATTGTTTTAGGATATAGCAGAGGATGAGCATAGTGAACTCACCCTTCAGAGAACGAGTTACAGAAGAAACCCACACCAATTGAAGCTTCTTGTTTATTGCAGCAAAGTAATTACATAACTTATTTTTAGGAGAGATAATTAATATACATACTTTAAGGTAGATTTTTAAGAGCCCTGGGCGCACCTACCACTACTTATATTCCAATTCTAAGTACTACTATACCAAATAAATTATGAAGCAACTCTCGTTTGATAACTTGCTCTAGCACTCTCTTAGGTATTAGGTAGTTATCTTTGGCGATTGCTAGTTAACAAAATACTAAAAATAATAGCAATTTCTCAACTCATTTAACGTGCCAATTGTATAATAAGAGCTGCACACATTTCAAAGAATTCCATCGTGTGGTGACCGGAATTCATTTTTATACTACCGGAATTACCAAGTTGTATCGGTGTTGGTACAGACCCTAATAATGCACATGAGTTTGCTTCAGCCTCTTCATTGCTGAGACTTTTGAAATCCAGCAAATAGCTTTTGTAATCCACCTATAACAGTCAAGCGTAAGACATCACACTTTTTTTTATAAATAAATACCTGATATAATTGGAGCGACATCTTAACATATCGGTCATGAAGGCGACTCTTTTGTCTCACCTTTACATGGTAAGGATTAACAACTTTCCATTCAAAATCGAGTGCTTTCATAGCTCTATACACCTCCATCATAATGTCATTTGGTTTACTTTGAGAACGAATACCCAAATGCCATTTTGCTCTTTTCACTGAAATATAGTAAGTTAAGTTATATAAGTTGGAAATTCGAAATTGACAATTTAAATTACTAACCATTTCTGAAACAATAGCTTACCTCTACTGCGATCAGCTGCTGCATGGTTAGATGCAATAACTCTATCTCTTAATGGAGCAATCCTTTCTGGATGTGGTTTTAATGGGCTCGAACTGAAATCGGATGGACTCGGGCTAGGACTAGGACTCATTGTTATGACAGGTGGCGGACTTCCAGCCACATAAAAATCTTTCAATTCCGCTTTGGCCGCCTCGTCAGCAATTCGTTTGTTGTCTATTATTAAATGATACGCAATTGCTAACTGATCGTGTGGATCGCCACTTAATAAAGCACTATGTACTTCTCCTTCCTTTACACCAAATTTATCACATACCTAAAAGAGAACTTTACATCAAAATTGACATATACAGGGTGGCGAATTAAGCGTGCAAACAACTTTTGTCTCGGAAAGTACTTATCGTATATATGAACATGTGGTAAAATGAGATGGTCATTAAAGAGCAAAACCGCCATCTTGATTCTGAAAAAGTGACTTTTGCCACATGAATACAAAAAAATACAAGCATTTTAAACAGAAATTGAAACCGTGTCTTTTTGCTCTATATCCAAAAAGTAAACTAGCGAGAGGGGGAGGGGGGTCTAAACATTCTTCAAAACACATGCATAGTGAAACGGATTTTGACAAATATGAATGAACCAACCACAATGGGCCAAAATTAAACTTCCCACGTGATGTACAGGGTCGCTATTAAATATGGAACGGAAGGTCTCACGCTCAAACCGTTTGAGATATAAACATCAAAATTAAAACCCTTCTATTTGAACATATTTTGAGGTTAAAAGGAATGCCACCACCTGGAATTTCTTTAAATGGCAACATAGTTCATGTCCTATGTAATGGTGAGAAAGCTAATTTTTTTCTCTTTATTACTACCTCAATTATGAATGGTGTTAAGTTAGAAAATAATGGACATCCATATTTCATAAAATTGAGATTTATCTCTCATGTAATACAATACATAGTTGTAAGGAAACAAATTATACAGGCTTACTCAAATTCGAGGGTCACCATGTAAGAGATAGGTAGGTAATTTAAATTTGGCAAAGTTGTGTACAAAACAACAAGTTGTTTTTAAACTGCAAAAATTCCAACTACTTTCAGAGATATCCTGAAAAATCGAAATTTTGCAAAATCGTTTTTATTTTCTATCAAAGTTGTTTATAAAGATATTTCAAAAATTCAAAGTAAAAAGCAAAGTTTTTCAAATTCTTCTGCATGATTTTCTAATGTAACACCATACATGATTAAAGTAGTAAGAAATAGAAAAAACTTTCTAATGACGTATCGCATGACCTATGTTGCCAATTAAACAAATTCAAGATGGCAGTGGCACTCAAACGCCCTGCATAAGAAAAAAATTCTTTTTAACCTCAAAATATGTTAAATAATTTCAAATGGAAACATTTTAATTTTCATGGTTATATCTCAAATGGTTTGAGCGTGAGACCTTTCGTTCTATTTTTAATAGCGACCCTGTATAGTGTATATTATTCCATATAATACACAGGGTGTATTAAATTGATTAGGGTAACATAGCTATCCTTCTTATTATTCTTATACTTATAGATTCAGTTAAATTGGCAAAGTTGCGTAGTTTTTGATGCTAACGGATATTCCCATGCGATATTTTGAAAAAAAATAAATCGTTTCGTAGATAATTGGAAAAAATTGAAAATCGCTATTTATAAAAAAGTTCAAATATTTTAGTAACAAAGAGAGCTATTCAAAAAGGTTCAAATAAAAGTTGCAAGATTCGATGGGATAAATTCAATGGATGTAGAAAAATTTGTTTAAAAATGGGGTTTTCAACATATTGACATCAACTTCGTTATTTTAAACGGACGCCATATTGAATTTTTACGTCACTCGATAAGACAAAAAAATTACAAAAACAGTGATGCTCGAGATATACAGGGTGTTCCTAAATATGGTGTAAATACGGGAAGAGATAATTTTTTGGCTTATTTGGTGAGTAAAAGTTCATATAAAGAAATGCTTCATTACTGATCTACAGGATGCTAACATGAAATATTTTGTTCAAATTTGAAATATATAACTTAAGGGTTTATCATTGGTCATGTCAATTGTAGTGAAAATCTACAGGTGTTGTTTTTTTTAGGGGTCAAGTGCCATTTTCTACCCCTTAACTTTTTTTCGGTACGCCACTGGTAGATTGCTAAATGAAACTAGCATTTTGAAAATGGTCCAGTAGATCCGGGCTTTATTTGGATAATCTCTCTCATATGTTGATAAATTAAAGGTTTAAATTGTACCGAAAGTGTAAAGTGAACTTTTAACACCTTGTAGATCAATAAGGACCTCTGTTTATATGTACTTTTAGTCATAAAATAAGCCAAAGAATTAGCTCCTTCCTTATTTGCATCATATTTTGGAACACCCTGTATGGATATTTTGCCACAATTGTTTAAATGCTAATTTCATTTAATCAGGTTAAACAGGTAGAATTAGGGTAATCACACTAGTAACATGTATTTTCCAAGAAATTTGTCCGATAGATATTCTCGCACAATTAGGGCATTGTGCACAGGTGCACCAACCTGTTAAAATCAACCCCAACTTTTTTTTTGTCTGCCGAATATTGTTGTATTCATAATAAAAAAAAGCTACTTAATATGATATGTATTTTTTTATGGGCCATAGATAATAACAAAGTTGATGATTTCTCCGTAAGCTCAAAAAGTAGCAATGCCAAATTGTTTTTTTCTTTTTTTGTATCTGTTCAAATAACATTGGAAAAAAAGGGATGAACTTTTCAATTACTTCAATTACACTGCAATTTGTTACTGTCTTATTTTTTAAGTTTATGATTTCATTTACTTGAACAGCAAGCAAAATGTACGTTTTTGATTGGAATGGACGATTTTAAGTTATGATGTTTGTTAAGAAAATGTGTGTCATTCTCTAAATGATACAAATCACATACCTCAAACACAGCATCAGTATCTATCACAGAAGCGTCTTGTTCGACAGGTGACGGAAACAGATAAGCAGGACAATCTTTCTGGAACCATTCATGTTTCTTAATATCCTCAATGGATGCACGTTTCATTGGATCAATTTGCAACATCTGACAAAGTAAACTGACAACCGTCTTATTTAAATACTCCGGTATAGGAAATATTCCAGATTTAATTTTTCGAAATAACGTAGGCACATGCTCATCATCAAACGGTAACGTTCCACATAATAAAGCATACAGAATGACACCACATGACCAAATGTCCACCTCCGGCCCAGCATATAATTTACCCGATATAACCTACAAAATAAAGTAGTAACAATGAACACTTAAACCTCGACTTAAACTAAATGTACCTCCGGAGCCGCATAATTAGGAGATCCGCAACTTGTCCGTAGAAATTCACCATCCATCATCATGTTGGATAACCCAAAATCTGCGATCTTTACATGCATATTGTGATCCAAAAGCAGATTTTCCGGTTTTAAATCACGATGAACGATCATATGCCTGTGACAATAGTCGACGCCTGAAATGATTTGTTGGAAAAATCTTCGGGCCTCATGCTCCTGCAATTTCCCATGCTTAACGATGTAGTCGAAAAGTTCGCCGCCCGAGACGTACTCCATAATCATAAAAATATCAGTCGGAGTACTAATAACTTGATATAATTTAATAATGTGAGGATGTCTGAATAACTTTAAATTTTGAATTTCTCTGCGTATTTTACCGACGACATCTAGACTTTTTATCTTTTGCCGGTTCAGTATCTTGATAGCAACTTTATGTTTAGTTAATTGATGTTCCCCAATTTTGACTTTGCCAAATGTTCCGACGCCCAAGGTGGGGCCTAGGATGTAGTGACCAATTTTGACAAGAGGTTGGGCTTGAGCACCAGTGGATTTTTCACTCATCTTGAGAGGTTATTAAAATGTTATTTAGCCAACACTTATGTAATTAATGTTATGTAAATATTTGATAATTAGCATTTGGTTACCGATTTTTATTATTTGATTATGGTGAATAAAAATTTGCGACGTAAATAAGATTGTAAATAAACTGGCGATTGTGGTTAATGTAATGTAAGGGCCAGTTGTACAATGTCAGTTAAAACTTAAGTTTGTAGATTAAACTGTAGATTTTAGGTTTCTGCTGTTGTACAATCAACGGTAATAGAGAAATCTGCAGTTAAATCTTTACTGGCACCTTACCTTACGGTAAAACATAGAAAACTGCAGTTTGACAAAAAAACGACACACGCACGAACATTGTTTACATTTTGTGTAAGGTTATGTTAATTGGTAACTACAACTACTGAATATCAAGTGAATATGAATGAAATATTTGATATATTTGAGGAATTAATGTCGGATGATGAGGAAATAATTAATTTTGTTGAAAGACCCCGTCGCCGTAAACAGTTTAGACAACGAAAAAATCATTTTGAAGAATGGGACGACGAGGCCTTTTTGGACAGGTTTCGACTGTCCAAGGATTGTATTTTGGCAATCTTAGAACAAATTGAAGAACAAATATCTTATTTAACAGACAGGTAGAAGTTTGTTCTGAGAATTTCTGAGTTATATGAATCTTTCGATGTTACAGAAATGAAGCGGTTGATGCTCTAACGCAACTACTGTTAACACTCCGTTTTTATGCCTCTGGTTCTATGATAATTGTAGCAGGTGATTTTGGAGGTATACACAAGTCAACTGCCTCCAGGATTATTGCACGAGTTACAAGAGCAATAGCCTCATTGGCGCAACATTATATTAAAATGCCTTCGACTGACGAAGAGAAAGCTCAAACAACAAGAAAATTCTATAATGTTTCCCGGTTTCCCAAAGTGATTGGGGCTATAGATTGTACACATGTTCGAATCCAATCTCCAGGTGACTACTATATCTATTGCCGCTTTCAACATGCACTCCATAATTCATTTGTAGGTGGTGATGATGCCGAACGTTACCGGAATCGTAAAGGATATTTTTCGATTAATGTTCAAACTGTATGTGATGCAGAGCTGAGAATACAAAACATAGTAGCTCGATGGCCCGGATCAGTTCATGATTCTACTATCTTCGGAAATAGTAGGTTGAAGGCGCTAATGGAAACCGATTATCAAGATTATTTTCTCGTGGGAGATTCTGGGTACCCTGTGGAAAATTATCTTATGACTCCGTTGTTAAACCCAAATACACCTGCACAGCATTTGTATAATGAGGCTCAAATTAGAACGAGAAACGTAGTCGAGCGTTCATACAGTGTTTGGAAACGACGCTTTGCAGTTTTATCACTTGGACTGCGTGTAAAGCTGACAACAACATTAAATATAATTGTAGCAACTGCGGTGCTGCATAATATTGCAATCAACATGAAGGTTATTAATCCACCTCCTGTTGAAGTAAATATAGAAAATGTGGAATGGGACGTGGCGGTTTACGAAGAGAGACATGGAAGAGATAATGTTCGAACAAACTTAATCGACAATTATTTTTCGCATTTATTGTAATTGTTGTACAAGAAAACTTAAATAAAAAATTAACATTCATTTTAATACTGTAAGATTCTATTCGGTATTTAAAATATTCAAAAGATTTTCTTTATTTAACATTTTAATTTGTAATTGCAAGTATTTTGCCCGTAATTGATGTTCAGTTTCGTTATGTTTTATCTTCTGAAGGTGCTCCTCATGCTGTAACTTAATTTGTTGAGTTTGAGCCTGAATTTGTAGGTTAATTAATTCTAATCGAGCATGTGAAAGAGCAAATCTTCTCTCGACAATCATTTGTTAAATCGTTTTTCCCTTTTTTTGCTGTTCTGACATCTGAAATAACAGGTGTGGGATTAGGATTACCCATAAATGTTCTATAATGTTTACTCACTTGTTATGCGTTTTCGTTTTACTGCAATCGGAGTGGTGGTTGTAACTGGAACACTTGGTTTACCTGTGTCACTCTGATCATTAGAGGCCATTGGGACTACATCACTTAATTCGGTGTCATTCATGTTATTATCATCAGCTATACTTTCAATTTCATTCAATTCATCTGAAGAAACTACAGTGCAATGTACTGTCTTATCTTGTGCAACAGTAAGAACTGGAGTCTTTATGGTTTTCAGTTTGTCTGGAGTCCAGCCGGACCATTTCATCGATTCAACTGTCTCATCAGCACCATCATTAACTACTTCGATTACATCACTATCAAACTGATTAATTAGCCCTTCTAAACTAATTCCAATAATTTCTTTTATTTTTTGATCTGTTTCAGTTATTAATACCGGTTTATCGACACCTCCACCCGTTTTATATACATTTCGCTTTTCGGTTGCAAATTTTTTTTTTGCATTTTTTTTTAGATTCTCATATTTACCTTTAATATTTTTACAACTTCTATATACATCATTATTGGCATTAAATTCGTTAGTAATTTCCTCCCATGTGGTTTGTTTTTGTTTCCATGTAATTGCGTCTGTTTTTTTATTTTCTATAATGACCTTATATTTATTAACTAAGGTCATTAACAGTTGTACTTCTTGTTCTTTAAATTTTCCATACTTATATTCAGATTCCATTTTCAAGCAAGAGAAACAACTCGGTTTCATACACCATTCATAAACATAACCTCCAACCTGATTGCTAAAATTAACATACATGAAGTTGCAGACATACCTAGGGCGTTCAGAAAATTTGTTAAAATTAAACTTCACTGTAAATGAACTTGTACAACACAACAAATGTTAACTGTTAAGTTAAAACTGAAGATTATGGTTTGTTTCAATCTGCAGTTTAAACCTACATTGTACAACTGGCCCTAAATGTCAAAAATGTCAATGAATTCAATACATATATATAAGAGATATATATATGATTCAATAGACAGCTGCTAGGTGAAGCTGATTCGTTTGTTCTATGGTTTACCATCTCCAAATAACGGGCGATCGCAAATGAGTGGCTGTCGAGTTCTTAGATCATGATCTAAGGTCGAGTCGCCTTTGGAAGTTAACTACGATTATGGTGCCGCAAGTAGCCCATATGGGCGCCGCAAAATTTTTAAATACATAATTCAATTCAAATTATTTAAGTTACAAAAAAGAATTAGAACAATTCTCAAAAATGAACATTGGTTTTTTAGGAATTTAGGGATTTAACATGGGAAATTGGTTTTATGCAATATCCTGCACTCCTGTACGTTTTACAGAAAAAACTGTAGAGTTTAAAGTTGTTCAGAATTAAAAGGCGCATTCAAAACTGTTTTTACATGTTTTATTAAGCTTTTGGTATACCCGCAAATTTAAAAATAAATTTCAACATTTCTGTTATTAGTAGCAATTCATAAAACAACAAAAGTGGTCATGGCTATTGCTACTATAATAACAGAAATGTTGAAATTTATTTTTAAATTTGCGGGTATAACAAAAGCTTAATAAAACATGTAAAAATAGTTTTGACTGCGCCTTTTAATTCTGAACAACTTTAAACTACAGTTCTTTCTGCAAAACGTACAGGAGGCAGGATATTGCACACCAATTTCCCATGTTAAATCCCTATGTTTCTACTTACCGTGCACCACCCGGTATATGATTTAAGAATCCCCTACATTCAGCCGTAACATTTGTTTGGTACTTTTGTGTCACCCTATATAGCGTGTAACAGATGCATGATCTAACATTCTGTGGTTATTACTACCGGGTCTTCATCAATTACTGAGACCCACGTGACCAAATTTAAATTTCCCGCTTTAAATATTTTTTCTTTATGTTGGTAGACACGGACAGTTGGTTAAAACAAAATACCCAAATTGCATATTTGTTTATTTCCCCTCCTGTCAATCTTTGCTTGTGTTTACCGTTTTTTTCGAATTTCTTTAACATTATCTTAAATCAACAGCCAAAACAGTTCTTTTCAGAGCTCTTAACGCTACGAAGTTATTCTCATGTAAGTTAACAATTTTTAAGGAGAATTGTCATTAAGTTATTTTGAATTTTTAGTGTATCGCTGTAGGAAGATGGTGTTCACACCAGAGCAAGATGCTTTTATTTTAATGGCACATTTCCGCAGTGGTAACCGAAATCCTGATGGAACTTGGAGTATTCACTGCAATCGTGCATTGAACAGTTTTCCGAAGAGAACCCTGATGTTAATATCGACTACGATGTATTTAAGAACCACAGGTCACGTCTAATAACACGATATGAAAACAAGCACTGCATTTGCAAAGGGAAGTCAACAGGCAGACCGCTAACGAAACGCTTAGATACCTCCAAGAATTTTATGGCGATCGAATTATAAGCACTGGTTTGTGGCCTCCAAGAAGTCCTGATCTCACACCATTGGACTACTTTTTGTTTGGACGAATTAAAAATAATATATTTAAAAATCGACTGCACACACTCAAAGAATTGGAAAGGGCGATACGACAAGAAATAAACGATGTGACGCAAGATGAACTCGAACGTGTATTTGAAAATATGAAGCGTAGAGTGAATTTGTGCCTGGAAGTGAACGGTGGCCACTTTGAGCACCTTTTGTAACAATAAATAGTACAATATATTTCGTGTTTCTCTAAAATACTTAATTCGGCCTTCAAATATTACTGGGCTTCAGTAGTAACTTTCCTAGGGGAAAAAAATCAGGATTACCATTCGCGCATTTTTAGTTGCCTAACCACCTGCAGTCACGTGGGTCTCAGTAATTAATGAAGACCCTGTATATTCTGCATCCATTTGGCAACAATGCAAAACAAGAAAACAGAAAAGTTTGACGTTTGTTAGGCAGTGATTCATTAACCCTTAAATATGGTAAAAATTTTATAATTACTAATTCATATTTTAATTTAAATTCAATTCTTGCAGTCTAACGAAGTGGAAGATACTTTGAAACGTATACAGTCCCACAAAGGAGTTGTGGGTACTATCGTTGTAAACTCTGAGGGTAAGAGTAGCAGTTGTCACCCATTTACCCTTATACTTGTTATCTTCAAGGTATACCAATCAAAACGACACTAGATAACACCACAACAGTGCAATATGCTGGGTTAATTAGTGCTTTATCTGATAAGGCCAGAAGTGTGGTTAGAGATTTGGATCCCTCGAATGACCTTACCTTCTTAAGGATTCGCTCTAAAAAGAATGAAATTATGGTGGCCCCAGATAAGGAATTTCTTCTTATAGTGGTTCAAAATCCTACAGATTAGGTCTTTTTCTATATTCATTTCAAGTGTTTCTAATTTTGTTTATTTTTAAGGTGCATGTGAAACCTTTATTTCTGGCGATTGAAAAGCTTTATTAATTTTTAACCGTGTAAATTACTAGAAATTATACAATTCCATAAATCCTACTTTTCTTTCCGGTCTAGGTATTACTAAGCGATTAGTGAAGTGCACATTCCTAAAAGTAAAGAGGCACATTTAGCATTAACATGCAATTGAAGGGGTGGGTTTTATGCCCTAATGTATTTATTTTTAAGGTGCACATTGTATTAGAATCTAATAAATCAATACTGACATACCCCTAAAACTGTTTTATTAAATTTATCTCATTATCTGCAGCTGCAGGTATAGTTTTAGTTCTGATTTCCTTGTTTTCTGTTTTTTTATATTAAATGTGTTTTATTTTGTACTATTTGTTTAGTTATCTAAAATTGGCTGTACCATTGGTACTGAGTAGAGATCTCTGGTATACTCCTCAAAGAATTAACAATCTATGAAAGCTACTAAGATGTGATTATGAGGGTAATAAACGCTGGTGCACGCGCTTAGACTTAAGGCGGGTTCATAGCTCTCCGTTCATCCGTTACGTTGATCCGTGAAACGGTTAAGGTTCATAGCAATCCGACGGGTATTATTTTGGTGCCAAAAGTCATAGTGTCACCAACGTTTATTTTTACCTTAAATAGTGACATAATTATAAACTGTGTGTTTGTGACTTTATTAAAGTGGTTATTTGTTCAGCTTATAAAAGTAAAAGGCGTAGTGGCAAAAAGGAGCCAGGAATTTCGTTTCAAAGGCAAAGATTTGTTTGGTAAAGTTTAGAGCAAACCGTCTTTTTCATAATTTTTACGCTTTGCATTATTATTCAGTACTTGCCTTGATATATTAGGTATGATATGTAGCAAAATATGTTAATACTTTCATCATTTGAAATCGCTTAATGGATATTGCAACAGAAATCTTTTTAGCGCATTTACACAAAAATTAAAAAAAATGCGCTATTGTGGACACTTTGTCCGTCCGGCCCTACGACTGTGTCGCTATTAGATCTTTATCTTATGAGCTATTGTTCTACTTTTTTCGCTATTTGGTTCGTTATGACGAGGCTTGCACCAAGGAAGGAATTTTTTCTGTACCGCTTACAAAAAAAGTTATTGTAAAAAAAAACAAAAAACCGTTTTTTACATGTTCCATAATTTTACACTTTTGCCGTTTATTAACAATCTTAGAGATCGTTTATAATTTTGTATTGCTGTCTGTTGGTCTGTCCGTCTGTTCCTTTGTCTGTCTGTCCATCTATCTGTCCGTGTGAACGAGAACTTTGTTTAGAAATGTCCGATCGCTTTGACATCTCCGTTAGTTATGAACTGAATTGCATGAAATTCAATATGGACATAGCTTTAGCCATATAATATGCAATGCCAAAAGTTGAGTCGAATCGATTCAAAATTCACAGTGCCCTTTTCGCATCTCGACTATTTATAAACCGAATTGCAAACTTTTTTTATTTATAAAAGTATTTTTCTCCAACCACCTATATAAGACGCTATTTTGTGACAGTGTTCGGCACGTAAAATTGGCGTTTTCCGGATTTTTCGCTATCACCATGGCAACTGTACAAAAAGTGGATACTTTTGGTCCTAGTACCAAAAAGAAATTGACCTTGAAAGTTGGCCAATTAAAAAATTACAATCACGGAGATATGTCACATTGACAAATTTTTTTTTGCATATTCAATGCAAATAATGGTGTTACCTATATGTATGTACATGTATTGAAAATGATTTACGCTCGCTATTTTTATTTAAACCATGTGTAACAGTGTAACGTAATTTACATATTCGGTGAACGTAATTTAATGTATACAACCCGCCTTCGCGCGTAACGCCATCTACTGCAGACCCATTGCACTATTATCTGTCATTTTGAATTCAAAATTTGAAAAAGTTAATTACAATTAATTTTAATTAAAAAACGGTTGGTAAGTTTTTTATTTCAATACAAAATATAACAATATTAATTTTGTATACAATTAAATGACTGAAACTGATAGCGACATGGATTGCATTCCGCCAGAGATTATAGAAACGGCAGAATATGCTACCTACTTTAGATTTGCTCCCAACAAAGTCGCGAGAGGTGAGAAGTAAGAAGCAAGAACGAAAAGGTTATAAGTTAACCTAAAAACTAGAGTGGCATGACACGTGAGGACAAGAAAGCAGAGGTTCTCAAACTAGTAGTGAAACTGAACTGAATCTAAATTCGAATACCTATAATTTCAAGTAATGGGGGTTGGAGAAAAAATTTTATGTTTTATTCGTACAAACAATGCGTTTTCGAGACTCGGAAGGGTGCTGGACTCCGCTGGCGCGTCGTCCAGCAAACTATCTTCCTCGTCCCGAAAACTGACATTTTTTGTACTAATGAAACAAATAACTATTGAATGAAATTTGATACATAGGCACTTTACTTGGAATAAAGGAAAATCAAACGCCAGTTTCAAAATTTGGTTTTGCGCATGCGCAGTGCCAACTTTTTTATTTATGGAAGAATTTAAACGAAATTTGATACATAGGCACTTGGAATAAAGGAAAAATCAAAAGCCGGTTTCAAAATTTGGGTTTGCGCATGCGCAGTGCCAACTTTTTTATTTATGGAAGAATTTAAGAACCAACAACAGTTTTAATTTTTTTGCTCTACTCCTCTACACATTGATTGAACTTCTAAACTTCGCTGTTTTAGTAGTTACATACGCAGGCCCTGCGCTATAGCATGGCGAGAGCTTAGACCGTATTATAGTGCATGGACTGCTAATTGCAACTCAAAACTGGTGAAGGATATGCGAGTTTTATAGTAAAACGAGTCTGTTCTGTGAGACACGATTTGAGACTGTCAACCTTTAAAGGAACGTCATTTAATTAATTGCATAATTATGCCATAAAAGCAAACCTATTCATATTTGTGGACGTATAGAATATAATGGAGAGTATTTATAATTTTATAAAGCTTCCCAAACTATGCGGTTACCATAAAAGCTACTCTTTGCCGGCCAGCGCCCAACGAGACACGTAACAATGTAAATGCTACTTAGTAGCGCTGCTGACCGACTTGGCAGTTGTGCCCATAACAGTAACGCGGCAAAGACGCGCCACACGAATCGCGACCCTGCTTCCCCATCGCGCCACTCTGTATGTAGCGCTTCAAAAATGCCTCCTGAAAAGGGGCCTTAATGTAGCAAGCTCAACTGAACGCCGCTGAAGCACGTTTCCCCGCCAATTGCCAATATCATATTTGGTCTGCGCCGTTATTCGTCATGCTATAGCGCTGGGTCTGTATTTACAGTTGTGTTGAGTGTGAACATGAGGTAACTTTTAACTACATACAGGGTGTTACACGACCGTTCGAAAAAAAAAAATCGGGTTGTAGAGGGCATCAAAACAAGCACTTTTTCCAAATAAACCGAGGGTCCAACGTGTTTCGTTTGGGAGCCACCCCCCAAAGAGTGTTGAAATCAGCATTTCTTCTTTAATTTTTTTCTCAGCAACCATAAGAGTTACAAAGTCGGGTGGCATGTCTTTGAATAGGTTTTTGGGTATGCTCTTTCCGATTTTGCAATTTTTTTTTCAAAATTCCTACCCCAAAGGGCGCACCCCTAAACTAGGGTGCAAAAAAAAATTCTGATTTCGACGAAATTTGGTATCTGGGGGTTTTTTAACATGAAAATCACGAATTTGAAATTAGTTTTTGAAAATTCGAAAAAAAAAGTTCCACTGCAATTCTTGGCGGGACAACGAAAATAGAGATAATTCCACGAAATTTGTTGTGTACATACTAAACGAGTTAAGGAACAAAACTGTCGAACAGTTTTTTTAAATAACTTTTCAAACAAAAGTTATACTCATTTGAATGTTGGTCCTTCGGGTCGCGAAGTGTCCCAAGCCTACTAGTAAGCCATAATTTCGCATGTGTTGGTTGACAATGTCGCAAAAACAAAAGATGAACGGTTTGAGTCGATATTTTGTTATTTGGAATTAATTCGGTCATTAAATGATTAAAAAATTCGATGTATCGATTAAAACACCTACCAAGGTATCTTAAAGCGCTGATCGATTAATCACTTTCCGTATGATACTTTTTCACTATGATCAAAAATTTTCATAATCTTAGGTTGAAAAATAACTTCCAAAAGAACACGCTCCTTTTAAGGACAAATCGAAAAGGTACATTAAATTAATGTGAAGTTAGTTGTTATTTTTATTTCTTCCAATTATCAATTTACCTAAAAACAATGGAATGTTTACTTATTAGGTTCCATAGAACAACAAACTTAGAATGGAAACTGTAATGTAATGTAATAATGACGCGCCATCTCGTGTATGTTCTCAGCAGCTTTTTGCGTGAATGGCGCCAAATTTAAATATTAAAATGTAAGCTACGTCCGCATGATACTGAATTTCTCCGGATCTGTAACAATATTGGATTTGACTAGCTGAAACCTAAAAGGTAAATGAATCCAGCCAGTGAAATCCAATTTTGTTTGTTAGAGATCCAAATAAATTCAGTTTAATGCGGATGCACCTCACCAGCCAGGGCCTTCAAAGAGTACAGAGCACTTGTTTTATAAGTAACAACTCCAATTAATCCAATCAAGGAGTTATATTTAATTTAATATGATTATACAAGATACAAGATCAACTTCATGGAACTCTACTGTATGATGCCCTCGAGATCGTTCTAAAAACAAAATATGTAGCAATTTATTACAATTCAATTAGTGCTACCTGCTAAATATAATGTGCGAACTGCCACACGCTTTAAATCTCTTCGTGTTCCAGGTTCTAAAGCGCAGCCAGAAAAAGGACGTTCACAAACCAAAAAGTTTTGTGTAAATTTCTTCCACATTATATTCTAAACCAATTCTTAAAAACTTCGGGCTCCATTTTTGGGAAACGTCTTCACAATTCGTCACACAACATTTACGTTCTCGACTTGTATATGCATAATTCATTGTAATAATGAATAGTAATTATACTTAAAGCACAATAAGCCGTCAATCATAATTCAAAATTCAACTGTCATAATGGCGACCACGCACGAAAGTCACTAGATTTAGTAACTTTAACACGCCCGCTAACTATGCGCCATCTATTGAATGTTCTCCAAACTAACTATATTTGCACTCAGTTGTTCCCGTTTACGTTTCCCTTCTAAGTTTTTTGTTCTGGGATTAGGTTCGTCCTTATTGTAAAATGTCAGTTACGTCGTTTTTTGTGTTGCGTTCTTTTTCTTCCGTTCTATTCGAGATGGATAGAAACTATTCGAATTTCGAATTGGCAAACATTCATTACATGTATGGGTTGGCTGATGGAAACTGTTTGGAGGCTCGACGATTGTACGGAGAGAGATTTCCTGACCGAAGGCTTCCTGGTAGTAGAGTGTTTTCTGAGGTGCATCGCCGCTTAGTAGAAACAGGATCCCTGAGTTATGCCGCACGGGCACGGCCAGTTGGTAGGAATGTTGAATTCGAAGAGCAGGTCCTACAAGAAGTTGAGGAAAATCCTTCCACTAGCACACGGGCTGTATCACGTGTAACTGGTACGAACCACGTCGCTGTATGGCGTGTGATGAAAGAACAACTACTGTACCCGTACCACATTCAAAAAGTACAGCAGCTGCATCCAACGGATTATGGTCTTAGAGTAGAGTTCTGCCATTTCATTGCAAGACGTCGTCGTGGGAACCCTGATTTTCATTCATCTATGTATTTTATTTACGGATGAAGCCACGTTTCATCAAGATGGCTATGTTAATGTTAAGAACCGGCACGAATGGAGAGACGAGAACCCACATGCTGTCCTTCCTATAAGAAGTCAACGGAGATTCTCCATTAACTTGTGGGCAGGAATTGTAGGACAGCATCTTTTAGGGCCGTACATGCTGCCTCCACGAATGAAAGGAGAGCAATATTTAAGGTTCTTGCAAGAAACCTTATTTGATTATTTGGAAGAGCTACCGCTGCAACTGCGTCAACGACTATGGTACCAACATGATGGCGCACCCCCCCACTTCAATCGTGCCGTCATCGATCACTTGAACGCTACTTTCCCCAATCGTTGGATCGGAAGAGGTGGTCCAGTAGCGTGGCCACCGAGATCGCCCGACCTTACGCCACTAGATTTTTTTTTGTGGGGGCACCTGAAAAATTTAGTGTATAGCGAAAATGGAATAATCGATTCGGTGGAAGAACTGGTTGCTCGCGTGATGGCAGCTTCAGAAATTATTAAAACCAATCCTATGATGGTGTTGAAGTCGTCAAATTCTGTTCCAAGGAGATGCAGATTGTGCGTGGCTGCTGGCGGTGGCATTTTTGAAAATGTTGCATAAGCATATCGCTTCTTTTTGGAAGAAGTGAAGTCCGTTACTGATCACTAAAAACAAAAAAAGTTCTTTTCAGAACTGCCAAATGTTTTCTAGAAAAAATGAACCGTGACCTTTAAGATTATCTTCAACTGAATAAAACTTTTCCCCTACCTTATTTAGATAATAAACAATCGATCAGCGCTTTTATGTACCTTGGTAGGTGTTTTAATCGATACATCGAATTTTTTAATCATTTAATGACCGAATTAATTCCAAATAACAAAATATCGACTCAAACCGTTCATCTTTTGTTTTTGCGACATTGTCAACCAACACATGCGAAATTATGGCTTACTAGTAGGCTTGGGACACTTCGCGACCCGAAGGACCAACATTCAAATGAGTATAACTTTTGTTTGAAAAGTTATTTTAAAAAACTGTTCGACAGTTTTGTTCCTTAACTCGTTTAGTATGTACACAACAATTTCGTGGAATTATCTCTATTTTCGTTGTCCCGCCAAGAATTGCAGTGGAACTTTTTTTTTCGAATTTTCAAAAACTAATTTCAGATTCGTGATTTTCATGTTAAAAAAACCCCAGATACCAAATTTCGTCGAAATCAGAATTTTTTTTGCACCCTAGTTTAGGGGTGCGCCCTTTAGGGGTAGGAATTTTGAAAAAAAAATTGCAAAATCGGAAAGAGCATACCCAAAAACCTATTCAAAGACATGCCACCCGACTTTGTAACTCTTATGGTTGCTGAGGAAAAAATTAAAGAAGAAATGCAGATTTCAACACTCTTTGGGGGGTGGCTCCCAAACGAAACACGTTGGACCCTCGGTTTATTTGGAAAAAGTGCTTGTTTTGATGCCCTCTACAACCCAATTTTTTTTTTTCGAACGGTCGTGTAACACCCTGTATAACCATTGAATAAAAACACTATAAGAAGCCTAACCCCGTGGAAATAAAGCGCGGCAGAGCTTGAACTGAGAATATAAAGGGAACACTGTCAATAGAGTCGATTCTTGAACTGAGAAGAATGAGAATTTGCTTTCCTCCTATTTACCGCAAAGAGAGTTCGGTGGTCACAACCAATGCGGGTGCAAGGGGATTTGTCGCGCTTTCTTCCATAAGCGTTAGGCTTCTTATAGTGTTTTTATTCAATGATATAACGTAATAAATGCGACCTATTGTAATACGACTATCTTGTGGCACAAGTGGCGACGCGAAGCGTAGCCACGAGTGTCCGCAAAATAGGAGTATTACAATAAAGCATTGTAACACGCGTTTTTCATACTATTTTTTCTACCTATTTAGGTGCTTTAATTTAATTAAAAAAATCATTATCAGAAACTATAGAGAACATTAGAACTAACATGTTTTATGTTGGGAACACTTTTTATGCCGTTAACTTTTAGGTTGGCAGCGTAGTAAGACTGACATTTTGAAGTTCAAACATGGAAGTACCCAACGAAGTACCTACTTGTACTAACTAGTAACTGCCAACTTAAGAGATGAGTTACCAAAAAAAACGACTATAATCACTGTCTTTGTACAACTCCGAAAACAGTTGTACAAAATCATCATTGTGACACCGAAATAGAAAGAACATATTTTTTTTTTTTTAATATTGCCTTTATTTTCAAAAATGTACTGCATACAATTTTCATCCCCATAACAGTTTTATGGAGAAAGACAAATACAAAATACATGCAGCGTCTTTGTATAATAATAACAGGAATCTCCAACATTAATATCTGTTGTAAATTTAATCAAACGTTTCTCCTCAAGTCCTAACAACTGTATTTGGAGTCACAGTCAAGCCACTAAATTTGCAAAATTCTGAAAAGTTTCATATCACAGAAATTACTGTAAACTACCACTACAGCATATAATAAATATCATTTGGAGGCATTATTCCTTTGTGTTTTATTGGTCATTTAAGTATGGAGTGTCCTGAGTTTTTAGTTTGAAATTCTGGTAGCGTAAAATAGATAGGAATCTATCACAATGTATTTTGCCACCACAATGCATCATAAGCAAACTTGGCATCCATTACAAAAGTTTCAAACTTTAACACTAAAGGAATAGAAAGTTAGGTGAAAATAACACTACACCTAGAACAATTGAAATGAAATGTTCTAACAAAGTATTCTAAGAGATCTTGTACAACAAAAGAGATAGACCTAATTTTAAAAAAATTAATAAATAATTTATAAATAACTTCAAATTAATTACATTAACTCCTAGCTTCAAATATAAATTAGTTTAGACTAAAAGAAATATCACCACTGGTATCAGATCATTGAAAGGACGACAAGAAGCAAAAGGGAGCACATAATTGTTAATAAGAACCAACTGTCAACTCATGTCTTGCCTCGACCTACCAACAGTGTAACCGGTACTTGGATGGAATACCTTATAGTACAAAATCATAAATATAATTCCAAGAATAAATGGTATAATATTCAAATATATCACTGGCTTGTAGTAGAGGGTAGTCATAAGCTCGGTATCGCGTTCCAAAATCCAAAAGACATTCGCGATTGTGTTTTCAAAGAACAAAATTAAGTAAAAGAATAAATATTTTATAAACGTTTTGCCCTCGGTTAAATTCACATATGTAAAAATATAAACCATGCCGAATATAGCAAACAGCGCCGAGTCATAAATTTTGTTCTTATTACAGAAGTTTGTTTCGGTCGTTCCAATATGTAACCAAATTGTCATAACCAACCAGTGTACAAATAAACCTAATACAGTGTAATTGAGATATATCGATGATATAACACTAATACAAAGTATGCGAGAGACAGTTACAAGAAAATGCCACATGAATTGTATAATAGTGCCCGCCCAGGAGATATTATTTTTGTCGTTTAACGAAACACGAAGCAGTCTTTGGTAGGATGCCATCGACCACGCCATGCTCACAAAGGAACTTCCGATGGATAGTAACTGGTGTACAACTGCAAAAAAACAAAATGATAATAATTGTCCACTAAAGCTGAAGGGCTAACCACTTGTATGCCACAGTTGTTCAATACTAACCGGCATTTACTCATCAGCATTTAATTCATCACATCAAATACAAAGGCTTTTATAGGATACATACTTTCATCCAAAGTTATCAGATTCGACAATTTGGTTCCCTTTTCTTCTTCTTTAAGAGCTTGACAGATCCATTGAGAAATTGGACCTTTGTGAGTCTGCCCAGAACAAACAAATAAACTTAGAAGTGAAACGTAAACGGGAACAACCGAGTACAAATACAATACGTTTGGAGAACATTCAATAGATGGCGCATAGTTAGCGTGCGTGTTAAAGCCATAGATAGATATATAAACATAGATATATAAATACCTAGATACAGCCATCCTTAACAAACGTACCTCGGTTTTTAAAAAACATATCAAAGCAATTTGTACATCTCTCCATTACTTTCTAACCAAGAAGAAACATGTTCTATCTCTTTTTATTGCATTAACCACTATGTTGTACGCGAATCGGACGCTTAAAACAAACTTAGCGCGTCCCATAAGTCATGTGACAGTTGACACATTTCACGATCGCGCGAAATCAAATCTAACTAAAAATATTCGCCCTAAACATGATGGGCGGTTTTTTCACTAAATATTATGTAATTATTGCGTTATCAATTAAATACGAATAACATTAGTGCTTGCCCTAATGATATACGCGTCCATAATTGTTATTCCTGAAATAGTTTTATTACATAGAGCTACGTCATTCAGATTTGGGACTATGTTTACCTTGTTTGGCATGATGTGCTGCAGTGAATTCATTGCTGGCTTGCAGAATATCAAAAAACCGTAAGTAAGTAAACTTTATGTTCAACATTTCAATTTTAATTGCCTGGTTTTAGGCGTAATGGTAACGGAGATTAAGTTGCGACAGGAAGTGAATTCGTTCCCAATTATCATTTTGGCCTATATGATGTTGATGCAGTGCGTTTGTATCATGATCACAAAGAAGGATCCGTGCAACATTCTTAGGAAAACGAGATTTATAGACTGTGTGTGCGTGCAATATCAAATTTTGGTCGCTACGCGTTTTGCCTACCTTTCGGCATATGTCCAATCGGTGGGGTTTCTTTTTGAAATTATAGTGCTAATTGTAGTAAGTAAGCTACACGTGTACATTTATTTAAAATAAATACAACATAATATATATTTATTCCAATAATAACATGGAATCCCATGGTACAAATTCAGCAAAAGCTGCTCTTCCATATGCACCATGCACATAAATAAGTGGAGTGACGTATAAAATAAAAGTAACACTTTTTCAACTAAAAATAAAACCTGTAGGTACATACACCATAGTGACATTAAAAACAAATATTAAATAAGTAGACGTAAAATCACATGAGAAAAATAAAAATAAAAGGTATAAGGAAACAAAATCTTAACTTTGTGATGTAAATAGAATATTAAACATTTCAAACTTAAATTTCTTACTGGTCAAACCCTTGAGAGACGAAGGTACAGTGTTGTATACCGAAGCCATATTGTAACTAAATGAACGGCGGAATAAAGATGTTTTATGCTGGGGTATAGTGAGTAGACCCCTATGCCTTAAGTTCAAGTTATGAATATCTGTCCTATACCTGATTTTATTGTATAAATACGCTGGTTGTTTGTCAGTAATAATTTTGTGAAATAAGCTGAATTTATAGTTCCGTACCCGCAACACCGTACCGTAACGTTTGGAATTAAACCATACTTGTTGCGCGTGAACATTTATAGTTGGCGTTAACGTTGCGTTAGAACGGTTACGGTACGTAGGAAATGCCCAAATCTTATTTCTTACGGTCAATCGTGCTAACGCGCTTGTCTTCGGTAGTACTCGGATAATTCAAACAGCTGAGTTTATCCTGACGTTCGTTTCGTTTATTTACAATAATTATTGACACTTTGTTGGTTATTATTATTTTGAAATGCACGTTACTCTTACTGGCTGATGACATACAATGACAGAATTCGTTACGCGCTAATGTGCAAGCTGCCGCTTGCCACTACGCAACTATAAATCGTATTATTTTCGTTAACGTAAGATTTTACGGTTCCGTTCGTACGTTATTACGGCTACGGAACTATAAATCCGGCTATAGTGTCGCAGACTGAAGGTAGCGTCTGTTTGCCATATTGAGCCAATGGGCATCTTTTAATTTATGAGAGATGTGATGATAATTTGGAATGCCATACGCAAATCTGAGGCAAGAATTTTAAGAAGATTTTAAGAATCTTAACAATGATATCCAATTGGTGATAATACTCATTTAGTGAACATTCATTACGTTTGTAAAAGTTCACAACCCGAATCATCTTCAGATGAAATTGACAAATCTGAATCATCACTGTCATTATTAACACCAGGCGCTTTCTTTCGCCTACTTCGCAATCATGATTTCGAGATCGTGATTCGTAGGATCACGTTTTACGAAAGAACGCGCGAATTTGAATCAAAGTTTGGTTAAGTTTACGTAGCGCACATTTGCATTCGAATTACGTATTTTTTGTTTGGATTATGAAAATAATTTAAATACAAGTGGAAGTACTTGCACGATTATGCTCCTCTTCAGTTACAAATATTGGCTAATCTAACATTGGAGCAAAAATATCCTTGCATTTATAGGTTAGGAATTCGTGTCATAAAACTTTTATGTTCAGTTTGTTCACGATTTTAGCAATCATGATTATAAGATCACACTTCGAAAGAACGTGATTTGACAATCCAAACGCGTTTGGATCACCGAAAGAAAGCGCTTACCATTGAATAAAAACACTATAAGAAGCCTAACCCCGTGGAAATAAAGCGCGACAGAGATTGAACTGAGAATATAATGGGAACACTGTCAATAGTGTCGATTCTTGAACTGAGAAGAATGAGAATTTGCTTTCCTCCTATTTACCGCAAAGAGAGTTCGCTGATCACAACCAATGCGGGTGCAAGGGGATTTGTCGCGCTTTCTTCCATAAGCGTTAGGCTTCTTATAGTGTTTTTATTCAATGTTAACACTTATTATAAAGTTCAGAAACATCAACCAATATAACTTCTCTTTTAAATTAATCACTTTCCACATGTAATTTTTTCAAATTGTTCATTTGCCAGCTTTCTAAGTAACATTTTAAATGTAACATTTCTTGCTGCTATGCAATTTAAATAAATAAAAAGGCGGTTTATTTATGTTGTAAAGTCTCAAATCTGATAATTTTCTGTGTGATTTGTGCTAACAATTTGATTGACAGTTATAATAAATAATGCGAATCTTGTCTTCCATGCTCAGGGTACCTCTATAAAGGATAGCGCTATACGTAATTAATGTGCCGAAAGTGATGGTAATAGATGGTACGTCCTTTTGAACTATGTTGGGGTATGGCTGTATCTATGTATTTATATATCTATGGTTAAAGCACTATATTATCTAGTGACTTTAGTGCGTATGCGCCATTATGGGCCAATTGCACCGTCACAATTAATGCCCAAATCCTATTTCTTACGGTAAATCATGCTAACGCGCTTGTCTTCGGTAGTACTCGGATAATTCAAACAGTTGAGTTTATCCTGACGTCCGTTTCGTTTATTTACAATAATTATTGACACTTTGTTGGATATTGTTATTTTGAAATGCACGTTACTCTGACAGATGACATACAATGACAGAATTCGTTTCACACTAATAGCGTTTTCGATTGGCAAAACTCGTACTGCACGAGTGTTGCACGAGAAACTGAAGAAATCCATGTGAAAATTGCTCTCAATGGAACATAAATATTCGTAAATATTTGTTGTCATTTGTCCATAACCTCATTTTAGATTTAGGTAATCGACAAATCTCTATTCTAAAAAATGACAAACGATTTCAGTATTATTTATGATAAACGATGAGGAATATAAATTTGAAATTCCTGTAAAGGACCAATTTTTGGCTTTCAGTTTAATGAGTATAAGTGCAACTTTTTGTAAAATAGAAGTTATGGCTAGTTCATCATCTTCGCTATCGCTAGATGACGACAAAAAACACTCCCAACGCAAGTAACAAATTCAAATTGTCGCACGTTTGTTTTGAAAATTTGTTAACTAGCAGCTCCACGAGCTCTCGGACCTCGTGCGTCGAAATTTGCACTGAGTGCGTAATTGTTGCATCACATTTGCCAATGGAACACAGAAAATTGCCCTAAAATTACCAATAGAACGTAAAAATTGCACTCATGCAGCACGAGTTTTGCCAATCGAAAACGCTATAATACGCAAGTTCATCTCTTACCACTACGGTAACTATAAATCGTATTATTTTCGTTAACGTAAGGTTTTACGGTTCCGTTCTTACGTTTTTACGGCTACGGAACTATAAATCCGGCTAAAGTATTCCTTAAAGTTAAGCATAACTTAAACACCATAGCAACGATTGTCTTAATCGTTGCCATAGATTATAAGTTCGACTTATAGCGTTTTCGATTGGCAAAACTTCTATTTTACAAAAAGTTGCACTTACTCATTAAACTGAACGCCAAAAATTGGTCCTTTACAGGAATTTCAAATTTATATTCCTCATCGTTTATCATAAATAATACTGAAATCGTTTGCCATTTTTTAGAATAGAGATTTGTCGATTACCTAAATCTAAAATGAGGTTATGGACAAATGAAAACAAATATTTATGTTCCATTGAGAGCAATTTTCACATGGATTTTTTCAGTTTCTCGTGCAACACTCGTGCAGTACGAGTTTTGCCAATCGAAAACGCTAATAATTTTGTTGGTGCGACTGTGGCTAAATACACGCTAAAGGCGCGTTTTCACGAGGCGATCTACGTTGAACGGCCATTGAATCGAACGTAAATTGAAAACAAGTTGAATGTGTAAACCGAATTTCGATTTAGCCGTTCGATGCAGTATTGCGATTCGATCAAAGTAGAAACCCTGTCTACTTTTTCGGTTCGATCACGGTGGAATGCATATCAACTGCCCGTGGTCGAATGTGTAAACAACTGCGGTCGACAAGAATTAGCTGATCGTGCGGCGAGCCGGCGACACAATTTGTGTTTGTACAAGACCAATAACAAGTACGACGGTCACGTCCTGATGCTAGTGAAGTGTCCGTATAATTAAAAAAATTACATTTTCCATAATACTCGTCATTCGTCAATATGGGTGAAAAGTGGACAGACGCTGATATGAGCAAGTTCTTAGATATTTATCAAAATTATGAGATATTATGGAATCCCAAACTAGAGCTGTATAGGAATAATCAGGCACGAAAAAGTGGCTTGCAAGCTGAAGTTATCGATCAACTAAATTGAACCATGTAAACGCGATCGATCTATTTTTCATTTTCAACTAAAGTCGTTCGACCGCAGTCGCTCGATTGGAATCGACCCGTGTATACGCGCCTTAAGTATGAGTTGTAACGTTTCAAGATTAGAGTTTAAACTTCAAATATAAATTAAATTTGGCGGTGAACGAGTGTTATGAGTTAGGCGATAGTGGGAGCGGGTTTGGCATTTTTCTGGGTAGACAGTCTTAGATAGCACAAACGAAAAGTCGAATAATTGTTATGTTAGAGTTTTACTTAAGAGCGAACTAATTCAGTACTACGGACTACATTACGTAAGTGTTCCTTAATTTGAGATAAGTCAAAAACAATTCCGTTTTTAGGATAATTGCCGATTCGTGCAAGGCTTTGTTGCGAAATAGATTCTGGACCGCATTTATCTGTCAAATCAATGCAATTGGTATTGTGCATATTTAGCAGCCAATTTAAATCTTGAGCCGTTTAATACCTGAAGTAAGTTTAATTATAAATGTATTCATACTCTTAAGACGCAGTTCCATTTAGGGCTCTATGATCTTTGATCCCTGATATCTAATTTCTGGTCTCCGATTTACGATTAATGGTCAAGCGATATTTCTGATCTTGAAGAATCGGTAGCTGCCATTGGGATTGGACCATTGATTGGCAATCACGGAAGCACGCCATTTTGCTATCGCCATTCGGCCATTCGACCTCTGTGCACCTGGTTCCCACTCGAATAAACAGCTAAGGATAATCACCATTATCATTATCATTCACACGCATTCTCTCATAAACGCTCAATCTAATCTCATTCCAAACGTCCATTTTGTCTACGTATTTATATAAGTTAAATTAAGAATAATTAATAGAATTGTGATAGTCGTTACTAGAGTAGAGGTACCTCCGCAAATTACAACAATAGTCAAATTAAACTTACCCCTCGGAATGGAAACAGGCAGTCATCGTCCCTATACCGAAACCAGGAAAAGATCCGCTACTGGCACAGAGTTATCGCCCTATTAGTTTGACATCTTGCTTGGGTAAACTGTTCGAGAAAATGGTTAATGTGCGGTTGCAAACACTTCTTGAAAACTACAATGTGTACGTACCTTATCAAACTGGTTTTCGGAGGGGACGGTCAACGACTGACCATCTTGTCAGACTTACTGACAGAATTCTAAGGACGTTTGACAGTGGCGAACACCTGGTTGGGGTATTCTTTGATATTAAAGGCGCATTTGACATGACTTGGAGATATTGAATACTCCAAAAACTCTTTAAGTATCATATACGCGGTAACCTACCAAAATTTATCAAATCCTTTTTAGAAAACAGAACATTTGTTGTCAGGGTGGGCGACGCCTATTCAGAGGTACAGGTGTTAGAGAATGGGGTGCCACAGGGATCAACACTAAGCTGTTCCCTATTTGGCATTGCCATTAATGAAATAGCAATGGGTGTCACCGAGGAAATAGATAAATGCCTGTACGTTGACGATTTGATGATCTGCTGTTCTGGTAAAACAATCGGTGCCATAACCCGTAAATTACAAATGGCAATAAATAAAATATGGGAAAATGCAAGCGCTGTAGGATTGATGCTGTCGGAAGAGAAGACTAAGGCCACTCACTTCTGTCGACTTCGTAAACCTCACTACGACCCAGTCCTGTTTATGATAGATCAAATTATATGTGTACCCCAAGAGGTCAAGTTCCTGGGGTTAACATTTGACAGTGAATTAAGATGGTCTAGACACCTGCAAAACATTGTTACCACAAGTAGGAGGTTGCTGAACATAATCAGAGTTTTAGCTCATAATAAATGGGGTGCGCATGCCAAGACTCTACTTAACATAAGAGCATTGATTCTATAAAAAATTAATTATGGTAGCCCTGCCTACCTCACATGCGGTAACAACACTTTATTAGGAGCACTAGATAAAATCCAGAACCTTGCAATAAGGTTACCCAACAACTCCTGTCGCCTCACTTCACGTGGAAGCAAACATTCTTCCTTTAACTCTTCGCCGAAAGCAGATTCTGGTAAACTATTATCTCTAGATAATACCCGAACCATCACTTGCTTACAAATGAGATGACAAATGCTCGTCTAAATAGATGTAGAACGATAGGAGAAAGAGCTAGAGAAGAACTGAGACACTTAGAACTCCATGAAGCAAATTTTGCAGATTTGTTCGAGGCAGGCTTGTAAAAGCTCAAATAAATCAGCGTTGGAGTGACCAGTGGAGGGCATCTGACACATTCTTGAAGAGGGTCAAGCCCAGCCTAGGACCACTGTTTCTTGTTAATACGAATCGTTCCGCCTTGATAAAACTATATAGACTCCGGCTTGGCCATACTGCCTTGACACATGGTTTTTTGTTGGCCGGTGAAGATCGTCCTCATTGCGTAAGGTGTGATGTAAACCTAACACCGGAGCATATAGTTTGTGTTTGTCCAGAATACCAAGATGCGCGTAACATCTATCAAATAAGTGACATATGGGAAGAAAATTTTAGCACTGTACATAAATGCTCAGAAGTACTGCGATTTCTAAGCACCATAAATGTGATAAGTAAACTGTGATAAAATGTTTGTAATATGTCCTATGACTGTACGTTTGAGCTGAAAATCTGTGATATATATGTAACTAGTAGGTATGCATTTTAAAACTGTGATATCTTAGCTGCTATAAGTAGGAAATAGATCGGCAAATGGCCTTAGAAGCCGAAGCCTCAGGTGGGGTTTTAGTGGGTATGCCCAAATAATCTACTTCAATTTATATTGTATTCATATTTGTCCTCGTCCGATTCATCTGTCGGTCGGCGAGTAACGTCAAGGCAGATTGGCGCCCATTTCAACGTAAAAAAAATAAGAGTCATTAGAAACCCACGACCCAGTGTAAAACAAACCTGAGCAGTAACCAGCGGCACCAAGTAATTCGCTTCAGATCAGGCGATACAAACTGGCGCCCAACGTGGGGTGGTGAAAAAGTTACGTGGACGTTTGGAATGAGATTAGATTGAGCGTTTATGAGAGAATGCGTGTGAATGATAATGATAATGGTGATTATCCTTAGCTGTTTATTCGAGCGGGAACCAGGTGCACAGAGGTCGAATGGCAATAGCAAAATGGCGTGCTTCCGTGATTGCCAATCAATGGTCCAATCCCAATGGCAGCTACCGATTCTTCAAGATCAGAAATATCGCTTGACCATTAATCGTAAATCGGAGACCAGAAATCAGATATCAGAGATCAAAGATCATAGAGCCCTAAATGGAACTGCGTCTTAGAGTATGAATACATTTATAATTAAACTTACTTCAGGTATTTTATGCAAGAAGCGGGAATATTGGTACCACTGACCTCCTATACGTAACAAGAGGCAGAGAGCAGCGCATTTTCAGACTGACAAAAGTAAATAAATCATTTTTTAGACAATCGCTTCAATATATAGGGCCTAAGTATTTCAATCAACTGCCCAGTGATATAAAATCCTCCCATAATATTACCGCTTTTTGTAATAAGATTAAATCATGGCTATTATCCCAAGAAGACATCAATGTACTGAATTATGTGTTGTCCTAATGCTGCTATATTCAGTGTTATCTTTTGTGTAGCAATTATTCAGTTTTTCAAATCCGGAAGCCATATTAATATCTTTTGTTGTTGTGATTTGTTAAATACCTACATAAAATATGCATGTACCTCATTTTTTATAGCATAAGATTAGCTTAATTTCTGTTAGACGGCATGTGGAGAGGCATTTTGTTTTCTGTTTTTACCTTAGTGAACTGGACTCTGTACTTTTTATTTTTATATACTTAAATATTATCTAGCGTCGGTCACTTACTACTGGTATCTGTGACCAACGTAAATCCGAATTTCTATACCTTTATATATTTTGTAAACGATTAATGGCGGAATAAATTCCTTATTTCCTTATTTCCTATTTCCTATTAAACGGCTCAAGATTTAAATTGGCTGCTAAATATGCACAATACCAATTGCATTGATTTGACAGATAAATGCGGTCCAGAATCTATTTCGCAACAAAGCCTTGCACGAATCGGCAATTATCCTAAAAACGGAATTGTTTTTGACTTATCTCAAATTAAGGAACACTTACGTAATGTAGTCCGTAGTACTGAATTAGTTCGCTCTTAAGTAAAACTCTAACATAACAATTATTCGACTTTTCGTTTGTGCTATCTAAGACTGTCTACCCAGAAAAATGCCAAACCCGCTCCCACTATCGCCTAACTCATAAAACTCGTTCACCGCCAAATTTAATTTATATTTGAAGTTTAAACTCTAATCTTGAAACGTTACAGAGTAAAGTGTGTCTATTAAAGTAAACTGTGTGCACTTATGGCCGTTTGCATCGACAAATTTAAGCGGCGCTTAGCTTAAGCGTAGCTTAAAATCCATGGCAACCATTGTCTCAATAATCGTTGTCATGGATTTTAAGCTACGCTTAAGCTAAGCTCGGCTTAAATTCGTCGGTGCAAACGGCCAATATACTATTTCGTTATTCCCTTTGGTATTTTTATTGTTGACTTTAGAAAAAACTTACAAAGGAAAAAGTTGTAGATAATTAAGTACCTAACACTGAAGAATGACCAATATTTTTTTATATGTCACACTATTTCAGTAAGGACGACGGGTTCCATAACAAAATATTTGATAAGGTTGTGTATCAAAAAATTGAGCATGAGTAAAAAAAATTGTGTCACATGTTTACAAACCCAGTATTTTAAGGTTCATGTTTAGGTAAGCTAAGTGATACTTTGTGTAGTAGTGCTAGTAGATCGATAGGTCTCAAATGGACGCGTCAGCCCATAGGGCATAGAATCAGAACTTTAAATTCGAATACTCAGTAAAAATGGTAGGTCTTGGGGCGGCGCCTAATGTGGGGGTCAGAATTTCAAATGGCCTGAGCCATGGTTAAGACTTTTACTTCTACACATGTACTACCATTTACCAAAATTAAAGTAATCGCCATTTACTCGACATTCACAACATTTACCAAGTGATCAACCCCTCTAGCTGTGCCATACATACATGTAAAACCGTGTATTCCCTTGCCATGCGTATTAAAAATAATCCCCAATTGTAGTATTTGCTGGGGCGCGGCCTCGAGAAAGCATTCCAGCACTCTCAGCAAGGCGACATCCGAATCCTCCTTAACCATTAACTCGTAATACTTTCTTTGACACTCAAAATCTCCCGATTTCTCGGCGTTCCTGGATTTGAGCGCATATCGAAGCGCGTCAAAATATCGAAGAATTGGAGCTAACTGAAAAACGAGCACCAGTAAGCAGCACACTCCACGTTTCGTGAACTTCTTGGTTAACGTTGTTTTCGGTTTTTCATTTTGATCCATAACGTACCTGTAAAAATTGAAATTTATTAGTAACTCATTAATTTAAAACATTTGACATTGCATTGTATTTAAATTCCTCAGTGATGAGTCCAGATTTTTGAATGTTGAGTCAGTGTAAATTTCATGGTTTCGTCTGCCAAATTGCAGACAAGGTTTAAAGTATAAATGAATTTGTGTAATATACAATGCGAATTAGATTCTTACGAAAATATTGTCATAATAAAATTAGTTGTATCTATCACACTTAGCTTGGCAAAGTGCATAACTTTTTGGCAAATTTTCAAATCCCTTTGGCAGTTAAGTAAAGTCACTTATGTCCTTTTATTTTTTAAAATAACGTTTTGCATAAATATTTTAACACTTTGATCCTTTTAATGTAGGTACAAACATTTACCAAGAAGAGATGAAGAAAATATGGAATGGCACAGATACTTACCTCTCTTATTAGCATTTATACATTATTGATGTCTGCATATTATCCTATCAAATTCAAGGTTCCTGACCTAAAACGGGAATAATTAAATTAGTGCTACGGTTTCGCGCTTTTTACATGTTTGAAACCTTCTAATTTTGAACATTGAAGGTCGATTCTCACTTGTGCTGCATTTAACTCGGCGACACGATACAATGCCACGCTGCAAAGCGGTGCTAAATAAAGATTTCATGTTTTTAAATGAATGCGTTCTCATTCTCACTTTACGCTACACTACGAGTTTACGCGATGCTTCGTCGCGCGGCAAAGTTTGTATTGTTTCGTGAGCGTTTTTTTAGCGCATTTTTTAAGAATTAAAAAAAATGTGCTATTGTTTGCGTTTTGTCCGTCCGTCCGTCCGGACTCACTTCTACCGTTTTCGAACTACTTCCAGGGGAATGGTCCTAGAGTCCTGGAATTTTTTGCAGTAGGTATAGCCTATACCTTGAAGGTGTGCCAGACGGCCATCAAATTTCCCTGTCTAAAATGGGCCCCCCCCACGAATTATTTCCTGAGATGACGGGATCTTGGGGGGGGGGGGTTAAAAATTAATTTTATCTCTCATTGTATTCTAATGAAAGATCTCGACAGAGGAATTAATTTATACTAACCATAGTCTATATAACCATTGGGCATTTAAATAAAATTTGATACATAGCCACTTGGAATAAACGAAAATTTAACGCCAGTTTCAAAATTAGGTTTTGCGCATGCGCAATGCCAACTTTCTGAATGAAATTTGATACATAGCCACTTGGAATAAAATCAAATGTAGCGCCATTTTCCAAATTTGGTTTTGTGTAGGATGTGCAGTGCCAACTTTCTTATTTATGGAAGAAATTTCGTAGGGGTGTTTAAAAAAATGCGCTTTACCTGCGCAAGGGTTGTGCACAATGTGTACTTGTGTGTGTATGTCGCGAAACACAAGTATGAATCTACCTTATACGTCAATTCTCTCAAATTCTCCAGGTCGCTCCAAGTTGATTTTTAGGTTCAATTAACAAAAAAAGGAAGGTGACATACTGGGCGCACGCAATTCATAAGGCTTAGTATTTTCTTCCATATGTTTTCCTTTTCTCCAGAATTGCTCTTTCATATAGTACCAATTATGAGGTTAGAACAAACCAAAATAGTTTTAGACCGGGAGGCAGCGTACATAAGTAACTAAACCATAAGCGACAAAAAATTCGACAATACAGGCTGAAAGTACGTTGAAAACTAATAATAAAATCACTCGTCTGCCAGTCGTAAGTGGCAGCATTTAACTTGGGGCGGCGCTGAATAGGTCACTTCTTTAGGTGATCAACTAAATTACCAAACTATAAGGGTCACGGAAAAGATTTGTATCAAGAAATCCCATTTTTTCCATAGTTTTCAAATATGCTATGGCAGACGATTTCAAGTGCAGCGTTGGTAGCGAAAGACGCCCTCCAATGTAGGGAAAAACACCCCTGAACTAAACCATGAGGACTGTATAAAAATTATACATAAAAAATTCCTCTTTTTGTCACTACTTTAAAATATATCCTGGCAGACGATATTAAGTGTAGCTTTAATAGTGGCAGACGTCTTAGAAGTTAAAAAATTTAGGTATAGTAAATCCCAGCGAGTGCGAGCGTGTGAGAGATAAGCGCGCGAGAGCACAACGAACAGAGATAGCTATAGATTTACGCACCGCTTGGAGTTACCAAACGAATTAAATTAGGGAAAATAATAAATTGTTTATTTCGCTATAAGATTGTCGGTATTTCTTGAATTCTTCTCAGACTGAGAAACAGAAAACTTGAAGAGAAAAGAAGATAGATCTTCAGCTCGTTCTAAACTATCCTCTGACTCCAGTTGTAGATGTTGTTTTAATCGATGGATTATTTTTTTTTGCATCTTTTAAAAGATCTCCGGTAAACCTTTGAGCGATTTTCTGAACACATCCTCGGCAAGATTTGTGCTGTGTCAGCGAGAGAAGTACATCTTACTTTTGACAGATAGTTACCCCTTCCATGAAGGGCGCAGAACATGATCGTTGGGATCAAAATAAGGAAAGATTACAATCCTACTCAATTTCTGTTTCCACTCAGAAGCAGCCTGCAAATTTCATAAAACCACTTCGCAATGATAGCTCAAAGTCTCTCTTATAGATTACATATACCGTTCATAGGCAAAAAAGACCTGTTGTGCTTTACTTGGAAGGAAAGTTGTGTTTGCCTCATATGAAGATAAGTGCTATAAATTTGTGACAAGGGAAGATGATGTGGTAAAAACTGAATTGTGCTGCAGCCACTAAGAGGCAGATTCTCAAATAATTTACCATCTTGGTAAACTACCAACAAGTAGCAAAGTCATTATTAGCGCTTCCGATATGGATATTGCTGTTATTGCTTTGGGAAATGTAAAATTGACGCTACCATCAAGGTATAGATGGAAGTAGGTACTAGGTCCTTTTCCACTAACACGCAGAAATTCATAAATCTTCGAGAGATGTTCGTGAATTTGGGTGTTGATGTGTGTAACGCGCGTCGCGCAGGGTAACGCGATACCGGGTTCCCACGCATTTACCGGATGTATGACTTGTGCATGGTCCTCATGGTTCATTCATCGCAATTTGGGCGAATGCCACCGAAAAATGTCCGAGTTTCTACAATCCGTTTGATTGAAGTGGATGGAACTATGTGAATCAGAAGTTTAGAATCAAATGGTTTGAAAGATCTCAGTAGTCAGTATCCTATCGCTATCTCTGTTGGTTATGCTCTCCCGCGCTTATCTCTCACACGCTCGCACTCGCTGGGATTTACTATACCTATTTTTTTTAACTTCTAAGACGTCTGCCACTATTAAAGCTACACTTAATATCGTCTGCCAGGATATATTTTAAAGTAGTGACAAAAGAGGAATTTTTTATGTATAATTTTTATACAGTCCTCATGGTTTAGTTCAGGGGTGTTTTTCCCTACATTGGAGGGCGTCTTTCGCTACCAACGCTGCACTTGAAATCGTCTGCCATAGCATATTTGAAAACTATGGAAAAAATTTTTTCGTACATATATATAAGCGGGGAAGTCCTTTAACAAAATGAGTGATAAGTGCAAAAAATGTGATAAAAATGTTTCGACGCGTAAAGCTAAAATTCAGTGCACCGACTGCCAGCGATTCTTCCACGGAAGCTGTGTGAACCTATCACAAGACGATATAGACCTTCTTACTTCATCAAGCGACATCTGGCGGTGCGATCAATGTAAGGTCCATATGCGAGACGAAACAGTAGCTGACAACCCTACTCCGAATATCGAGGATGTAATGAAACTATTGCAGGAGATGAGGAAAGAATCCCGCGATCAGGTAAAGCATTTGGAAAATGAGCTAGGAAAGTCGGTGGAAGCTTGCCACGAAAAGATTGACGAACTTTCGCAGAAAATAGAAAACCAGTCTCAAATACTCAGCGATTATGAAGATAAAATAAGCAAGTTGGGTCAGGAAAATATCAATCTACGCGCCAAGGTGAAGGAGCTCGAAACACGTCTCGACGACTCAGAACAGTATTCCCGTGTGAACTGCCTAGAGATCAACGGAATACCGGAACGGAACCAAGAAGACGTCCCGGAATTAGTGAAAAAGGTAGGAAATAACCTCGGCTGCCCAATAAACGATGATATGATTGACGCCTGTCACCGCCTAGGAATGAGACAAGAAGGAAGAACACGAGGAATAATTGTTAAATTCGTAAGGAGATCGATCAAAGAAGACCTACTTCAAAAAAGGAAAGTCAAGAGAAACTTCAACACCCGGGACATCGGTTTTTTGGACGGGAACGCCGAATTGGTTTATATAAACGAGAGTCTAAACCAAGCACGAAGGAAGGTACTAAACGCTGCAAGGGCTGTGAAGAAGGAAAAGGGATACACTTTTTTGTGGGTGAAAAACGGTAAAGTGTTCTTGCGGAAAAAAGAAGGCGACAAGGCGATAGTTCTCACCAACCTGGAGCAAGTTGCTACGTTGCAATAACGGACATAGTTCTCGGCGACAGGATACGGACACGAACAGTTTTTTACCTGTAAGTAATACCCTATTGCAAATATTATTTTCTCCTGGACTAGAACTTTGAGTTTATGGAACTGTATAAAATAGAATTTTTGTTTGGAATAATTAATAATAATAGTTATAGTTTTTGATAAAAACATATTTAACTTATACAGCAACAGACTAATTGTAGTGCACCAAAATATAAGAAGTCTGAGAAGAAATTTTGATATTTTTATGCTTAAAATTGAAAATCTAGAGACGAAACCAAATGTTATTATAGTTTCAGAAATATGGGTAGAGGAAAGTGAATTAGGGTTTTATGAAATTCCAGAATTTACGCTCTATGCAAAATGTAATCATAATCATCGAGCAGGAGGTGTTGCGATTTATGTGAATACCTCCTTGTCCTGTCAAAGGATAAATAATGTAAATCTAATAACAGCTGATTGCGTTCTTTTACAAATTAAGTTAGCTAACAATTATTTAGTTGATATTGTCGGATTATATAGACTGCACGAATACAATGAGACCCGGTTTACAGATGAGTTCGAACTGTTTCTACAACAAATAAAAACGAAGAATGTAATTATAAGTGGTGATGTAAATATAAATTTGTTAAAGAAAGACAGGGTTTCTGAATATTATTTGATTAAAATGTCAAGTATGGGTTTCAAGTCTATGCTTTGTGAACCAACAAGGATAACTAGGGACTCGGCTACCTTGATAGATCATATATTAGTTAGACGCAACGCAAATCACAATTTAGACTGTAGTTCTATGGTAATTAGCTGTGATATTTCGGATCATTGTATGACCGCAATCTGTGTGAAATGTGATCGTCAATCACAATCAAATACTGTTCCAGATGTAAAGCCAAAGATTGAGTACAATATATTAAATAAGCGTCTCAGAGAAGCTGACTGGTCTAACATGTACACTACCCATTCAACATCTCTTGCTTTTCGAGCCTTTTTAGAAATTTTAAACAAATGTATATTGAGTTCTACTAAGGTAAGGCACTTAAGCAGAAAATACCAAAAATTAAAACCTTGGATGAACGAAGAACTACTAAAGATGGTGAATAAGAAAAACTCCTTGTACAAAAGGGTTTTTAAATCGCCAAATAATAATGTGTTGATATCTGAATACAACATTTTTAGGAACAATGTTGCAAGTAAAATAAAAGAAACAAAAACCTTGTTTTATAAAACCATGTTTGAGTGTAATAAAAACGATCCCAAACGTCAATGGCGTACTGTAAAAGAACTAACAGGTGAAAATGTTAAGAAAAATATTACAATAAATCTCAGAGATAATGATAATTCAATAATCAATTGTCCAAAACAAGTAGCGTGTTCACTGAATAACTTCTTCTGTACGATAGCAGATGATCTAAGACAAAATATTGTCAAAGATAAGACAGACATGAACGGCGATATAGAAAAATTGTTGCAAAATAGTTTTTTGCATAACCAAAATAGACACTCTCTATTTCTTTATCCTACCGATAAGGCTGAAATAAAACAAATAATAAATTCTCTCGATAACCGTAAAGCTCCAGGATATGATAATATCACCCCAGTATTAGTAAAGAATATCAAGGAAAGTATTTTAGACCACCTCGAATATCTATTTAACAAAAGCATAAGCTCCGGGGAATTCCCGGCCGACTTTAAACATGCTATTGTGATCCCCCTATACAAGAAAGCAGACCGTTTATCACCTAACAATTATAGACCGATAGCTTTGTTGTCAATATTTTCAAAGATCCTAGAAAAAATTATTAAAGTAAGGCTTGTAAAATTCCTAGGAAATCAAAATTATTTTAGTTCCCGCCAATTTGGATTCAGAAACAAATTAAGCACGGAAGATGCATTATTAACATATATGGAGCAAGTATATAATGGTATTAACGAGGGCATGTACTGTGCAGGGCTTTTTGTAGATGTTATGAAAGCGTTCGACACGGTGGACCACTCGGTGCTTATGTCGCGGCTGGACAAGGCAGGCGTGCGCGGTGTTGCCTACCAGTGGTTCACTTCCTATCTCACTGGTCGCTCCCAATCAACCAAGGTCGAGGGGCAGATCAGCGAACCGGCGGCACTGCCACATGGTATACCGCAAGGTTCGGTACTCTCTGGCCCACTCTTCTTGATTTATGTCAACAGTTTGTGCAATGGAAACTTCAAAGGAAACTTGGTGGCATATGCTGACGATACAGCCTTGTTTTACAAAGCTGATACTCCAGACGAATTAAAAGCAAACATGCAATCTGATATCAACTTACTCAAATACTGGTTTACTGATAATTTTATGAGCATGAGTCCCAAAACCAAGTATATGATTTTTACCTTACAAAGGCAATATACTTTTACATCTCCTCTAAAGTATCATGAAATAAACTGTACGTCCCACGAATGTTTGTGCCCCGAGGTGGGGCAAGTTAAAGTAATTAAATACCTAGGCTTAAATGTAGATTCCAGTTTAAGTTGGAAACAGCATATAGACTTTGTAAAATCTAAGTTAATTAAGTATATTAGAATTATGTACATGTTGAAACCCCTATGTAACACAGACTTGATGCGGACCATTTATTACGCTTTAGTTAACTCAAAGCTCGAATATGGTTTGGCGATATGGGGAGGATGCTATTACACAAATATAAAACCTTTAATTATACTCCAGAAATGCTTTATTAGAATTATATGCAATAGGCAACGCTTCGAACACACGGATGGGCTATTTAAATTTACAAAAGTTTTACCAATACGAAATTTATACATTTTTAAAGTCCTTAAGATATTTTTTGTGAGAAGTGGAAATGAATTTAGCTTGACTAAACCACGAGTTCTTAGAAATATTAATGCACCAATCCCCAGACCAAATTCGACGACATTCAAAAAGTTTTACTTATATTTAGCCCCAACATTTTTTAATTATTTGCCTAGAGAAATACAAGAAATAAGGAATAGAAATAAATATCTGAGAGATTTGAAGAGTTTCCTACTAGAAAATGACGTTAGCAGGTTCTTTGATAATGTATGTTAGTAAATTAGTCTTATTATTTTATTATATTTTTTATTATAAATTTCTAATATGTTGGTATAATTATATAAGTTAGTCTGAAATTAGTTGCAGGGACATGTTAAGATATCGCTCTTGTTGTGTGACCGGCCAGCCACTCCACTCCAAGCTCACAAATTATAGAATCATTGTAAAAAAATGCCCCGAACAGGTTTCGACCTTGGGACAATGAATTTATTGGTCCCAGATTGTTTTTATAGGCGATATTAAAGTGGCAGTACTGGATTCTATAAATGATTTTTTGTTAAAGTATTTGTTTACATTAAATATGATTTGGTTCTATCACATAAGTGTAATACTTAATCCTGTACTGTCTTGTTCGTTTAAAGTGGATTAATAAATATATTTTTCATTTCATTTCATTTCAATGGGATTTCTTGATACAAATTTTTTCCGTGACCCATTATAGTTTAGTAATTTAGTTGATCACCTAAAGAAGTCACCTATTCAGCGCCGCCCCAAGTTAATGCTGCCACTTACGACTGGCAGACGAGTGATTTTATTATTAGTTTTCAACGTACTTTCAGCCTGTATTGTCGAATTTTTTGTCGCTTATGGTTTAGTTACTATGTCCGCTGCCTCCCGGTCTATTTGTTCTAACCTCATAAACTAACTTCCCATTTTGAGGATATAATGAACTTCAAGTTACCAAATTAGTATCAATTAGTTCTATTTTACCCTCCTTTCTACGACAGGATACTGGTTAGTGGTTTTTTTCTACAATAGTCAATCAAATGTTTTATTGCGCATTGTGCATCACCGCAGCAGCAGCTTCAATTCTCATATAGCCTCACGCACTCCTGACTGTTAAGACTTTGACGCGCCACCGCGCAGCTCCTACAACGCGCTGTTGTGAGAATTACGCCATTTAAACAAACACAAGCTTCTGAAAGCAGCAAATGTTGCGCTGCGAGACGTGTCGCTTATCTGGGAAATGGCCTTAATAAAATCAAGAAGATGAAAAGCCTACACAACCACTTTCTCCTGGTACAAAATTTAGTAAGCCACAGGGACACAATTCAGTGCAAATTACAAGACTATTCTGCAATCTGCATACACCATTCAGGAAGTTTGAGAGTCTATTGAAAATTCTAATTAAAATATTATATCGCCATTTTTAATCTTTTAACGATCAACGATAATGACTAGAGAATAACAGGAAAATTAATTATTAATTTAAATTATTAAATTAATTAAGTTTATATACTTCTACAAATAATAATTGATTTGACTGTAATTCTTTATTCAATCTTACGCCGTTAAAAATAAAATAAAATGACGGTTTATTAAAAAAACATGCGCATGCAGGTTTAGGCTGCTTGATAGCACCGACCCCGCGCCGGTTGATCCCAACATTCCAATTGGGTTTTCCGCGTTTTTTCAAAAACCTTGAAAATGAACTCCAAGCACATTAAAAAAATTAGTGGTACTCATTTTTTTGTCAAGAGAAATCGTTGTGATTAGCAAACACGATTTTAAAATGAACGGCGTTTGAAAAGTTTCGAATGACCGCCACGTTGCTGTGACGTCGCTACGCACGTTGGCGCTCAGCCGTAGCATTGCTTACAATCGCTTCAGAGAAAGAAAACGTCGTTTTGACGGAAAAAAGCGTCGAATAATTATTGCATTTGTGCCTGGGTGTGATAGCAGAAGTCATCGCGAACCTAATAAATTGTAGGTATATAAACGTCCCAACAGGAAATATACGAAAAAAGTTCGACGTGATACCGCGAGTTTGACATCCCATTTGTATTGTTGTGAAGACGATTCTAATTAATTAAAATACATAATGTCGATTTACTTTCAATCCGTTATCGACGAAAATCCATCGATATGTAATATTGTAATTGCAATTCAGAATATGATTTACTTCGAACTCTGTTCCGGGCATAGGTATCTGTGCCCTTATAGTGCACACATTTTTCTCTATTTTCACTTCCACATATCCAACACCCTAATTTTCTCGTTGAAATCCGTAAGGTGCATACTTTATTAGGTACCTACACTGTACCTTGTACTATACACACAAAACTTGATGTTATACTTCCTATGATAACAGATTTGCTTCTGGGTTTTGACTCCACTCAAACGAGTGGCATGGAAAAACTCACTTTTCGAGAAAAACACTTCAACCTTTGGCGGACTATCTAACTGCCCCTTTACGAACCAGTCAGAACTCAGTTTATGGCAGATTGCCATAATAAGTCGAATCGAACTCCTATCAGTGTCATGCACTAATATAACTCCCGATCGGCAACTTGCGTAGTGACGTAAGCGACGCTCGGTCAATATCGGCATGTCGTCGGTTGCATGACAAAATTTGAAAGTTTTACGATATTGTATGTTGTTTCCTGACATGTTGCAATTAGAAAAAAAAGTTTTGTATATGAGATGTTTAATTACAGGTTATAAACTTTACAGTAAGACACAAAAAAGTTACAATATTTTTTTTCAGGAAGACCCTATTAACAATAAGTGTATGATGTAGTCACAATTTATGCTTCATTGGGCCTTTAACAGTAGCGAAATAAATGTGTTGCAGTAAACGCCATTTCCCATTGTGTGGAGTATAAAAAGAATCCCTCTTAATTGATTTGAATTTTGGGCCCAATTACAAATTTTTAGCCGACTTTGACCAGGGCGTCGATTCCCGAAGATGTCCTTTGTTCACATCGACTGACCTTGATGGGAACGTGAATGTGACTGCATTCTCGAACAGTCGAACCTACCACATCGAGCGATAAGTTAATCGAACGCAACGACTGGTCTAGACCACTCGAAACTGACAAATGACAGTTTAATTCTTGTCTGTGATTGGTTAGCGCATAAAGTTTGTCCACGATTCGGGAATGCAGCTAAACTTGAACTTATCCCTATCGTATACGATGATGACGTCATGGCAGCCGGTCACATCACATGCATATCACGGAGCATATCGACTAACTTCGGGAATCGATGCCCAGGGACGAGGCCGCATCCTTGATGACGCTCGAGTCCGCCCGTCCGTTCCGCCGACAAAACACCCGAGTCGCGGTCGACTGCCGCTACTTTCGTCCGCTAACATGATTTAATTTATAAATTATTTATTGTTCTTCTAAATTAAATTATTTATACCTAATCATTATTCTGCTAATGCTTATTTAATTTTTCAAACCATTTGTGCGCGGACTTACTACCAAAGTTTGTCGCACCAGTACCACATAATTTTTCTTATTTACATTGGATTCTTGGTTCGGCTAGTAAGTGCGCTTATAATTCTTTCTGATTTTAACACAAATAAAAATATCTCGAAAAATATCGTCATCCAAAGAACATATTTATTTAAATAATAATTAATATTGAAAGTGTAATGAGATATATAAATTGCCATTATTGAAATTAAACCCAGAAATATTATTTTTCGTAGGTATATCAAACATCGACCCGCCATAAAAAGTATCACTAGCTCGTTATAATGTAATATGCTATTAGTTTGTATAGGTGGGGCTTAGGGTTTGATTGGGGTTAGTTTTATACCGTTGTACTCCTCTCTAGAAACGGTTTTGAGCATGTGTTGATAATGATAATCATCTGTTGTTTGTGAGGTTACAGCCTATTGTAAGTTCTTAAATTGTCATTCTGCATTGGACATAAGCGTGTAGTATTACGAAACATCTCAACGTATCTCAAAAATATGTGGCAATGTTATGTAAGAAAGCATAAACAGCGATCATGTCGAGAAAAGAAAGAAAATTTAAATCTTTTATAACTGTCCATAGTTAATCTAGTGCGTCCAACCGCGGTGATTGCTTTGCTTTTGTATTCTTCACTTAGGTAATTTATCGCGGTTTTCTTCACTTAGTATCTTACACCTACATTTCCACACAAATAATTTTTCAAATAATAAACGCAATTAAATATTACATTGCCAAAACTAATACATTTCATGGTCAACTGATTGAAAATAGATAATACATCATTTTTTCCATAACACTTATTTATAACGGTGTTTTAAAATACCTATGTAAAGTAGGTAGTCTAATAAACAATGCAATTCCACAACTTTGTATAAATATAAACTACTACCTAAAATCTTAAGTACATAAAAATCCTGATTGACACGACATATACTTTAATTTTAGATAAAAAAAATCTTATTTTTCTGTGTGGCACTATATAAAAGATAGTCGATTCGTCCTTCCTATGGGAACCAAACATCCAATGGGAAATGTGAACAAGAAAAAGGTATGTAACACAAAACAGGTTCTTTATATTATCATTCCCTCTTATATACAGTGAATTTTTTTTAATGCGAACATAGGAATTTGTATGCAATGTAATTTCCCTATGTTCGATTTAAAAAAAAACACATCAATCTATTGAGTAGTTCAAATGAGTAGTAGATACAATTGACAGCTGTCACATTTTTAAAAATACCGCCGTCCAATTTAATTACGAAATCGGTTAGGTTAATGCGAGGGTTAATGCTTAGAATGTCAAGGAGGACACTTCGAACATTTATTGTAATTGTTTTCGTTATTTATTTTCTTATTTTCTTCATTTATGTATTGAATAGATCAAATTAGTAGAATACCAGGTGCACATGACCTACAAATAATTGAAGGTTGGTTCACAATGAATTGTGATGTCAGCACGTGCCATGTGAAGTCAAGTTATCGTAAGTTTAAGAAAAATGTATCCTAAAGTTGTTATGGCCTCACATGGCATCTTTAAAAAATCTTACCGAGTGCTCTTCATCATAAAGACTATGAGTTGCTGTTCATAGTCACACAAGTTGTGCGATTTGGGAATGTGAACCGCACACCTCATAGATTGATGTGTTTTTTTTTAAATCGAACATAGGGAAATTACATTTCATGCAAACTCCTATGTTCGCATTTAAAAAAAATTCACTGTATAATACGAGATATAATATAAATCTATTTATGAACTGCAGCCGCCGAATGCCGCAATACCAAGTATGGACCAGCACCTGAATCTGTTTATTTCCAAGAAGCGAATTACATAAATCCAATTAAACTTGTTTTCAGAATTAATTTTATAATTGAGTATGATTATCTGCGGTGAATCAAATAACGATATTATCTGCAAAGGGCGATCGGCTATAATTAATATACAATAACATGGAGTGACCGAAACAGTACCACCAGTGCACATTATACGAGCGCTCATTGGATATATCTTTTTAAATTCCGTCCATTTTTGGTTACGATTTAAAATCAACTTATTTTATATTCTTCCCGTGCAATAGAAAGTTGGCACTTTGTGATCGACTGATGCAAAAGTCGGTATCTGGTGTAGGTTACTAAAATTAAATGCATATTATCGGTCTATACAGTGTGTCCATATTTGGATGCTCACCATCAGCATCTTAGTTATTAGAGAGATAGAAAGATGGTTAAATTAACAAAGTTAATAATTAAATGCGCATTGTTTATTGAAAAAAGTGAGATCAAAATATAAAATGTTATTTGAAGTCAGCTCAGAATTCTTCTTTCTCACTATTCTAATAACTAAGATACCTTATGGTGGGCATCGAAATATAGACTCACTATACATACGTTTCAGGCTAAGAATAACGAATGATAGTAACTTCTTAAAGTAATTGAAATTGAATATTAAATAAAGATTAAATGAATATATTTATTTTACATTACTTCAAAAATAAAACAAGAGAAAAAGGGTACGCAAATGGACCAACAATAATTGCGCATTTGCATTGTGAATAGTAATTAGTAGTACCTTGTACAGTATATTGTTATGTAAAATGCACAGGGGTCTCGTTTCTTTAGGTTGAAATAATGCCGACGATGAAAGCGAGCCACCCTATAGTTGAAAATATACATGCTGTAAACATAATTTAGGTTTAGCATTAGACATTCCAGGCGGGACATCCTGTACAATGTTTTAATTTATTCGTGAAGAACCTGCGGGCTATTGAATGGACACAGAATTTCAGGTTTTTATTTGAGGGTTTAGTTTTTTCTTGTATTGTAAATTGTTAATTTGTATAACTAATTTAAGGGTTGTTAATTTGTTATTGTACTTAATGAGCATATGAAATTTAAGGAACACATAAACATTTAATTTAGAATCGACGTAAAAAAGAAGTCTTTATCTGGACACGTGTGTGTAAAAGCTGTTATCGGGCAAATTAATTGGCCGGTTTTGATAAAACGACCCCTGCATTGATAAGCGCTTCGCATATGGGAATCAATTTGGCGACGTAGTTTGTTGTTCGTTTTTCCTCGGTCAATAACGAGGGGGATTAATAGAGTGGAGGTGCGGATCGCTTAAACAAGTGGAGCAAGTTAAAGACATATGTCTCAAGTGGGGTTGATAGACGTAGTCATTCTGTTTATGTCAAAGTTAAGTTCTGGCAAGTAGTCGCCGCCGATTAGGAGTTTAAGATTTGAATTAATGTCATCGTCCAGTGTATGAAAGTGTTACGTTGATTTAAAATTTTTGCAAGCACCCGTTCAGCCAAATTTGTAATCACAATTTCGTGGGATGGTTCGTTGGAGGATGCATCAAATTCAATATAGTGTAACGTTATTTATAAATTCGGGTTCGATTTATATCAATATTTATTAAACAAAACTAAAACACTATAAAATCCGTACAATTTATATCGATTATTTATATCACACACTTCGAAATTTATATCAGCTTTTCGCGCTCTATGTTTCGTTCGCACTCGATCTCGTTCGATAGTAGACTAACTGCCGCGATGTTCGGTCCGCAACCATTTATACACGCAAGCAATGTAAGTCCGAACATTCTCGAATACGCGTAGAAAATTCCAGAGCGCCAAAGGCGACGTCATGTCTGGAGCATTTCCGTTACACTGCCCCCTTCTTAATTCTGGACGTCTCGTTCAGAAACTGCGTTAGTATTACTTTTTAATGCCTCGTGTCGGAATCTGCAGTCAGAGCCTGCTCGACAAACACCTTTCTTGAAAAAGTAACAGTCCACAGTTTTGCGGAGGGTCGTCCCCTGTGGGTTGAAGCAGCATACTGTAATTCGAACGCTAGTGTTTCTAAAAATCACTTCGATCATGGTTCGCACTATCTTCCAGTCCAACCCATCTAAACCACATCCAATCTTCGGGATCGCCAAGCTATTTATGTCATAGTATGCCATGAGCTTTTTAAAGCAGACCAGAGGTTTTCATAGGTGTGTTTGCCTTCTGACGTTTTCTTTGAAACCAAGTAGAACAAAGAGCGTTGACTATCTTCCAAGCGCAGTACTTTACCCACTCGTGGTCTTTGCTTTAACAACTCGTCGATTCTTCCAAATCTTTTCCGGAATACGGAAGCTATACCTCTACTCATGCGAAGGTCTTCGGCGACATAATGGGCGATGGAAACGTTAACCGGAAGCTCAAAAATATTTTGATAAATTTCCTGAGTAACGCCAAATCGAGCTTTCTTCCGCTGGGCGTAATTTGACATAAAATCGTTAAAGTTTGGCTCGATCCCAAAGCTGCGTTCCTCTTCTCGAATACCTCTAACTTCTTCGTTGTTGTTGGATCCGGCATATCGTGCGAGTCGATTAATGTGGACAACTTTCGGTTTCCGGTGGTTCATTCTGATACGATATATCACGTCATTTATTTTCTTGATCACCTCATACGGACCTTCCCATTGTCTTTGTAGCTTGGGAGAAAGACCTCTTCGCCTCTGTGGATTGTGCAGCCATACCAGATCTCCAGCTTCAAAAGTTTCATTGGCCGAGCGGAGGTTGTATTGATTTTTCATGCGATCGCTGGCAATCTGAATATGACTTCTAGCCAAGTCGTGAATGTCGTTCATCTTCACCCTTAGTTGGTCAACATAATTTTCACCTGCGACATATTCTTCATGGGGTTTACGCCCAAACTCGAGATCACATGGAAGGCGTAGCTCACGACCCAACATAAGGCAGGCAGGAGTCTGACCCGTGGTCTCGTTGACGGCTGATCGATATGCCATAAGGAACAGGTGGAGGTACTGGTCCCAATTTTTCTGATGTTCTGCCACGACTTTTGAAAGATATTTACCCATCGTTCGATTCATTCTCTCAACCATTCCATCTGACTGAGGATGCAAAGGTGTTGTTCTGGTTTTATTGGCTCCTACCAATCGACAAACATCTTGGAACAAAGCCGATTCAAAGTTCCTTCCTTGGTCTGAATGGATTTCTATAGGAACACCAAAACGTGTAAAGAACTCCTTTACCAACACTTCTGCAACTGTTGCTGCCTCTTGGTTTGGAATGGCGTAAGCTTCAGTCCACTTTGTGAAATAATCCATAGCGACTAGGATATATTTATTTCCGCCATCTGTCTCGGGAAACGGTCCTGCGATATCGATAGCAACTCGTTCCATCGGACTACCAACGTTATACTGCCTCATGGGTGCCTTCTTCTTGGAAACTGGTCCGTTTCCAGTAGCACATAACTCACATTTTTGACACCATCGCCGGACATCTTCTTTACGGTTGACCCAATAGAATCGCTCACGTACCCTTTGCAACGTTTTCGTAATACCAAAGTGTCCTCCGGAAGCGCCGTCATGCAATTTTCGCAATACTTCTGACACTTTGCTTCTAGGTACTACTAATTGCAGCGTCGATTCGGTGCCATCTTCACTTTCAAGGGTCCTATACAACAGGTTGTCTTTCAGAGTCAGGCTATTCCATTGGCCCCAATAACTCTTTACTTCAGGACTTGTGGCACTAATGTCTTGCCAGTCTGGTCTTTGTCCGTGGCGCATCCAATTCAGAACAGTTTTTAAACTTGGGTCGTTTTCTTGGGCCGTTTTGATTTCGCTTGGCTTCCATTCCTCACTCTCTACAGTTGTTCGCCGCAGATGGCCCATCTTGTCTTCTATTTTAGAACAATGTGTGCAGTTGTCCTTGCACGGTCTTCTTGACAAAGCGTCTGCATTATTGTGAACTTTTCCAGCCCTGTGTTCAATGTCGTAGTCATATTCCTGAAGACGTTCTAACCATCTTGCCACCTGTCCTTCTGGGTTTCGGAACTGCAAGAGCCACTTTAGCGCTGCATGATCTGTCCTTATCAGGAACTTGCGGCCGTAAAGGTACTTATGGAAATGTTCGCATGCCTTTACCACACCCAGGAGCTCTCGCCTAGTCACACAATAATTCCTCTCGGGTTTCGACAGTACTTTGCTGAAATAGGCAATGACTCTTTCCTGTCCGTCTTGCAATTGAGAGAGAACATCTCCAATGGCGGTGTTACTGGCATCGGTATCTAGCACAAACTTTCCTTCATTTCTGGGGTAGCCAAGGATAGGTGCGCTAGTAAGAGCTTGCCGGAGATGTTCGAAAGCTCTTTGACAGCCTTCACTCCATTCGTACTCATTGCCCTCTTCTGTCAACTTTATTAATGGTTTGGCAATGTTGGCAAATCCTTTCACGAATCGTCTATAATAGGTGCACAAACCGAGGAAACTTCGAATCTCGTGCTTGTTCTCAGGAATCGGCCACTCTTGAATCGCTATAATCTTCTCTGGGTCAGCTGTAACACCATCACGAGATACGATGTGCCCCAAATATTTAACTTCTTTTTGGAACATAAAGCATTTCTTGGGACTTAGTTTTAAATTGGCCTCTCGTAATCGTCCAAACACCTCTCTCAGGTTCTTTAGGTGTTCTTCAAAAGTTTTTCCTACGACAATTACATCATCCAAATATACCAGACATGTCTGCCACGTTAGTCCCCTTAGAACTGCTTCCATAAGTCTCTCAAACGTCGCGGGGGCATTACACAATTCGAAAGGCATTACTGTGAATTGCCAAAGTCCAGAGCCTATAGAAAACGCGGTCTTCTCTCGGTCTGTCGATTCCATCCCCACTTGCCAATAACCACTCTTTAGGTCGAGTGTGGAAAACCATTGGGCTCCAGATAGAGTGTCAAGGTGTCGTCTATTCTTGGCAGTGGATAGCTATCTTTCTTGGTGACCGAATTTAATAGACGGTAGTCAACGCAAAATCTTGTGGAGCCATCCTTCTTCTTTACAAGCACTATCGGTGATGACCAAGGACTATTCGATGGCTCGATGACACCTTGTTTTCTCATGTCCGTAATAATCTCCTCAGCTTCGTCTCGTTTAGCTAAGGGGAGTCGCCTTGGCTGTTGTCTAATCGGTTGGGAATTGCCAGTATTTATTTTATGGGTGACTATGCTTGTCTTGCCCTTGTCCTGGTCGTTTACCGCGAACACATCTCGGAATTCCACAAGAATATTTTTCACCTTTTGTCGTTGTCTATTGTCCAAATCTGGAGTGTTTTTAATGACCATATCTATCAGCTCTCTTGGATACTTTCCTTTAGATAGATTTTCCGATTTCACAGAGCGAATAGCCGAGATGGGCACACACTGTCCAACTACAGTTCGTTTGCTTAGCTTAACAGGACTATCTTTCAAATTCATAATTCGAATCGGAACGCCATTTTGAACTTTTACCAGAGCCCTAGCCACTAGAAATTCCTTTTCGTTTAGTGCTTCGACTATCCGTAGGCTTCCCTGGCGACAATATCCATCTAAAGTGGTCATTATAATTTTTTCACTGAGTCCGGGTATAATGACGTCATGAGTGGTTAACAGGCGGATAACATCTTTGTCTTCATGGAAAGGGAGTTCTTCATCGCCGACCTTTAACACGCCCTTTTCACGTCCAACACAGCTCCGAGTTTCTTAAGAAGATCCATCCCCAAGATGAATTGATCAGAAATATCAGCAATTAGCACCTGGTGATTGATGGTGGTCTTTCCGATGGTGACAGACATTTGTATTTCTCCGTGCGTTTTTATTCTTTCACCAGTTGCTGTTTTTAACTGCACGGTCGAAGATGAGATCCGAGAATGATTCTTCAATAACTCTGGTCTTGCAATAGTTCTTGTTGCACCTGTGTCTACTAGCAAGGATCTGTCTTCTCCATTAACTCGGCCGTCGATGTACAGACTCAGAACTTTTCCAGACGACGTAATGTTTACAGTGAAGATCGGGGCTTTGTTTCTGCAGGTCGACGATAGCCCCTTCCTGTCGACCTTTCTTAGTTTTCCGACTGCTGCAATGGTTTTTGGCAGTTGCGGCGAACGTGTCCAATCTCGCCGCAATTCCAACATCGTGGTTCACGTTTCTTTGCCAGTGACTGTATTGCTTTATTGACCTTTTCTTCCACTACTTTACTGATCTTTTCTTCAAAACTTTCAGAGCCACCTTCCTCTTCGATGGTTCTTACCCGGCTCTCACTGCGAGGTTCCACCATACGTACTCGCGCACTTCCATGACTAGCTTTCTTGGCGGCTTCCAATTCTAACGTATGGGCCAAAGCTTTCTCAATTTTGTCGTGCCTAGCCAGTCTCAAAGCCTGCCGGGCATCTCCATCACGAACGGCATCGATAAATGTTTGTACAGCCAGTTGATCAAGAAAGCTCTCCGGTGCCGTAGGGTATGCCAATCGAATCAGTCTAGCGATGTCCGCTTCAAGTTCCTGCAAACTTTCTCCAGATTTCTGCATTCGGTTCTTGATTTGGGCATAGTAAACTTGCTGAAGGTGTTTATCGCCATATCGCATTTCGAGTCGCGCTACTATTTGTTGGAAGTTCTGTTGATCCTCGGGGATAGTTCGCAACACATCCAGAGCATCTCCTCTCAGAGCAAGAATCAAGGCTGTAGTTTTGTCTTGAAGAGTCCATTTATTTGCCGCAGCCGCTGCTTCAAACTGTCGAACGTACGTGGTCCAAGGAATCTTACCATCAAAAGTAGGTGGCTTTACTAGGGCTTGCTGAACGTCGCCTTCTACTCTTGTATTTGTTTCTGGGTCGACCTTCTTGTAATGAGTAGACTGTGGCACCTCAAGAAGACGGTCCATCAGTAATTCATCTGGGGCACCACTAGTACGCTCTTCCGTAGTCAGTCGCAAGAATTGCTCGCGCAGCTCTTCATACTTGTGCTCAATCTCAACGAATGTTGCTTTAAATGTTTTGGAAACTTCCGTAATTCTATCTCCAACTTTTTCTTCAATTGATTTAGAGACTTTTTCGATAATCTTTCTAGAATTTTCTTCCATTTTCTCGAACTTCTCGTGAATATTTCTAGAATTTTCTTGGGTGCTTTTCATTTCTTGTTGCAACACCTGTTGGCCATTTTGGATTTGCTGGAGCAAATTGAGCATCGTTTCTTCCATTTTAGCGGCAGCAGATCTTGTTACAGGCATACACAAGCACAAGCACTTAATTTAAACTTACTTTTAATTAATTTAATTAATTCCACACCTGACACCAATGTAACGTTATTTATAAATTCGGGTTCGATTTATATTAATATTTATTAAACAAAACTAAAACACTATAAAATCCGTACAATTTATATCGATTATTTATATCAGCTTTTCGCGCTCTATGTTTCGTTCGCACTCGATCTCGTTCGATAGTAGACTGCCGCGATGTTCGGTCCGCAACCATTTATACACGCAAGCAATGTAAGTCCGAACATTCTCGAATACGCGTAGAAAATTCCAGAGCGCCAAAGGCGACGTCATGTCTGGAGCATTTCCGTTAAAATAGGCATAGCTCGAGCCACATGATGCGCAGAGTAACAGATACAACGAAGAATCGGAACTAAGTTGTATTTTTCTCCACACTCCACGATATAAATGATTACTAGAATCATACAAACCAAGACACACTAGCTAGGTAATCCCTTCTCTCATGAATACATAAATAAATACTTAATAAAATATAAATGTAGGTAACGGTACCCAAAACAATAGCTGATAGCACGCCATACTTCAATAAACAGACATCAAATAATCATGCAAAATGTAAATGCGAGTGTAAATGATAACCAATTGTGACACGAAATTTAAAGATTGATGGTTAACACGAGAAAGAATAAAATGATTAGTAGCTGCAATTATATTACACTTTTCAAAACAAAAACAAAGTAAATAAACATTGAGAAACCGTTATGCCAGCTAGCATGTTAAGCTTAAGAGGGATCGGAGGGATCCAAGAACGATCATTTTTTACAAATTTCATTTTTTTTTGTGTCCATGGGAGTACCAACTGTTTTTGTACATTCCTCCATATTGCATGTTTGTAATTTAATGCTTAAACTGATTTAGTGATTTTAGTAATAATATTGAAGCTTTCTTCTTGATTTCACTTTTCACACCTGTCATGCCTGCTGCTCGTACCTTTCCGCAAATTGTCTCAATAACCGTGCCATACCACCAAAACGAGAGACAGTCGAGGGGATGGTGTTCTGAAAAAACAATTTCATCGCTCAAGCGTTCCATTAAAAGTATCGCACATTAAAGCAAACTTTATTTTTAATTATGATTATCCACGTCCACTCTGTCCATGCCAACAAAACCTTTGTTGGAGCATAATGTACTAATAATGTTTTTTTTAATGATAGATTACCTACTCGAAAACACGTAACGCATTAGCTAGAAGAAGGAAGCTGATTTGATTACACTGTATTTATTTATAGAATCGTTTCAAAGCAATTCCCGAAATCAATTCGTTAAGCTTTAAAAAGCTATTTTCACTTGTGGCAATGACACGTAATTCAATAGAAAATTTAAATATAAAATTTTCGCATTTTCGCTGATGTGTCACTTCCGTTTATAAAGAGGTAATTGACTCGCGTTTGAAAATAGAAGAAAACACTTTTTTTGTTATTTTACTACTGGTTAGCCATAGTATAGTTCAAAGTCGACAATTTTGTAATTGTTTACGTTTTTCATTGATAACAAAAGATATGGCGCCATAAGGACGAACCGCCGATGAACCGTTGGATTGTAACCTTTGTATTTACAATAGTATTATTTTATCTCGCTATTATTAACAGTGGGCGAGACAGTGGGTTAGTTTTGGTTTCCTATGCAGTTTTGTTTATTCTTATTTGAGATGTTTGCGGTTATGCTCATGATAGCGGCGTCTACGTCTTAAGTCAGTGACCGTAGCATTTGAACTTTGCGATGTCCAACCCTCGGTCAAACCCCAGCAAGAAGTGGTGTTCGTGTTCCTAAATATGATGTACATTACGCAAGGGGCTAATTCTTTGGCGACTTTGGCTTATTTTATAACTAAAAGTTCATATAACATAATTCCGCAAACGCTTCGTTACCGATCTACGTTACATTTTGAATTTTTGCTTTGAAGTTTACAATGCATTTCTTATGGCGATAATTGCATGGCCGAGTTGACGGTAACTATGCTAGACAATAAACAAATGCATTTCAATTTTCAAATTTTTGCCACGCCCTTTTTAAACAAACTTGTAACGTTTCAAAATTTTAATCTAATGTCATCCTATAATTATTTCAACATATACCTAAGTAATTCATGTAAGTAATGTTTAATTTTAATTATTTATTGTATTGACAATTGTAGTTTGAATCCTGATGAAGTAAATAAACATTCACGAAAATTTGACCTGAAAAAGAGGAATTATTTACTTAATTGGTACCGATACCCAGTAACGTTTGATTTCAATCACAATCGGTCATGGAATTATTGCCATAAGAAATGCATTGTAAACTTCGAAACAAAAATTCCAGATTAATTTCCAAATAAAATACTGTATTTGGCTGATTTTGTAATTTTGTTCTATCGAGCGACATCAAAATCCAATGTGGCGTCCTAAAAAATGCATATAATTCGGGGGGTTTAGGATTACAAAATGGAACATGAGCCCTTAAAATACAGGTCCGTGAAAATATTCGAGCCACCCGGTTCTTGCACTGCGACTTTTTGGTCTATTGTCTACTCTTTTCCTGTATCTTTAACAAAGTTCAGGATTTTGATAGGGCGAACATTCGTTACTATGTCTAATTTTTTTTATCTTCACGTAGGCGTTCCCTTTGTATAAGTTTCACGTTGGCAAATTACGTGGTGTGGCGTTTCTTCTTCCTCACTTACATCGGGATAGGATAATAATCCCCGACCAAAATCCTCCCGGATTCGGTCGACCGATCCTCACTGATCATCGGTGATTTTTGAAGCAGATTTTCACAAATCGGGTATCATCAGTCGTGAACATGTATTTGGGAAGTGGCACCACTATGACATGATCGATACGTCTATCTCTCTCTTTCAGGGCCAACTCGAAGCACTCAAATATTGTTTACCCCTTATGTATATACTACACAGCTGGTATGTGCTTTCCATATCAGTTTTAATCAATTCTAGAATGGTATTGTCGAACGCTACCTCTATATGTAAAAACGACCCTAGAGCTACCTCCACAGAGGAGATCGCTTTTTCAGCTACATTCACATACCTACAATGCAAAATGACTACAGAGAAGTCTAAAGTAACGAAAGCTTAAGGCACATACCTCTCGACGGGGTTTAAACTTACCCATACAAATATAATTTTGTAAAGAGAATTTTAAGGCCTTTAAAATGACGTCTCTCTCTCTCCCTCCCTCCCTCTCTTGTTTTTTTTAAATCAAAATTTCAAATTACAATCTGTGGTTCGTTTTGAAATGAAAGTCCTGTGTAGGTCGACTATGCATACCAGTGGCCGAGCCATAGGCACATCAATGTGTGCTAAATTATGCCCGTCGCCTCTCTGCACTCCCGGTTTCATGTTTATATAACATAAGAATGTGTTAGAAACATCACTGGGTGCTCACAACACATATAAACAAAACCACTATTCGGGATATTAACGTTCCAGGCGCGATACATCTTATTAGACCATTTGGGGGTTGGGTTTGAAGCGCTCTTGTGACGTCACCCGATTAGAAAACGTTTCTGGCTGCGTCACGAAATTCAAACTTCTTTCTCTAATTTTGATGTTTTAAAAAAATTCTTTCATTTCCATGCTCAGTGATCATTAGTGCACCATATTATATGAAAATTTATAGCACATTTTTTGCATTCTCCCTATTCATTTTCACAGAAGTAAGTACTTTTTATCCCAATGTCGTCACAAGAATCACCGCCAAGTTTGAAAATGTCATACGCTTCGTGTAAGTATATTATTTTCATTTGCCTTTGTTTTGTAATTAATTAATACAAAATTAATTCTGTTTATTGTATTTTGTAAATTTAATGTGAGAAACTGGACGTGGTCGACACAGGTTGAACAAATTTTGTTACTCGTATATCCGTACACGAGTCCGTACAACTCTCTTACTATAAGCTGTAGTAAGACTACATAAAGTCACAAACCCCATTACCTACTTTATTTTATAGCATGTGTTAAATTGACATTTTAATAGGTTTGAATGAGTAGGCTAAGCCGTTCTTTAACCGTAAGGATAGATAAAGTAATCACTTTAACCGTAAGGGTAGATAAAGTGAAACAGATGACTGTGCATTCTAATGACGTCTATCATTCTCATTTCAAATGCACGATATAAAATGACGTTCAGAATATATGACAATTCTGTTTCTATGGAAACGATTGCGACGGTAGAACCTAAGCTTGCTATTTTTGACGTCTCGAAATTAAATTCGGAATGGCCAGAAGCTTTACAATGTTTTGTATGGCTTCTGCTATAAAATAAAGTGTTGCATTATACACGAAGATAAAGGGATATTTTAACAATCTCGTAAAAGTTAATTCACTCGTGGCTGCGACACTCGCGAATGAACATCTTTCACTCAATGGTTAAAATCTCCCTTTTTCGTCTTGTATAATAAAGAACTATTATTGAGCGGTAGAGCCCGATTATCTCAATGACGTCACGAACACATGCGCATAGGCATTAGGCATACCTTGCCTTATTATACCATCCGATAAAATAAAAACAACACCCGACATCCGACTGTCAGATTGATTTGAATGTCCTTACTAAAAAGATTTAACGTATTTTTGTTAGATAAAAAATTATTTTAATAACCCATAACCACCTACCGATAATTATTTGTTTAATTTTACAACGATTTTTTAAATATACTCGTATAATATAATAATCATATATTCATTTGAAGTATCATGAAATTTTCTAGTACCTCCGTTTAAGGGCAAGAACCGTTATGCTGCCGAGAAACAAAAGCAATTTCACCACTTTTTTAAGGGTAGCTCCCAAACATCTATGGCAAAGGTTCTATATGCCAAGTGTAACAAGCCTATTGAAAACGGGTCATATCCAATGACGCCGTACGGTCAAACCGAGGTACTCTGCCGCTTTTATTTATGTACATGCCTCGGTACATGCAAACAGTTAGTATCTGGATAAATTAGATCCCTACCAGTCTGAAGGTTAGGTGAGAAGAACCCCTGTGTACACAGGAACATTCTAACTTCGTTAGTTCGCTATTATTTGTTAAGATGTCAAAACCTGTACACATTGGCAAAAATTTTTGAAATATGTGATTGGAATGTAACATTAATTTGTTAAGTATAGAAATAAAACGCTTTGAGGATCGCTTCATGGGAGAGATGATGTAACGAACGCAGTACATTCCTATTTTTATTTATGGATACACATACTTCATGCGATAGGTACATAAAAATTGCGTGTTGTCCTTACATTTCCATCTGTTTTAATTTTTAGACCGATTATATAAATTGTGATTTTTCAGTCAAACGCTAAATCTACGTCATTTTACAATTTCCTCCTTTTAAGGGCTCGAATAAGAGGAAAATTGCCCGAGAAATGACGCAGAATTTGTAAAATCAACGACCACGTAAATTTTTTTCGGGTCGTGGCACACACGATCAGAATATTATTTAATGGTGTTACATATTTAGCTCAACTCGGGAGGAAATTACGCATTAAACGCTTCTACTTATTTCTATATTCACAGGATTCAGAGTTGCCACACTCGTCCACAAGGATTCACTTCTTTTTAAATTAGTTATTTCCTTGTAATATAAGTCCATTATAGAATATGTCGGTAAACGTAAATAATTCTTTCGTAAATACCCACTAAAAATGACTGCAAATAGACAGTCTCGAGTTCTATACGTAGATCTACTTTAAGCGAGACTTTAAGTTAATGTAATGGGGAACTTTGCATTAAATACACGTTTAGTATCCAAAATTATGCTATCCGGCTTTCGGTTAAGTCGAGGGTTAAGTACACATTTCCGGAACACAATGTACCACACTCGGACTTCGGTATCACATTACCCTCGGCATTACCCACACACTCTTCTCAAATCTCTAGAGAAGAAAGGCAATACGTTTCGTTGCTCTATGAGATGACAGAAGACACGTACAGGGTGTCCCATTCAATGTTTTTGTGTATTTTTTTAAATACCACCATATCTTAATTTTTTGAATCACTAAAACCTTTTTTTGAATATGGCCCCTTGTGTGTTATGATATTAAATTCTCCATATCTTTTTCGATTTACACATAATGGACTATTTAAAATTCACCATTTTTTTTATTTTCCCCCGTAACTTGTGCTGTTATACCTACAATGTATAGGATTGAAAATTTTACCTTCACTTGGTTACGCCAATGATGTTGATTTTTCTTACTGACTCGTTGCCTTGTAGTTGCATAGGTTATAAACTCGTTGTATAAAACTTATCTTTTTTGCTTTGCCTATATAAATATCTGTTATGTATTATGTGGTAATGGTATATCCAAAACGTAATTTGGGCAAATTTGCGTGAAAAAAATTTGGGAGCGTTGTGCTCAGATAAAGCACAAATTTTAAATATCGCAACAAGATCACAATCGATACGTTACCTGACTTATACAATCAATAAATAGTGTGTGCTTTATTGCAAACGTTATAGGTTACACTGTTACAGTATAAGCAATACAAACAATTCCATGTTAGTGCTTGCTTACAATGAACGTATACGTAAGAAATACATAACTTTTAAAAATTTCGCAAAGTTGAACTGTATAGAAACATACGAAGGTGTTTACAATGAACGTAATTTTTACGTACGTATATGTAAGCGATATGTAAGTCTTGCGCATAGTCGCAAAGGTTGAAAATGTTTCAAAGTTGGGTACCTACGGTCAAATATCATACTACTTGTAAGTGTGCGTTTACAATGAACGTTTACGTAAATATTTCATAAACCGTAACTCGAAAATATCCGTATCGTTTCCGTCAATTAACTTCGCTGTTTACAATAAACCAAAGATCATACTACAAGTAGTATGATATTTGACCGTACGTAACTTTGAAACATTTTTAACCTTTGCGACTATGCGCAAGACTTACAAATCGCTTACGTATACGTACGTAAAAATTACGTTCATTGTAAACACCTTCGTATGTTTCTATACAGAACAACTTTGTGAAATTTTTACTTTTTATGTATTTCTTACGTATACGTTCATTGTAAACAGAGTTGTAAACGCACACTAAGTATGATCTTTGGTTTATTGTAAACAGCGATTTACGGAAACGATACGGATATGTACGAGTTACGGTTTATGAAATATTTACGTATACGTTCATTGTAAACAAACACTAAGTTTCGTAACTGCACAATCTATCACAAATCAATACACAATTTGAACGAATATTCTAATGATAAATTGGATTATAATTTACTCCAAAGTCTCGCGCAACGATATAAACAATTGTTCAGAGAAACGCAAGTGCAATTTAGTTTATTTAATATTATCGTACGTAGAATGCAAGGTAGACGTGCCTTAATCTCAAACCAGCTACCTATGTAGTGTAACTGTGCTGTCATGGGAAAATGCAGATAACGACTTAAGTTTCCCAATTTACGGAAAAGTATAAGTATAAAAGTATAACAACAAATGCTTCATAAATAAGATCAGAGTGTTAACAACAAAAGCTTTCCATGTACTGGCGGTGTTTGTCGTACTTGAAGTGGAAGTAGGTCAACGTAAATACATCTTGTAAATTGGTCGATTGGCGTTGGAAATCGTTTCTATTCGTTGATCAATTATTGATATGTATGAAAGAGCAATTTCGGAATAATATTTAGCATTTTTTCCACTAATTATACGTCAAGCTCGCCTTGCCTGCTTCACGAGTCTCCTTCGTAAGGAGCTTTTCCTTCGGTTTCTCCGCGTTTGAGAAGATTGTAAGGCGTCGCGTCGTGTTTATGTCCAAAAATGGGCATTTTTTTGTACTTATCAAATAAGTAAATATTAACTTGAATGTGACCCATCGACCAAGAGTTATTCCCACTTTAGCAAGTGGGTATGTCTTAACATTAACAGTAGATTAAGTATTTAGTACAGACTGATAAATCCCGTACGTAAGTGCAAATACAAACAATTGTTATTTCAACGCTAACGCTATTGAAAACTAGTTTAAGCAAGTGTTTTTCACATTTCACCAGCCTATACTCTGTTTTTTAACTAGGAAGACGAATTTAAAAGTTCCCGCAAAAAATCTTAGTTTCTATTGGCTCGCGCTGCGCCCGTTTTACACCCAGGTAAAATTGCTATTGACATGATTTAACTGTCAAATTTAATCGCGATTCTCGTCCTTTAACTGTTGTACTTATTTTTGAGTTTTTGTGTGTTCTGAGTCCATTTGCATAAATTTTAACAAAAAAACCAGTTCATTTAAGAACTAAAGTTCATATTTCGCGTCCTAAGTGTACTGGCATTAGTGATGGATTCAACTCCAAGTCCAAGTACCAGTAAAGCAAGCTTGTCTCCTTTGAAAAAACGTAGTCGCTTAAACTTGGGTCATTTTATTAGTCTCCGAGAAGCAGTTTATTATAAACAAATGTCTGATACCCCGGATATGAATTTTGGTACGCTTGTGTTGAAGATTGCATCTACCACAGGTAACGTAAATAATGATGTAGGTATATATTTGGTTATTAAAGTATGACACATATCATATTTAGGAGTTGCACGATCTACAGTATACCAGATAATTAAAGAATATCGAAGTACTGGGATTGTTACCCCTTCGAAACGTTCCGGTGGTCATAACGCTGTTGCAAATGTGAGCTCTGACGATTGGTGGAATTGTGTGCAACACGTTATTAAGGAAGAAAATAAGGATTGGATGGCCTAATGGGTACACTTATAGACCCATTAATTATTTCACTCCGATCGGAGGACAGTGACAGTTTTAGTGAACTTTCGGAAGACAGTGACCAAATCGCTTATACATAAAGCAGTGAACTGTTCTGTTTAATAATACGAGTATAATTCCATTATTTTGAATTTGTTCAATAACTTAACATTTGTTGTAAATTGTAAGGTGGATTGTGTAGTATTACAACTGATAAAACATTTAAAACTACAATTCAAAATAATGTTTCAAAGGCCAAAAAATGTATGCAGGATGATTACCTATTATCAATGTATTACATATTTATTTATTATAATTCGCTTTTAAAAGTATGATGTATGCATAATATAAAGGCGTTCCTACCAAATAATAACCCAAAAGCATAAATAATGAAATCTATCCAAATGTGAAAGAAAATCACATCACGCAACCCACAATACATGTCTGTATAAAATGAGTCTATTATTTTTGTTACTAGATTCTAGTGACATTTCCAGTGTAAATCAGGTTTTTAAATCCGTCTTCCTAGTTAAAAAACAGAGTATAGAGGACATAGAGTAGTAAGTAGTAACTATAGTGACTACTGAAACGTCGGGAGGCGTTTTAATGATCCTAAACAGTAAAACGTCATTATTTAAAGTTGTTATTTGTCAAACATTGAATAACACGTGTGAAAATAGTACGTGCATAATTAGCCACCTACGATTTCTACATACTTAAGTAGTAGTATAGCTACGCTTTTGAATAAAGGCCTGTGTGTGACAGAAGTTTTCCCATAGTTTTTCAGAAAAAGTTAAATTACTTAACTTCTTTGTTACTAGGCAACTGGATATGTCTCGTTCTTTTTTCAAAAGCACCGCTCTGTTTCATTCTATCCAACACACCGACAAGAACGGATCTGCAGCTGCACTGATTCATTCTTTCTCAATGGTGACTACACGAAATTTCTAATAACAAACGGGATTCAAGTGATACCAGTGCAACTATAACAGTAAAACTGACCCTACGGACATCCCCACTAGTTGAGAACCGCCGAGTTATCGAATAAAGACTGTGTTATGATTTTTTTCTTTACCTGTAGCACACCTGTTAACGCTTATCCTTTACAATTCGAAGGGCAAGTACTTACATGCGTATACTGATGGCGGTATTAATTAAAGCTGGCACTAGAATGAATGCTAAGGTTGCAAGAAAGCATTCGATGTGATTGTTTGCATAATATCTATAGGCTAAATTGCAGTCTAATCCGACGTCGACGATATGACTTATTATTGATATCACAAATCCGGCTATATCTAAATCACTAACTCTGTCTTTCGACGGTAGTCTGTCCACCTCGTCCCTACTTATTTTGTTTCTGCACATTTTTGTGTGATAAAATGCCATTACCATCACGTTAAAAATAATTCATTCCGCGCACTACCTCTCCACATCACGTGTGGAACGCAACTGAACATATGATTCATTTTGTTCACTTCCCCAACCGATTTCCAATTTCAACTACACGCATGTCGACAGTGGCGGAACCAATTTATGGCACAAGTGGTGTACATACCAAATAAATTGTAAGATTAAGCCGGTAATTAATTAATCTGGGAGTCATTATAGGTCAGTATTCAATCAATAAAATGCAATAAACCAAGTGAAAGTCCAAGGTGAAAAAATTTTTTGTCTTCAAACTTCATTTCCCAACTTATTTCATGACATAAAAGTTTGACATTCTACACGTCTGTGCGTTGGCATCACTGATCTGAATAAAAGAGAGTGGGTTGCCTCGCTACGAGTAAAAATAAGAGGAGAGGATATATCGGTGGTGGCAAATAGCATAACACACGACGGAAGTCGTCAAAATATCACTTCCTTTTCCTTTGTGCTGGTCAGTTATGTCGACTTGACTTATCATAAAACAGAAGAGACGATGGCAGTTTTGTTTTATTACACCACTGCCAATAATGACGCGTTTCTCCCCACTCTTCTCGCAGTTCTATCACTTCCTTTTTGTCCATTTCCGTCCAGTCCCCTTTTAATGCAAGGTCTCTCCTTTTATTTTTTAGTCGTATAGTTGCCTCGTAACTTTCAGCCAATAAACGTTCAGTATTATATTAAGATACGCTACCACATGGTAGTACTGAAAAGTCCCTGCATTGCATAGAAAGAAACATGCTAGAGAAATATTAAACGCACTATTCAAAATACCTTACATTTCATCTTCATAGTATTCGGCCGGGAAATGCAGACTGCACAGTCTATTGCATACGAGGTTCAGGTTCCCCTTTCCATTGCACTTTATAACCACGCACTTATAAATTAAGATGGACTGCTGATCAAACAGTTGCATAGAGGTAGAAATGGCCGTAGCATGGGCGCGGCCATGATGTGACATTTTAGTTATTTCTAGGGGAATTTTCCTAGTGCTCAAGTTTTGAGACTATTGCAGCCTTGGAAAATGACATGTGTCACTGTAACTTATTTAGAAAACGCGAGGTTAATGCTTGTTTATTAGTTGATTTGAATTTCGCGCCAAGTGAGTGCACATCAGGGCTACCTCCATGTAGGTGTCATTTGTCAATTCAGCATTAGCAGTCCATCTTAATTTATAAGTTTGTGGGTTTAAACGATCATTTGTACGCCGTAGTTTTAAACTAAAATTTTTAAATCAAATTGACATTTATCGTTATACGGTTACAATTTGACATTACCTTACCAGGTATATTGATCCTACAATCAATGAAATTTCTTCTTTCAAATTTGCACTTTAACATTGAAATTGCCGTAGCTGATTACCGGAGTACAAAAATAGCGTATATACCACAGGACTACTACGTTTCGGGCAACAATCTCTCGGGATTAAAACACACACTTTAGTCCCTCGGTATATAATATACTATCTTTTTCACTACTAGCGTCTGATGACATGATTATTAACCTTTTTTCCACTTGTAAAATAGGCTTTCTCGGCAATTGTTCAAAGTGGTTAATAATGTGGACATTATTAACTAGTAGTCAATAATGAGAACTGTCACGCTGTCACTTTTAAAAAACACAACCACAACTTTCGCTCTATAAACGTTTGGACAAGTTCTCTAAAATGAATAATTGCCACCATCCGCCATTTCTAGAGAAATTACATACCTAAAATTATCACATTGACAGAACAAAATTGCGGCCTGTTTGACTTGTACTTCTACGTACTTGATTGACATGTTAAATTAGGAAACAAAAAATTCTGTCCAACCGTTCACTTTCTTATCAATATAATATATTAATTTAGAGGACTTCAAGGACTAGTAGTGAAAAAAATAGTATATATACCACGGTAGAGAAGTCTATTATTGGCTTCGCACCTTACATCCCTCGGCGCAAGCGCCTCGAGATGTAAACTTGGTGCTCAGGCAATAATACTGTACTTCTCTACCTTGATATATATTGTACTATTTTTCACTACTAGCGTCTGATGACATGATTATTAACCTTTTTTCCACTTGTAAAGTAGGCTTTCTCGGCATTTGTTAAACTTAAAAGTGGTTAATAATGTGGACATTATTAACTAGTAGTCAAAAATACATTAACAATAAATAGCATCTCAGATAAATACTCACCATCATAGGTCAATAAAAACATCTTTTTTTCCGGCAGAGGTAGCTAATAATCTTAGCAATTGATGCTTCCACTATCGTTGATCTATATCGAGATTGATTAAAAAAAAAAAAAAAACTAGTACTCAATAATGAGAACTGTCACTTTTAGAAAACACAACCAAAATTTCGCTCAATAAACGCTTACACAAGTTCTCTAAAATGAATGATTGCCACCATCCGCCATTTCCAGAGAAATTACATACCTAAAATTATCACATTTTGAAAAAAATTGAACGAAATTTCTCTTTGAAAACATCTCAATGACAGAACAAAATACGGCTTGTTTGACTTGTACTTCCACGTACTTGATTGACATGTTAAATTAATAAACAAAAAATTCTGTCCAACCGTTCACTTTCTTATCAATATAATATGTTAATTTCGAGGACTTCAAGTGCTAGTAGTGAAAAAAAAAGTATATATACCACGGTAGAGAAGTCTATTATTGCCTTCGCACCTTACACCCCTCGGCGCAAGCGCCTCGAGATGTAATCTTGGTGCTCAGTCAATAATAGGTACTCCACTTCTCTACCTTTATATATAATGTACTATTACATATTTACAAAGACGGTGATTTTTATTATACGCGAACGTCATGTGACATTCCCATGGCAATCATATAACGTCCATATGATTTTATTTTATTTCCCTTATCTTTATATTATATTGCAGTATAATAAAAAATACTATAAGAAACGCGTATATAATTGGTCTATAAAGCGCTTGCAAAGTTTAAAGGCACTCAGCTGCGCGTCGTGCCCTTAAACTCGTTGCGCGTGCTTTAAAGACTTGATTATACACATCATACATCATACATCAACTTTGATCAATTTTGGTAGTTATTTTAGGAACTGAAAGTTGTCCTATTTTTGTAATGTTTAGAACCTGTCCTATTTTCCCTCAATTTTTTAGTAACTTTTGACAGATTATAGGGAATTTGTAAAATTAAAATTAAATTTATATTCATTTTTAAAGCTCACTATAATACGTTGACAGTAGATAGAGACCGTAGTTTACAGCGAAGACCAAGGACCAAAAATTTGACTAAATAAGTGATCGTTACAAAGGGGCTTTAGTCCAAGTTCAGCTTAAACTTGTCGGTACAAATCGTCGTCAGGCACTTGGAATGGATTTCCTCGCATGAAACAAAGAAATTGTGATTAAAACGAATTTTCTTTTAGGAATTACTGGTAGAATAGACTATTTTACAAGTGGAAGTGACCATAGTCCATAGGAAGGGTTACGGCGCGGCGATCAAATAAAGTTGTCCCTTACATAAATGTTTGTCATGACCCGCCACTGAATACCGCCCACAGCTATAGAGGTAAAATCAGCTTGAATCAGAGCCTATTTCGAAATTGTTTGAAAAACTTTCGTAGGCTACCTAGAGTAAGAGAAAAGAAATCATTTCTTAATTTAAAATAAGCGTGGTATTACGGTTAGAAAATGAATGATTTGTTTATTCATAAACGATTGTAGTTAATACATTTTAAAATAAATTTAAATTTTGTATTTTGCTCAGGTTGGGGACTTTTCATTTTTCTCCACGTCAAATTTAATGACACGAAAATAACCCCAAATTTGACACAAATATGAAAATTTTATAAACAAATCTTAATTTTTTTAGTTATCGTAGAAAGTAGCGCTATTAGAATGGTAACCAGAAATTTATCTGAAGTTTTTATGTTAATGCGAAACAATGCCATGCGAAATAGGCACATATACACAGAGGTATAATATCTTTTCTATCATTTCCTGCTACTAACATTTTCGTGTGTAGGATGTTTCAGAGAATATGGCCTTAGTTGAACTTTACGATGTCGACCAAGAGACAGGGTACAACAACCGGATGCCTCCAGCGTGGATCGATCAGTTAGAAGAAGCTCAATTCATGATAACAAAGCTTAAAACAAAAATCACTGAACTAAACACGTTACATTCGCAGCATCTGCATAGACCCACCTTTGACGAAAACTCAGAGGAGGAGTTACAAATCGAAGGTTGCACATCTGAAATTACATCCATGTTTAACAATATTCATAGAATAGTTCAATTCATTAAGAGTCATATGTACGAAGGTACTCCGAAGGAGAGGCTTCTTACTACTAACGTTATTAGATCATTAGCGAATGCTTTACAAGATCTATCAGTGAATTTTCGTGCCTCACAGAATACCTACATCAAACAACTCAAATCACGAGAGGAACGCTCAAAGATGTACTTTGAGAATTCCACGTTTGAAAATGATTTTGACGTCTTTACTAATCAAAGTGAAAGTATTGATGATTTCTTCGTGAATAGTTCGAAGCAAATGACACATCAACAACTTTTGTATTTAGAAGAGGAGAATACGCAACTCGCGCAACAACGTGAGCATGAGATTAACGCTGTTGTAAAATCCATTGTTGAGTTGAATGAAATTTTTAAAGATTTAAGCCAGATGGTTTCAGATCAGGGTAGTGTGTTAGACAGGATAGACTATAATATTGAACAAACTCATAGTCAAGTCTATGAGGGGTTCAAGCAGTTACAAAAAGCAGATAGTTATCAAAGGAAAAATAGGAAAATGTGGGCGATTATTATATTAGCGGCCACTACTATATTATTACTTTTTATATTAATTGTAGTGAAATCTTAAAAAAGATGGATAAAGACTGTTGTGATTAGTTTATAAGATCTAATTTATTTTGTCTAGTCTTATTTTGTAATTTGTGCTTTTTGGCTTAGGTTCCTCTTACAGAGCAGTGATTAAGGATAGATACATTGTTACGCCTTCGTTGATATACAAACAATTAAACATCTATTATAAGCAGAAAAATTTTCAAAATTGTTATTAAATAATCATACATTTATTATAACAAAATAATCTTCTAAAAGTGGGATTATTTAAGACAACCTATTGCTGCATGTATTTTTATAATCTTTTACATGAGCAACTACAGTCTGATTTGCATAATGTAAATTGGGGTGGTGTATACTTGTCAAAAAAAATCTCGGTCGCAAAGGGTGACATTTAAATATATGATTTTATGTCTTGTTTAATTTTATTATATAATGTTTAAATACTAAATATAACACCTCCACTTAATGACATATTAGCTGCATTAATTTATTGTGATCGTGTAGCTGCAGGGCTTATACAGAGTGGTGACTTGCGTAACGCATCATAGGGATTTCAATGTAAAATTCATAACATGCGATTATTTATGGCACTCAACCGTATTAGTTTTCAATTTTTTTCATATAAAGACGGAAAATTGGAAAAATAAACTCGCTTTTTTCAATAATCTGCGATGCCATGGAATTTTCTAAAGCAAAAAGATATCCAGTTATCAATTAGCAGCAGTTCGAAATGGATTTTATGATCGACTTGGTTACTGTCTTGCAGTTAATGGTGACTATTCGAACATTTATTGTAAATTGTTATATTAGGAAACCGTTTTTAGTAATTTGATATTTCTTTATGTTGAATTCGCTGTTCTAAATATAATCAATATGTCAATGATAGCTACGTATGGATATGTATATCTTTGTTACCCAAACATTGCAGATGTCATTTTTAATAATGGTGGATAACTGGTAGCTATTATGGCTTTTTCTCAAATAATTATAATTTCTTTCTAGGTACTTGAAATAATATTTTTGTTATAATTGAGTCATTACATAACAGTATGAAGCTAAATTTCAGTGTGAATGGATGCTCTCCTATTTTATGTTACCTTTTTTTTTTGTTCTTACATGTTTTAAGTTTAGTATGCATGTGTTTACTAGCACGTGCCCACTAGGTGAGATTAATTGTGATGTTGCTCTGTAACTGGCTTTGCTGTTGAGCAATAAATATATATTTATTTATTTATTTATACTTTTTGAAAGAATTTGATTTGTTTTATAGCAGACATTCCATAGCATGACGGATATTGGCGTAGTTTTTGTATTATAAAACTCCATGGCATCACAGATTGTTGAAAAGATGGGGGATTTATTTTTCCAATTTTCCGTCTTTATTATGCAAAAAATTGAACACTAATACGGTTGATTGACGTAAAAATTTTTTTCCTACAAAAAACCTAAATACATTTTTGCTCAAAAATAATTTGGGGAGCGAATAATCGCATGTTATGAATTTTACATTGAAATCCCTATGATGCGTTACGCAAGTCACCACCCTGTATACTTAGCTATTATATCATTGCAGTTGCAGCATTGTTACATTGTGGCACCAAGAAACTGGTGTGCGGGCTAGTTGTATCATGATAGCTGAATGTCGGTCAGTTAAGGCACATACTTTGTATCTCGGTGACTATTAGATGTAAAACAATGAAATTATGGGGCTACCTAGACAAAACCACCCTTAACATTATCGAATGGTTCCATAATGGTGGCTGTCACTTGCCAACAGATGTAGAAATGTGTTGCGCATGCGGCGGATAGGTACCGTCCCTACCTCTACAGACGAGAAATTTCAAAACGGAACTTACTTATTAAACACGCCTCGTATTAACACACTACACATTCCACTAAAGCAGCATATACGAAATTAGGGAAAAGTTGCGCAATCAAGGAATAATTATATCATGCTGTAAGGAATACCCACACATTGTGTGTTGCATACTGTGTCGACAACACCTTAGATACGTTAAGCGCAGTCTAGTTATAGCAAGTCTCTGGCGCTGAGAGATTTTCAATATAACGTTTCGTTTTGAAAAAATCATAAAGTTTTTTTTATATGGCCCGTAAAAAACTATGTATGCTGTATTGTAGCATCTTTTATTCGAATACAACGATGTGCAACTCACAAAAAAAAGTTGGAAACTGCTTCAACAGGAGGGTGCACCCGCGCACAACACCATAATGGTGCGTGAATCTCACAAATTTCCTGCAAAATGAAAAATTTCTCCGCTTATTAGTGTCTGTATATTAGACTAGACCTCCTATGCAAACAAAAAAGTACCTTTTTTATAAGTATCAATATTTATTTTTTAATAGCATTGTTGGACCCTCACATTTAAATTTCCTGTAGGAATTTTAATCTGCACATAACACTGCAGAGCATTGTTAAAGAAATTATGTTCCTCATTGGCCTGTAGCGTGATTATACAGTGAGTTTTTCTTACAGGTGAACATACAATTTTTCCAATGTACATAATGATAGAAGGTTATTACATGCAACCACCCTGTATCACAAAATTATTATTAACAACATTCCACCATATTTATTTAAACAAGTTTAGGGGAAAGCATAGGGAAACAGAATTAATGTATTTTTTCGCTAAGGATCCATGAAACCTTTGATATGCATTTGAAGTTATAGCGTTCAACGTACGTTATTGGGTTTGCCTGATGCTACAATACAACAGATTGGAGTAGTACGTATAATGCTAATTTCAGAGGCTTCATGGATCCTTCGTGAAAAAATACATTGCTGTTGCCCTATGGTGCGTTCTACCTGGAACACACTGTATACATCACAAAAGGTTCTTGTTAGGATACCACTTCATAGAACTACACTCTAAACTCCCGAGTTGTGGCAAATCAGATAATAAGCTCTACTATGTATACGCACATTCACACTTGCTGAAAGCAAATGTCTGAGAGAAATTGCTTTTACAGCTTGGTTAAGCGTAATTTACACGGGTAATTTTAATTTATACATAGTGTAAAGAATAGAATATAGCTACACCTTGTCACTTAACCTGCAACATAAACGAATTTTATAGACTAACTGGCAGTAGTAGTTAATAGATTCATCACATCCCCGGTGAGCAGTTCCAATGCCCTAAGTCAAGGGTTTCATCTGACCACTCTAAGCAAACAGAAATAAGATTAGAATCAAAAACTAAAATTTGAAATAACATTTATTGCAAAGAAATAAAATTACAACTTGTCCACAACATTATATACTTACGGATTTACGTCATTAACAATGTCAAGTCAGTGAAGCATGTTTGTCGTCCTTACTAAAACGATTTAAATAATAAACAGTTGGAGAACAAATAGGAATTTTTTACAACATTTAATATTAATTTACAAAGTTGGATTAATTTGTTTAATAGCTACCTAAACCTGTTTATATGTATCTAAAACGTGTTTTTTATATTCTGACGGTTTTGACCATAACTCGGCAGCAAGAGCATTTAAAGGGCTGTCTATATTAGGCTCTGCGAGTAGTGACTGAATCGATAATAAAATAGTTCTCACATCATACAAGGCTGACCATTTATCTTTTAAAATATCCAAGCATATATTACCGTTGTTATCAACATTTGGATGAAAACATGGAGTGATAAATTTAACACCTGGTGCTGTGTATGGATAAGAGTTCGGAAATTGTAAACAAAGTTTATACTTTTGCAATTCGTAGACGGTTTCTTTAGGTCCGGCGATTGTTCCAATCCATCGGAATAAATTGTCGCCCTCCGGAAATGCAGATACACCTCTTTCTTGCGACATCATTAACGACATTAGCTCCTTTTGTAACCTACACAAAACAAATGATAAAAATTAGCAAGGGAAAGATGCTTATAGAATCCTGTGAAAATGTAACCAACCTTTTTGTAACTGCATGACTATCATTTGTATTAGATCTTCCTTCTTCGCTATGTTTAGAATTATTTGCTCGTTGTGCGTGGTAGGGATCTACGTTTTGAGCCATTTTCACAAATTCGTTTATACAAAGTACTTATTTTGAAGGCAGGTAAAGCAAATAACGACAGTTGACAGCAATATGTTGATTTAAAATCTACCAATCATCTGCGAGTTTCATATAAGCCGTGTTATTGGTTGTAAGTTTAGGTACTTGATATTTCAAATTCTCCAAATAATTTCGATAATTTAGTCAAACGAAATATATTATTAATTAGAAAATAAATCAGCATTTACCTTTTTTTAATCTATGGATGCAGATGAAAATACGTTAAAATAATAAATAATTGTTTGGAAGCATTCAATTACAGAAGGGGGGTGGAGCTACAGAAGTGTCTCGTGTGAACATAGTGTTCTGGGACCCTATTCTTGACTCTACGTATTTATCAATGTCATTCGTTTTGTCAACCAAAACGATGAACTTTGGTCGAATGGTATTCTTGACCGTTCGAGAATATTTGGAATTCGTAAATATCATTCGTTTTTACAACGAGCGGAATAAGCCACTCGAATTTATACATTTACCAAGGGAGATTTAAGTAACTGCAGCAAAGAGTTCTTATCCGAACTTATCGATATGTACCTACGTCCTATAGGAACCATCGTTTACGTAATTAATGCACGTGCATGTCTTAAGACGAGTCTCTCGATCTGAGTCTGGCTTTACAGCGCATCACATAGCATATTCATTCTTTTCGTGAGGGTGAGGCAGTTACCAATTAGATGTTGGAAATTCATCATATTTAGCTGTTTCGCAACCAAAAACAAACTATAATAGAATTCACTGTTCGCAACCACTTTTTGCAATTTACGCAGCTATGAGAAAGCAGTTGCAGTTCAATTGTGTCGTCACCAAACTGTTGTCAAGGAAACTACTAGCAATTTCTACGTTGCCAAACATATCATTCGAATTGAAATGATAAAGGTTACGAAGGGTACACATGAATAGCGAATGATAGTCGTATGCGACTTTTCATACATCGTTTTAAAACGAATACGAATCAATTCGAGTTAGGTCATGAATAGCACCCTTGTTCTACCCCCATGACCTGTGCCACTGGGTATGGTGGTCGCCTCGTCTCCAATTCGTAATACGCATCCTAACGAAGAGCCGTCGCGGTACCCCTAACGAATATTACAGATTTCATTGCAGATGATGTAAGTAGCGAATTTTTTGTGTATTTTGCATAATAGGGATTTCTTAATGAGATCTGCACCACGTCACTAATTTACTGTGAACCAATTTCAAATTGTTACCATCTCTTTCTCAGATATGCGTTGACATGTGATAGAGAATCAAGAACTCTATTGAAATTTGATTCACAAACTAGTGACGTAAAGCTAAAGATCATCTTTGGTGCAAGCGAGTAAGTTTCTTGCTTCAATTGACAGCAATCTGACGCATTTTTATTGCCACAATGTCGATTTCGTAGTAGCTCAATGTGGCAGAATCTACGCTTTACTACTAATTTTGTAACTTGTAAAAAGAGAAAGTAGTTTAGATTTAAATATAAGTGAAGTGATTCATGAAAAAACCTTGACATACCTACTTGAAGTAGTGCTGCTAGTAGTGCCGTCTCGAGAGTATTAACGCTCCTTACGTTACAGCCATCTTGGTTGGGGCGGCCGTCGAGAAGGTATCGTCATCGTGTACAACACTATGGTATCACAGCTTACTTACTAAGCTGTGATGGTATCGTGTAGTTTACGTTTGTTGTTTTTTTGTGTTATCTTTGAATATAAAATTTTATATTCAAAGGTGTTATTTAATGCCGGGAGTAATATAATATATATCTTTGCATTTCTTTATAATTTATAATACAAATTTACACAAATTTATAATATAAACAAAAGGGTTCAATAAAATATATGAGATGCTTTTTGAGTTTTAAATTTTAAGAGGCGATTTTGAAATACGTTTTCGTTTCAAAATGTTACAAAGAAGTGGGAAAAGCCAGTAAGTAAGCAAAACAAACAAACTTGTACCAAAATCACAGACAACGTTATCTTAGGTTATGTTTGCAAAATCTAAACTACTCTTAAAAGCATTGGAACGTTTTCGAGTTTAACGTATGTTGGTAAAAAAGGTTCTAAGTTTAAGAAGATATTTGAGATACTTTTTAAGTTTAGGAATAGGTTTGAAATACATTTCATGACATTAGGTTTTACCGCAGTCATGACAGCGAGTTTTCTCGTTAACTTCGGATTTTTTTATGCTCGTGGCGTTGGACTTTGATCACGGATTTTCCCAAAGGTCGTCCGAGGTTATTGACTTGAGATTTCCGTAACGTCGTTGACCTCGGGTTTTCAAAGCTCGTGACCTTGAACTTTGACACGGGTTTTCCCCAAGGTGGTCGTTGGGGTCATTGCCCTGAGAAAAACTGTGTTTTAGAACTTGCAAACGTTTTCGAGTTTAGCTGTATATGTTGGTAAAAAAGTTTCTAAGTTTTAAGAAGATATTTCAGGTACAGCAAGCAACGAAGACCCTTCTCACAATTCTTTACTTTCTTCATTATGTCGCTACTTAACTTTGGGTTATTCCGACTTTGCCATTGCATAACCAAACCGGTGATGACTATCCGGCACTATCACAATCCGACGCCAATCGTACCGGCGCGGCGCTCGGTCAAACCGGCGATTGACCAGCCGGCGCTCGACCAATCTTCCTCACCCCGTGCCTTCTGATTATTACCTTTTCGCACTTGTTGTGTTCATTAAGTATAATTTGCTTCTTTTCAAGTCACTTGATTTGATCTATTTAAATCATTGAGTTATTTAAATACTAGTATTGTTTAGGATGTGACAGTCTCTTCTGCCTGCGATTCGGGTTCCGGTCCGATTCCGGTCAACCTAACAGTGACACGCTACTACACGTCGTTTATGTGAGAATCGACCTTTAATGTAATTATCGCAAGATTGTTTTAACTTCTTATTTAAATATTAACTGCATTCAAACAGAAGAAGTAAGAAAATGCCAAACACGGACTGCGGTCCTGGCTGCGTAATCAATATGATACAAGAGATAAAGTTACGATTTTTCGCTTTTCCAAAAATGAAGACTTACAAAAAAAGTGGTTGACATGTATTCATCGGGACAATTTCGAAATTACTAGTTACTAGGGTTTTATATAAAACATTTCTCGGACAACTTCGTTATTCGGATAGATAAGTAAACTATTATACAAGACGGTACAGTTTTAGCAGTTCCACGAGACCAAATTAAACTCACAAAACGCGTTAGTAGAAGGGGGACACCTTCCGCCATCTTGGATTTTGTGACGTCAGCTGACCTTGGGTTTTTCCCAAGGTCATGGGTTTTTCCCAAGGTCGTGGGTTTTTCCCAAGGTCATGGGATTTTCCCAAGGCCGTTTCTTTGGGTTTTCCCCAAGGTCGTGACCAAGGTTGGGGTTTTCCCAAGGTCATGGCTTTGGGTTTTCCCAAGGTCGTGGTTTTGGGTTTTTCCCAATGTCGTGGCTTTGGGTTTTCCCAAGGTCGTGGTCTTGGGGTTTTTCCCAAGATCGTGACTTTGGTACAGGATCATGGTCTTGGATCCTGGGGCAGGGTTGTGATTATGGATTCTGGATCAAGGTCGTGGTCTTGGATGCTGAGTTGAGATTGTGTGATTTGGATTCTGGGATTTGAGTTGGACTAAAATTGTGCTCTGGGATTTTCCTAGCGAATTTAAAAGAGAGAGGTGTAGAGAAAAATAAGAGATGTTGTATTACAAACCTAATCTAAGTACATACTCTTAGAAAATGGTAATCCATACATTTCAAATTTTACAAAGAAGAAGAAGAGGAAAAAGCAAAGCGAGAAGCAAGCAAAACAAGAAAATATTTGTGTACTTACTTTTTCTTAGTTTTTGTTTGAAAATCCTTGTTTTTCCAAGTTTATCCACACACACACACACCCTAACATATAAGAAAGAGAGATGCACAGATTAGCACTGTATAATTACGTAAACTGCAGTAGATTATGCGAGGCTAATAAAACTTGTAACAATACGTTAGGTGATGTTAATGAGTCGGTAGTCAAATACTAACTGAAATTAGAGCGTACATTTCTTATTTGGGTATTTCCCGAGGCCATTGCAATGGGTTTCCTCAAGTCATGGCCTTGGACTATGAACTTGTCGTAGCATTGGGTTTTTCCCAAGGTCATGGTCTTGGACTTTGACCTCCCCAAGGTCATGGTCTTGGACTTTGACCTCGAGTTTTTCCAAGGTCGTGGTCTTGGACTTTGACCTCGAGTTTTTCCAGGGTCGTGGTCACGTAGTCGACCGCTATGCTTTAAACCATATTTATGAACCTCACTCAAAAGGGATGCTTTTTTATAAAAAATCAACCGATCTTTAAACGATTTTAACTTGTCTTTATTAGTATCAACCCTTAAATGTAAACAAATTTATATTACAAAACGTAGCAGTATACAATAAACGGATGATGTCGTCGTTAGACTTTAAGTTATCATTAAACATGTTTACAAAATCGCTAGTGGCAACATTATTCATTTTAAAAACTAAGTACATCAAGCAATATTGGCCGCAAAAGGTCGAAAGGGGATGTTGTAACATTTTATAGTTACATGTAAAACGTCTAGAGTTGGCTTTCAAAAATTTTAAATGAAGGCCACATGGAGACCTTCCGAAGGAATCAAAGAATTCGCCAATTCCATCTTTATCGATGTAGATAGCGTTCCAATGTTGACCAGGTCTGGTGGAAACATCTGTATTGACTATAAGTCCATATGGACGACGAATAAATTTTGGTAATTTATCAGCTGCAAAAACACCAGGCCTTACAGAATCCTGTATGTGATTCAGGGCTCGTTGAAGTTCTAGGGAATTCATCGGTGGAGCTAATTTGGGTCCATTCGTATAGCATTAAAGCGTTTTCTTGCGAGCACATTAAAGTTTCACTGTTATGATTCAAGCACCTAATGCCTCCAAATTCTTTCTTCAGCTTCTTTAAAGAAGGGCATCCGCAATCCTCTGCATTTATTATAGGTTTGTTTAGGAAATTTAGAATGTACTGCTTCTCTAGTCCTTTAACATAGATCTTGCTAAATGGCTGTAGCAGGGTACGTAGTTCCTCTTCAAAATTTTCATATCGAATGTGACCGGAGGTCCACTTTAAGCCATGATAATAATCCTCTAAATATCGAATCTCTTTTTTTTCATAGTTGCAGTAATACTATAATTTTGAGGGGGTTTTATTAATAGAGTCGTGCATTTCGGACCCTCCGAGGAAACAATCGAAATTTCTTTGGGTATAAACTCATTAAGAGCACCTCGGAAACCTTGCATATCGACGTATGCATCCATTGCAGAAAACATTTAAACTGGCTAAGGACTCGTATAAACTGATCTTTTATTTATTATTATTAGTGAAATCATACGTAGGATATCAGCTTAATTTATTTTTCTGCTTTTCGAACTTATTGATGTGCGTAAGACTATGCAATGTACGCAATTTTGAGATTTCTCTTTTAACTGTTGAAATCTGCGTTAACATTTCGGTGTTTATCGATTTCAATGACATTGTCGAACTCCGCATATACCAAGCAGTTTACTGTTTCAGTTAACGCATCTTGAAATCCAACTTCGATGCGCAATGAACCATTCCTAACTAAATTCCAATGTGTTGTGGCGTTAGCGGATAAATCAGGTGTCAGGTCAAAGGTAGTTAAACAGTAGCCGTGAGGGTAATCTAAACGCGATATGTTATTTCCTTCATTCAAAAAATGAATACCCGTCCCCGAAAATAAAGTATGATATGCCCGTACGTATAATCCTTCCCGTGTGAAATCAGGTTGCAACGGCTTTGAAGGAATTTGCTGTCCGTCGATGTACAGGGACATGTAATTAATCTTGTAGTTTTGGAAATTGAAAGGGTTAGACGCGTAATCGCCATTAAACGCTTTATTGGATACAAAACCGATTATGCAACGTTTTGGCAGCTGTCCAAGGAAGACGTTATCTAAAGATTTACGCTGTATTCCGGTTGGTATTGTTAACACTTTTACATCGGTTCGAGTAATAGGATATTTTGCGGCGGACGTTTCTAATGCTTTAGTGTGAGCGAGAAGAATTGTAGGATTTATCTTCATTCTTCGTACCAGCAAATTGGCATCGACAATTTTTACTTTATAAGTTGCACCTGCACCAGCCATTAAGCTAAACGAATCTCTGGATCTCACAAATTTAACTTTCATTTCAACACCGTTTATGAGAAATTTTTCTTGGTTAAACAAATCGGCATGGACATGTCCAATCATCTCTATCATGTTACTCTCGGCTGCTGCGGCTTGACGTATAGTGAAACCTACGTTATCTGCTGTTAATGTGTCCATTTTTTTTGGTGTATCGTTGTGCCACAATGAACACCCCAGATGTGATGTTTTGGCTTCCAAACCATAATTTAGCAAAGTTTCAATATATGCACGATACGCATATGTGTTATTAGGTGGCGACACCAATTTCTGATTTAAACATATCTCCACCTGGCTATACAGCGTGTGTAACCAATTGTTGGCTGGACCTACAACATCTCCAACACCCAATATTGAATCATCTTGTTTTACAATTCTTGCCGTGATATAGAGCATAGTGTGACTTAAATCCAAATAATCATTCCCGCTTCCGGGGATTACGAATTCTATCGGAGCATCATCGGTTAACGAGGATAAAGGTTTGTAAAAAACCCATTCGCCACTTTCAATACTTGTTTGAGTAGCTGGCAGTGCGAACAAATCCAGCTCTGATTTTATGCACTCACAAGACTGCGCGTGAAGGAATGCCATGTTTATTGCTTTGAAAATATGTCACTAAATTTGGGCTTTGTAGGTTTTTTAATTCTTGATGTAGTTTTCTTACGACTTGCAATTTTAAACTGATCAAGTTTGGGTATGTGAGGTGTTTTATAACCAGATCCTTGCATCAATGTATCAATTTTTTCATCGGCTTTGCGTTTTAGATTTCTTCCTGCTTCGTGAATTCGATCTTGAAACGCTTCCTTGATAGGCTTATCCTCGATTATATCGCCTAGTACATTCGTACCGGTTCGTAAAGCTTCTTTCCCAACTGCACGCATTCCGGATTTAAACAATGGTAAAATACTACGAAACACTCCACCTAACCAGCTCCCTATCCCATGACCTCTTTGATACGGTGACCCCCTATAAATCGTACCAATGCCAGTACCGGCTTGATTTACGTAGTACTGTTGGTATGGACACCCCATTTCTTAAAATGTAGCTTCAAGCTCAATGTTCCAAACTCGAATGGCATTGATTGTCCAGTATCAGTCCTTATGTTTATTTCAATATTTTCAAATTCTTTTATCATCACAGGTATATAGTGCGTTGGGGAGAACACAACATCCTTATGACAGCCGTAATTGTAATTTTCAGCAGTTATATTAACTATTCGCATTAGTGGAGATACAACGTTCCCCACGATTTGCGGTTCTACAATATCGCAATAGATGAACATTTGTGAGGGCAATCCGATCCAAATGCTGGCGGGATAGGGGTGTAAAAAATTTGGAAAAATTAAACGAAAAATACAATTTAAATATTGAAGAGTTGTCAATGTGTTATAGTGCCATAAATCAATTGAGTGCGTCCTTTTTTGAAAACTTTGTCTTCAAATGTCAATCTTTTTGGTGTAGCATAGATACAATGCTAGAACGTGCCGTCGTTCCCGTACCAAATGACACGTTGTACAATTTGTGTGCTAAAAAAATGCTGCGGAGACCTTCTGAATGGATTAATTTACCAATCGATATCCAAACGGAATTGTCGTGGAAAAAGAAGAAGCTAGATGATCTCGGTAGAGACCTACTACATCTTGAAAAAGAAACGGACGCAGAGTTAGTTAAACGAGTGAGAGACATAAATAGTTATTTAATTTCCAGTCAAGAACTTGTAGATACTCTAATAGGTAGTTTAAATAAAATTAAGGATGATATAGATATTGAGTTGTTTAATAATAGTTATTTTGTAGATGTTAGTTTTAATTACTTAAACTTATACGAAAGGATTTGTATAAATATTGTTAGTATGTCTGATTGTTATAGACAGTATTATGGTAGATATAGGGACTTAATTTACAATTGGTCATGTATATATAATAAACAGATTTAACGAGGGGTATAAACAATCTTTTATTGTTCAAGTTTAATTTTATGTCGATAAAAAAAAGGGTAATTAAAATCTCTGTCTTTACTTTGAATTTTCTGATTGTATCGATTTACAAAACATCCAAAAACTCGTAACAAAAATTTGCAAGTTCTGAGGAAATGGTACAGGATCATTACCCACTACTTGGCTATAAGAAAAAAACTAAGAAAATTGAACAAGTTAATTAAATAAAATTAAATTCGATTTTTTTTTACAATCTCTATCTTGAAACATATACCACACACGTGCTATCTTCCATAAATACATATAAAAGTTCAATATCAGAAAACAGCAATCGCTTTTAAAATTGAATAATAATTTGAACTTTTTTTGTACCTCATCTCCTCATTTTTATATAATTCAAACTACTCTACTTTTCTGAAAAAAGACCATCACATAACTTCAAATCAAAACTTTTGTGTTTTAATTTTATTTCATCAACAATTTTGAATATTCGAAAAAGTTGAAAAAAATTACAACTACACAACGATTTTCGCGCGTATCGTACAAAACTTTGGTAAGTAGATAAACTTGATACCCAGTTTTTCACAAACATTCAAGACTACTACGTTTCGGTTTACAATCAGAATATCGCTCCGGGCATATAGCCCCGAGCAAAATATCCGATTAATATGCTTGTAGGACGTGGCTGAAGTGCATCTTGAAGAGAAGCCTATTACGTACTCGTTTTATTACAATACTCGTTCGCAATACCGTGAATTTTTGTGATTGTCTCGATTTACAAAACTCGTAACAAAAATTTGCAAGTTCTGCGGAAATGGTACAGGATCATTACCCACTACTTGGCTACAAGAAAAAACTAAGAAGATTGAACAAATTAATTAAATAAAATTAAACTGGATTTTTTTTTGCAAGTTCTATCTTGAAACATATACCACGCACGTGCTATCTTCCATAAATACATATAAAAGTTTCATATCAGAAAACAGCAATCGCTTTTAAAATTTAATAAAAATTTGAACTTAGCGAAAATTAACATTTTGTTCCTCATCTCCTCATTTTTATATAATTCAAACTACTTGACTTTTATGAAAACAGACCATCACATAACTTCTAATCAAAATTTTTGTGTTTTAATTTTATTCCATCAACAATTTCTTTGAATATTCGAAAAAGTTGAAAAAATTTCAACTACAAAACGAATTTCGGTCAAAAAAGGACGCACTCAATTGATTTATGGCACTATAACAGATTGACAACTCTTCAATATTTAAATTGTATTTTAATTTGTTTTTCCAACTACACCTTCTTAATTGCATTTTTTCAATTCCTTTCTTATTTCGCTTAGTAAGCGACAGTAGTTGAGAAATTAACATCGATTATTACCAACTAGATTGATACAGCTTCTTAGTAGTGACCTCGTGCAGCCCCCGTTGAGTGTGGATATCTTAAATGCATTTGATAAGTAAGTTGGTTTAAAGCATAGCGGTCGACTACGTGACCACGACCCTGGAAAAACTCGAGGTCAAAGTCCAAGACCACGACCTTGGAAAAACTCGAGGTCAAAGTCCAAGACCATGACCTTGGGGAGGTCAAAGTCCAAGACCATGACCTTGGGAAAAACCCAATGCTACGACAAGTTCATAGTCCAAGGCCATGACTTGAGGAAACCCATTGCAATGGCCTCGGGAAATACCCAAATAAGAAATGTACGCTCTAATTTCAGTTAGTATTTGACTACCGACTCATTAACATCACCTAACGTATTGTTACAAGTTTTATTAGCCTCGCATAATCTACTGCAGTTTACGTAATTATACAGTGCTAATCTGTGCATCTCTCTTTCTTATATGTTAGGGTATGTATGTGTGTGTGTGTGGATAAACTTGGAAAAACAAGGATTTTCAAACAAAAACTAAGAAAAAGTAAGTACACAAATATTTTCTTGTTTTGCTTGCTTCTCGCTTTGCTTTTTCCTCTTCTTCTTCTTTGTAAAATTTGAAATGTATGGATTACCATTTTCTAAGAGTATGTACTTAGATTAGGTTTGTAATACAACATCTCTTATTTTTCTCTACACCTCTCTCTTTTAAATTCGCTAGGAAAATCCCAGAGCACAATTTTAGTCCAACTCAAATCCCAGAATCCAAATCACACAATCTCAACTCAGCATCCAAGACCACGACCTTGATCCAGAATCCATAATCACAACCCTGCCCCAGGATCCAAGACCATGATCCTGTACCAAAGTCACGATCTTGGGAAAAACCCCAAGACCACGACCTTGGGAAAACCCAAAGCCACGACATTGGGAAAAACCCAAAACCACGACCTTGGGAAAACCCAAAGCCATGACCTTGGGAAAACCCAAAGCCACGACCTTGGGAAAACCCCAAAGCCACGACCTTGGGAAGAACCCAAGGCCACGACCTTGGGGAAAACCCAAGGTCACGACCTTGGGGGAAACCCAAGGTCACGACCTTGGGGAAAACCCAAGGTCACGACCTTGGGGAAAACCCAAGGTCAGGGAAAACCCAAGGCCACGACCTTGGGAAAAACCCAAGGTCAGCTGACGTCACAAAATCCAAGATGGCGGAAGGTGTCCCCCTTCTACTCGCGTTTCTCAGCGTTTTTGAAAATCAGCCATCGTATATGAGTACAAATTTTCCACCTAAACGAAAATGATGAGTAACGGGCAAATATAGACCATATCATCTATAAATGAGCGAAAACCTGAAGTCTCTAGGGGGCCCAGGGACCGAGGTCTCAATGGAACAGACGACGGAAAATCCAGCACACAATAAGCGTTACCTCAACTTCGTTGTGTTACGATAAAAAAAGGTAGATGTATTTAATATGCTTAAATTTTATTTGTTTTCAGTGAGTATTTGTTGTTTGTGTAATGTATTTAACAAAAGTTTTTGCATAATTACACGTGTCTGTAATTGGGAAAAAAACATAACAATCCGGCTGCTCAAAATAAGTAATTAAAAAAGTGCGTTAAATGAGTATCGCGCGATCTAAGTATCCCGTTGCAGTGGTTCATCTCCAGTTGTAACGTCACTCAAGCGATGTCACGGCTAGTGCATAAAGACGGCGAGGAAAAAGAGCCCATGTAACGCAGAAGTGTAAGATTATACCACGGCATTAAACAAATGACCACGGTCCGTGGATTATACTCTCAGACATTGATTTATACACATCTACCTATAATAATCAATGGCCGGTATGAATAAAAATAAGCAAATGCTTATACTTGCAAAATTCAAAGTAAAGACTCGTAAGTGTCCCTTTATACTGGTTTGTTTAGCAGCGCTGCACTGCGTCCTGTCCTGGTCCTGTCTTTCTGCTTAGCAGCGCTGCTAAGTCGCCCAGTGCGAAGGAGCACTTACGAGTATTTACTTTGAATTTTGCAAGTATAAGCATTTGCTTACTTTTATTCATACGGGCCAATGCCTCAGATTAACAGTCATCAGCATTAAGGTCATCAGTCGGTGGCACATGGAGCAAACCTATAAAGACCTAGGGTACCAGAGCTACACGGGCCTTATAATATATTATCGGGCGATCAAAAATGAGTGACTTTCGAGTCGCCTTTGGAAGTTCGAGTTAAGTACGATTTCCCATGTAAACAAAAATTCCAAAGGTGACTCAACGGTCACTCATTTTTGATCGCTATGTATATTAATTCGTAGGAAATATATTGGACACTATGTTTGTATTTATTTATTTGGGCCGATCCCGGAGGTACTGCAAGACCGGGCCAACCCGCGACGGAGGTGGAGCAAGCCCCTAACCTCCGCCAATTTCCAAAAATCAGTTTAATATACTGGACCCGCATGCGGGTCGTATCAGATATTAAGCTGATAAGAACAGATACTACACTTTGATCTTAGCCATAGGCCGAGAAGCGATAACGTATTTTCTGTAATGTCCCCGCTTTATCGTGCCGCAGAAGTAATGCAACTAACAGTGTTACGAGCAGCGCCCTCTCCCACACCAATGTCGTTAGTACAATCGTATTTTACAGTTAACGGTATAAATAAGGTGGTTTATTAATTTATTTATGTTTGAAGTTTGAACCAATTACCAAACCGTGAAGGATTAGGACCAAACTGAGCTTTTCGGTGTTATAATCAAAATAAGCAAATACGACCATAGTAATTGATCACCGCAACCCCCACTGATGTAAGTTCTTTGGAGAAAAAATGCAAAAACAACAACGATTGCTACGAGAAATTGCTAAAATAGCGCAATCTCCGCCTAAAGGTATTTCTTTAACTTCCAAAGACGATAAATTGAACGTGTTTGAAGGAAGTATCATAGGCCCAGAAAACACTCCTTATTACAAGGGAACCTTCAACTTAGAAATATTAATTCCAGAAAATTATCCATTTTCTCCACCATCCATCAAGTTCTTAACGAAGGTTTATCATCCTAACATCGACGACAGTGGAAGAATATGCCTAGATTTAATTAAAATGCCCCCAAAGGGTAATTGGAAACCGACGATTGGATTGGAAGGCCTCCTGATTGCGATAAAAATGCTTTTGGAAAATCCCAATCCGGATGATCCTTTAATGATGGAAATCGCTGAAGAATTTAAAAACAACAAATCGGAGTTTGAACGAAAAGCAAGAACGTGCACGGAAGACTACGCTATTCAATAATATTCCATTTTTAATATTTATTATACTCGTACTGTTTAATGTATGTCGATATAAATTTGATAGATTTGTGCCATTAATTTGCAGTTACTTATTTAAGAAACTACGTACAACACTCCATTCAAATTATAATGCTCGCCAGGAGAGTGCATGTCACAGAACATCTGATTTCTGTCTACAATCGTATGTGTTTCATATTAAAGCCTAGGATGTAGACCGGCATTATCGCCTGGCGAGCATAATATAAGATTTGTCTATTTTGTACATGATTATATCTATCACAAGCCAAAACGAAATTATTAGTCTAGAGAATCTGGTTTATTTATATTAGAAGCACTACTTTCATCTACAACATTTGTATCACATTCGTCATTTCTTTCATCATCTTCTTCACATTCTTCGGCCAAGCTACTCCTTTGCGCTTCTGCTAAAGCTTCCGGATACTGCACAGCCAATTTAAGTTTAATGGCCCGTATCTTTTTAAAAATATAATCTAAATCTTTCTTCATATCCTGCAGTAATTGCGTATGTTTTTTAAATTCAGGACCTACTGCTTTTAGTCTAGAAGCACTAAGAGCGTTGCAGTTGGTAAGCATTTCATTTGTTTTTTCGAAGCGTTGTAACCTTAAAAAAAAATTTAACTTCTTATGATTTCAACTGAAACTACTTACATTTGCTTTTGTGCTCTGATCATTGTTTCAACATCTTGTTGATTAACTATTCCTGCCAATCCTTGGATAAATACTTCGGGTGCTGTGTAATTTTGAAAGCATTCGATGCTGTAGTCGCTTTCGGGTGTACCTTTACTTTCATCCATCTCAAATACCATGTCCCTTATTTGAAATGCAATTTTTCTTGTGATAGTAGTACCTACCAAAAATTATTCAATAATCAATTAAAAAAAAGTAAACAAATCCCCACTTTCACGACTTGCATGCTTGCATCTCTGTTCCACCGTGACTCCCTCCCCATGGTCGCCTCGACACTGCTCAACCAAAAGCGCGCTAGACTTTGAATTTGCATTGAACTGTCACCCTGTCACTACTAAGTGTAAAGCCGGCTACAGACACCATACTTTTCTTGAGGTATGTACGATATGTATAATCATTGTATTTATAAATTCGTTATAAATACAATGGTACAATGTAGGCGCGTACATATCCTTCGGTGTATAGACAGTATCTCCCTAAAATATCTCTCGAAGGACGAAGATGTATTCAGTTAATGCTTGACATATTTCTAGGAATGTACGTGGTGTCTGTGGGGTAAATCTCCGAGTAAGAATCTTACTCTGGGGGGTAAATAATCAACATAACGTGCAAACGTTATAATTGATTGATGATAATTTAGCTTACCTGCTTTTGCTTACCTATTGTAAGTAGGTATGGTAACCGGCAGGTATATGTATGTTAATGCCATATTATGTTATCAAGATGAATTTTGTTGTTATCTACATTTCGAATAGGTACATGGCTATGAATTCTTCTAAGAATTCCTAGAAACTGCTTCGGTAAGTACTGCAACAAAGTTAATTAGAAAGAGTTTAATGAAATCTACTTAAACCCGCCCTACATTATCAGTTCTAGCATAAACCCGCCCTACATTATCAGTTCTAGCATTGAATTATTATTCAATGGTTCTAGCAAGCACCACAACTGTCAAGTGAACTGCCATGCCTTAGGTAACTGAAAGTAACTTTCACCCTACACACGCGCCAAGTCATTTCTTCTTGGTAATGTACAATTTTTGAATTTTCGGTGGGAAGTTTTAGTCGCAATCGAAAATGTCACGGAAATGTGTTGCTGTCTACCAGGGCGGGCGAACGCAAAATGACTCGCAGTTTGGTGAGGTGACGCAGCGTGAGTCACGGTGAGATTTTGAGGGGGTTTAACTGCTACGATCGCAGTTTGCTTCTTGCAATAACGGTTGATTGCAGGCCCACAATGGAAATAGCTACGGCACTTACGTTTGACAGTTCTGAATCTGATTCGGAAGATGAGCTCGTATCCGAATTGGTATTGTTTATCTCCCAAATGACCAAAAGAAAGGCAGCAAGAGGTCTGTACTTAAAAAGAAGAAAAAGTCACGGAGAATTTGCTATGACCAAAGAATTTAACGACGAACAATTTAAAAATTATCTTCGGCTAAACCGGGACCAGTTTATCGAAGTGCATGAGATCATCAAAAAAGAAATTGACGCAGAAGGATGTAACGCTACAAGGCCCATCGGGACGGAAGAGAAACTAAGTGTATTTCTAAGGTAACTTTATTTTATTAAATTTTTTTATCAGATTATTTATCTGGAAAAGAAGTGATCAAATTAATCAGCTCGTCTCGACTGCTACTTGTGGAGTAATCGTTTTTCTCCGGATAGATTTCAGGGGTGCTTAAGAGTGACTGTTCCGAATGGAAACTAGTTGATGATGCTCTGCTGCTGGATGGAGTGGCTGCAGGAGGAGAATGTAAATTCTGGTAGTAGAGCTGCTGCTGATCAGGGCTGGGCTGCTGGTAGACAGCAGAACCAATACCCATTAACATTGCCTCCGCTTGTGAAACTTCGTTGAACAAACGATTTTTAACCATGTGTTGATATGAGGGTGGCATTTTTTTAGTAGATTGGTACATCGCCAAAAAAAAGTGAAATAGTGGATCATTTTGTGTAAGATTTAATTGCTGTACCAAATTTTTTCTCCCTTCCGTTCTTGCTTTAGCTCTTTCCTCACGTTTCTCAATACTTTCTTTAAAAAGTGTAGTAACATTATCTTTCTTCATTTTTTTAATTGAATTGGGGGTTGCAATTAACGTCCGCTTTGTAGATAACATTGAAGGAGCAGTTTGTGAAAGTGTCTGAGGTTGGGATTCATCCTCCATATTTTCGGGTTGGTCCTGTATGTTCATTTGTTGTGAATTTTCATTATATACCTCTGCAACATCTACATTGGATTCAAAATCTTGTGATAGGTTTTCAGTTTCATCGTCTTGTCGGAGGTTTCCTTCTCTTGATTTATTGACCATATAAGGCTGCAGAAATCCCATCTGTTTTTGAAATTTCCATTCTTTGATAGTTTCTGCAGCTGCTCCACTTTTGAAACATTTTTGTTGCCTTCGAATCGCATCTCTCAATGAATGTCGTAGTTTTTCCCACAACGCCTTTGCTTCAGATCCTACAACAATGAATTAATTACATCTTTATAAACTCTGGGAAAAGTTTAAAAATGAACAAACTTTTTAATTTTTTTAACACATTATTACTTTTCAGATACTTGGCAACAGGAAACAGCTACAGAAGTATGGCGTACAGCTACAGAATGGGTGATCGAACAGTTTCTAACATTGTGCGAGAGGTATTTGGAAGCTGATGCAACCAATATATTTGCCACAACCAACTGAAGAACAGTGGAAGTCAGTTGCAGATTCCTTTCAGAGAAAATGGCAATTCCCACATTGCATTGGAGCCATTGACGGTAAACATGTGGTCATTAAAAAGCCCGGTAAAAGTGGATCCTCTTATATTAATTATAAACATACTTTTTCTATTGTGCTAATGGCTGTCGTCGACTCCGATTATAAATTCATCACCATTGATGTAGGGTCACAAGGAAGATTTAGTGACGGAAATGTTTTCAGTACAGGCGTTTTGGCAAAGAAATTGCTGGATCATACTCTACATCTTCCGGCACCTACTGTACTGCCTCCACTTCTGAACCCAATGCCATATGTGTTTGTAGGAGATGAGGCCTTCCCATTATCTGAGAATTTAATGCGACCTTATCCCAAACGAAGTGTCACTGATAATTTTGAAAACAAGGTCTTTAATTACCGACTATTGCGAGCACGCCAAACGGTTGAATGCGCTTTTGGTATACTTGCCTCGCGTTTTCGAGTTTTCCGAACACCTTTTGAAATTAAAGTAGAAAGCGTGATTAATGTTGTTAAGACAGCATGTGTATTGCACAATTATTTAAGGAAATATTCAGTACGTCAAAGTGAAGAGGAAGACAACGAAGATATGCCGCAAGATCAGCTGCTCTCCTTGAAATCGAGCAATGCTCGAAGTACACAGAAAGCTTTTCAGATTCGAGAAAATTATACAAATTATTTCAACTCCGCAGGAGTGGTACCTTGGCAGAGGGAATGTGTTGCTAGAGGGAAATATTGAGATATGTACACTTTATAATAAATAAACTTACCACTTTTCATTCCGATTTCTTTAGCGATTTCCTCCCACTTTTCAGTTTTTAGTTTTGTCCTCATATAGTCTGCATGACTGGTATCGTACAAAACTTGCCGAATCCGCACGGCTTCAATTAATTTTTCTTCAATTTTTCACCACTACTCACCGTGAATAACTACAAGAAACTGCGGGATCGACACTGCGTTCCGCAGGATCACGTTAGGCAAAGATTGCGTCACGTCACACTGCTGACCTGTATTCGCGGTGGAATTTATTTATTAGGTTCACAAAATCTCACCGTGACTCACGCTGCGTCACCTCACCAAACTGCGAGTCATTTTGCGGCTTGAGACGCAGTTACGTGAAGTGACGCAGGACGCAGGGTGACTCACTACAGATTTCTGCAACCAAAGGACGCCTATATATCAGCGAATGTTCGGACGCAGCGTGACGTGGCGCAGTTTTGGTACGCCGTGAGTCTGCGATAGTCTGCGGTCTAATCACAAAACAGCAGTGACTTTTCCATTCTTCGTTTGTGTGTGTCCACAAAAAGGAAGATGGAGGAGAAGCTAATTGAAGCAGTTCGGTGTAGAAAGGTCTTGTATGACACAAGTGACGTTAATTACATGAAGAGTAAATTGAAACAGCAATTATGGGAGGAAATTGCGATGGAGATTGTTCTTTTTCGAAGTAACGACTTGTTGGCAATTTTTTCTTCAATAGAGTTGCATACTCTTTCTTCCTCAGCAAAATCAGAATCAGATTCCGAGTCTAACAAATTACACAATGTATACATCATAGAATTGCGTGACCAGACACTGCGTGTACTGCGTTTCATTGTTCGCACGTACACGCGCAGGCAGTTCACTTCGCCCATGCGCGTCACTTCACCCTGCGTCACCACACGTCACACTGCGTCTCAACGTTCGCCCTGCCTCGATCGAACATCACGACAAACACGTATGTGCGTGTTAGGGAGCGAACTCATAATTCGACACCGGAGAATTAGAAGTGAGCCAAGAATAACGAGCGGCAGTTTCCGCCCATTTAGGGAAAAGGACTCCCTAACCACCTTACTTTATATATTCGTATGTTTTCTAGGCTTAAGTTTAGTTCAGTAAGCGCAGTTGTAAATACAGTCCACTTAGTGTAAGAATTAGTGTAAGGTGCTAGAATAAAGGAAACCGTGAAAGCACTTGTTCTTAATAAGTAACTTATAATTACTTATAACTCTCGCCAGGAAAGATTGCCGGTCACAGCACACCTTGTGTCAATTTACAATCTATGTTTTTTTTAAGATGCGAACGATTTCCGGAATAGGATCGTGCCAATGTTGAACGAAAAGTCTTTTTGTTCAACATGGGCACGATCCTATCCCGGAAGTCGCTCACATCTTTAGAAAAACACAGATTGTAGACCGGGATCAGGTCTTCTGTGACCGGCAATCTTTCCTGGCGAGAGGTTTAGTCAATGGTATAAATCCAACAAATGCTTGCACGTTGGCGCGTTAAAGCAAATTCAAATTCAAGCGCTTGCAGTTGCGCGTTGCTGAGGGAGTCACGGTGCAACAGAGATGCAAGTCATTTTCAATCATTATACCACAGCAGTAAGTAAGCTGTGTATACCAAAGAGTAATTATAGTTACTCTTTGATTATACTATGCGATCAAAAATGAGTTGCTGTCGAGTCACCTTTGAAATTTTTGTTTACATGGGAAATCGTACTTGACTTGAACTTCCAAAGGCGACTCGACAGCAACTCATTTTTGATCGCCCGTTATATGCTTTCAATAAGCTTTCACGTACCATCCTCCTAATCTTAGAGAAGGAAAGAGTGTCTAAGCTCCTAATCATTATTTCCCATATGTTAAGCGATTTTCCAATGTCTAAAAAGATAACGGGCGATCAAAAATGAGTTGCTGTCGAGTCGCCTTTGGAAGTTCAAGTTAAGTACGATTTACCATGTAAACAAAAATTCCAAAGGTGACTAGACAGCAGCTCAATATAAGGTGAATAGTGTGCTGAGAAAAGAGAAGTGAAAATCGCGCGTGGGTGTAGGAATAATGTAAAAATTACAGAGACGATTTTACGTTTAATCTTTGATTGAGTTATATTTATTTAAGTGCGTTTTATGTTAAATCATTAAACATTTACAATAACAAGCTACGCCCCTAAAAGCCCCAAAATTCTTCGCCAAAGGTTCCGCTGGAACTCACGACGTTAGGTACTTAGGTTTTCGGGGAGAGGGGCTCTACTATTACAGCAATTAACCGTTTCTTCAATGAAATAGAGTTTGAGATCAAAATCTTTTGTCAAAAATGATCTCTAAATCTTCGTGTTTGAATTTCGGCCCAAGAATCAAAATTCAAGAAGCGTACTTAAATAGGATTTAAAGTGAGGAGTTAAAAAAAAGGTATTTTGCTATAACTTTTTTCGTAAGTGAAAAGAAAATATACCTTCCCTCGTGCAAGCCTTGACAGCGACACCGTAACGAACCAAATAGCGACAAAAGTAGGACCTATACCTCCTTACGATAAAGATTTGATAGTGACACTGCCATAGGGCGGACAAAGTGGCCACGACAATACCCCAATTTTATTTTTGTGCAAATGCGCTAAAAAGAGTTCATTGCAATTAGTAAACTATGCGCAAAAATCTTCAACTAGATTTTAAATGTAACTATAGATACAATCATTTAAATGCACCAAGTGCCAAAATGACTAATAACGAATATCCACAAATAAACGATTTGGATGAATTATTTGGGTTTAGTGCTGCAAGAAAAAGGGCAGCCGAGGCATTAGAAGATATTTACATTTATGATGAACCAAGTTTCATACCTCACAGGATTTTCCTTAATTTGGTTGACGGATTTAACGCCAAATATTTATCATCGGTAAGTTTACGGAGGTATTTTCTCTTGGTCAATAAAAAGGTTGTAACTCCAGTATTTAACTGATCAAATTTATGGCGTTAAACAACAAACTGAAGGTGAAGAGGGCGAAGGTGAAGGCGAACAAGAAGGAACCGAAATTGAAGACACCGAAGCTACACCCTTACCTGCCCATCGAACAAAGTACGAAATGATAGGGTCGTTATATAAGCAATTCCATAAAAAGACGGAAGATATTTTGTTCACTGTAAATGAAACTGACGAAAACTTTTTGGAGAACATCATGAAGTGCGGTTTCGTAATATATGATATCACGCAAAATCCTGATGAAATACCCAAAGCTCTAGATACATTGTCAAGTAAGTTACACACGCATTCGAAATGGGTTGCCAAAAAAATTAAGTCAAGTTAAAATCAACGATACAGACATGGAGAGAGCGCATGCGCATTCTCTTACATCGATGTGTGCACCATGATCAGCTGCTACGCTGCGTCGTTCTCTTTTTCACGGAACAGTACAGTTGTTGCAATTAGTGTGAGAGCAGCCTAAGTAGCGCGCGAGAGAGAAACATATGTGATGTTCCGTGTGAAAGAGAAGGACCCAGCATAACAGCTGATCGTGGAGGTACGCATCGCTGTAAGGTCTGTTTGCATATTAAGATTGCTGAAAAACTTCTTTCACTCGGTAAACAGTTGAGCGAAGGTTGACGTTATGTGGGATCTTTAGTTTTTAAGAATCACATTATCGCAACAAAGTCAGTTAGGCAGTTTGGATACAGTAGTAGGTATATATGTACTTTTTTACGGGCCATTAAAAAACTAAAGTTCAAGATTTCTCCGAATCAAATCGTTTTGAAAGTCTCTCCACGATGTCTTGTAGAGCTCAGAGTAGCAATGAGAAAGTGTTTTTTTAAAATTTTTTTGTAATAACATATCAGGAAAAAATAAACACGAAATCGGCAAATTTCGGTTTTTCTGGCATGTCTTCTATGATTTCGGAAATCCCCACATAGAGTAATAAAAGATTGCAAGAAACCTATTTTGGTTAATTATGAATCTGATGTAGCTGTACAGGTAATCAATTTTACAGAAATTGAGAATGAAATCGAAAACTTAAAAAAGTTGGGTCCGAAAACTTTCAAGAAAATCGCAGAGGTGAGAGTGTTCATGCTCATTTCGACCGTAATGACGTGGGCTTTGACGAAGCCAATTGATCCGGTAGCTACTCAATTTAAATTTAGTAAAACGGTTTCCCTTAGCACTGACCGATATTTTAGGAAGATCCGAGCTTACCTTTCACCGAAGCTGACTATAAAAAGAGGCGATCTCATCCAAACTACAAAAAGCACATTGAATGTGAAAGAGAAGTTGTTTCAAGGGGGAGGAAGGTAGAGATACTAATATGATTTAATCGTGATATATGACTAATGTATATCCATGCAGAATCCCGACAAGCTTAAAACTTACGTGATATGTTCCGGTATAATCTATGGCGCAGAAGAAGAAGATTTATCTTTCTTATTTAAGCTTGCATGGAATAACGAAAAGCATTTGCCCATTTTCAGGCCGGGAAAGAATACTATTCCGTTAATTCACATTCAAGACTTGGTCAAGTATTGTACGGATTTATTAGAACAATTATTATATCTTTTTAAATTTAAAGGGTTGTTCACGGCCTAATGGAAAATGCTCCTAGCAAACCCCAGTATATCCTAGCTGTAGAGCAAATGCCTTCAACCTTAAAACAGATTACTAAAGCCATTAGCAAAACCATTGGAAGTGGACGAACAAAGGAAGTATTTGCTGAAGAAGCGTTTTTATATAAAGAAATCACTGTAAGATTCCTCTGCGCGGGTAATGCACATATATATAATTTGACATAATACCTACAGCAAAGTCTATACGATCGATACACGATTAATTTAACAATGGAACCTGGATTTATTGTTGAAACATTACAAATTCAATGGGAGAATGAAATTAACATGGTTGAGAATATTGCTAATGTGGCAAACGAATTTAGAAATACGCGTGGATTGGTGCCCTTAAGAATAATCATCCATGGACCACCAGCGGTCGGTAAAACTAGAATTGCCATGCAACTGGCTGACTATTATGGTGTACACTATGTCAATGTTAAATCTGTGATTAATGAAACGATTCAAATTTGGGTGAGTATATAATTAGGTACGAAGATGATTTCTTCGCATTAACTAAACTACTTATATTTTGACAGGCCAAAAGGAACTAAGTTACCTATATATGTATAATTTTCTTTACCAGAAGGAAACTATAAGTGAAGAAGTGGAAAAAGTATCCGCTAAAGAAGAAAAACAAAAGCTTTTGGATGAGGGTGGCGGTGATGTAGAAGAGGAAGAAGAAGAAGGCGAAGATGAAGAGGCGATTGATATAGAGGAACTCTACGAAAAAATTAGAAACATTGAAACAGAACTTGAAGCCAGTGAAAATGGTAAACTATCGCAAGAGCATACTATACAATTGGTGCAAACGTTTCTTATGCAAAACAAGTTTAAAAATCAAGGTTACGTCATTGACGGTTATCCCAAAACTATAGATGAGGTTAATCAACGCACATTGTTTGATAATCTTGTATACTCATACATACTAGGCCAAAGCTTTATTTGGAGGGACAGATGAGGAAGGAGAAGGCGGGGATGAAGAAGAAGATGGTACGAAGCAAGATTCACGACCCAATTATGTTATTAGCTTGCAGGCCGACGACCAATTTCTCTGTGAACGTATCATGATTTTGCCAGAAAAAGAAATACAGGTAGGTTATATAATTTAAGTAATCAGTCTATTATTTCTATGATAATTTCAGGGTACTCATTACACGGAAGAAGGCATGTTAAGGCGATTGAAAGAGTATCGCGCTAACAACACAGAAGCTAACACTCTTCTAAATTTTTTTGACGAGTTAGAAATACATCCACTGGTTTTAGATGTAATGGATGACCACACAGAAAACATGGGGAGTATTATGAAGAGTGTAATAGATCACTTGGGCAAACCCATTGGATTTGCCCTTACTGTGGACCAAGAAGAGGAACTTATACGTATCGAGGAACAAAAGCGCGCAGAATTAGAAATGGAAGCGAAATATCAGAAGGAGGTAATATGTTTCAGTCATATACCTACAGGTTGTTCGGGGACAAACTTTGAACATGAAGGTACTATTTGGGGCTGTGTGCACCTAAAGATTAAAGCTGAATTTATACTTGCGTATCCGCAACACCGTACCGTAACGTTTGGAATTAAACCCTACTTGTTGCGCGTGAACATTTATAGTTCGCGTTAACGTTGCGTTAGAACTGTTACGGTACGTAGGAAATGCCCAAATCTTATTTCTTACGATAAATCGTGCTAACGCGCTTGTCTTCGATAGTACTCGGATAATTCAAACAGTTGAGTTTATCCTGACGTTCGTTTCGTTTATTTACAATAATTATTGACACTTTGTTGGTTATTATTATTTTGAAATGCACGTTACTCTTACTGACAGTGACATACAATGAATTCGTTACGCGCTAATGCGCAAGCTGGCACTTGCCACTACGGAACTATAAATCGTATTATTTTCGTTAACGTAATAAGATTTTACGGTTCGGTTCTTACGGCTACGGAACTATAAATCCGGCTTAAGTATACCTACGGTAACGATTATTGTAACAATAATTGTCATGAATCTTAGGCTATTATAGTAGTGTGGTGTCACACTATGCGTTTTTACCGCTCCCGCTAAAACGGATGCGGTTTGACAGGATGAGATCTACTTGTCACACTATTCCGGTTTAACGAGATGCGTTTTTGCATTTTGGCAGTCTAAGTAGTGTCATGTCTCAATTATTGTTAAAGATGGTTTGTGCGCTTGAGGCGGAGGGGCTATTGCGAAAGCAGATATATCGTCAATATTGGACTGATCCTTTTAATTCAGGAAGAGAATCTAATAATAGGTTCGCGAAGTTTTATGAAAAAATTCGAATGAACAAGAAAAATTTTTTTGTATATTACCGAATGTCCAAAAATTCAATTTCTACCCATGATTTCTCCCTACAGTTTTTATCTACATACTCTTTAGATTGTTTTTCCCACAGTGCAGTTTTTGCATGCACGCACTCGATGAATACACCGACATCAAACATTGTAAACCTAACAAAACACCCGGTTGCAACGCTCAGTGTGACAACTGATGACAACCAACGTACAACAACACGTGGTTTCATGTCATTGTGGTTGTCATGTCAACCTGCGCAGCGGCAGCAGGATGCGGTTGCATCCGGTTGGTGCGGCGAAAACGCATATATGTGACTGGTACCATTTAATAACGTGTGATATTATCATCCCGTCAAACAGGAGCGTTTTAGCGGGAGCGGTAAAAACGCATAGTGTGACACCACACTTATATCGATCGATTCAAAAAATTCAGTCATCAGTGTCATAAATAGTTTGCAATGGAAGTTTAAATGAACATACCATAAAGATAAAGGTAATTGATCAAACCAGTCCATTGAATGAAACAGAGAAGTCTAAGCTACAATTCACAACTCGACAATAAATTGACAGCCGTCCGTCTGACACGAGGTTTAACTCTTTTGGTCCGACGTGTATCGCCGCCGCCGCCCTGAATTTTTTTCTAATATACAGTGTGTCCCAGATCGAGTGGGATTGCACGGGTAACTTTCTTGGTATTAAAGATAGAGAATTCGTTAAATGGACTAATGTTTTGCAGTTTTAGATGCTTATTTAAAATTTCCTTGTGGAAATTCAAAATGTCGAGTAGGTTTGACGTAAATTCAAAAAAACTAAAATTGGTCATTTCCTTTAATGTCTTATATCATCGAAAGTATAAGAGATATAAAAAAAAGTTTTATATAAAAGTTATTGTCTTTGATACGCCTAATTTAGAATTGATGTAAAAAAAATTCAAGATTGCCACCTTTGAGGAACATTTACCAACGTCCTACAGTTAAATAGGCGACATATTGGATTTTTAGATTATTTGATAGATTTTTTAATTCTCTTTTCAACGAGCTATCATAGCATAAGATTGAAAATAAGATACCAGTTATATCAACGGTTTTATATCTTAATCAAATAGACAGTGATGAATAAAAAAAAACAAAACAAAATCTATTCGAGGCAACAAAACGATGAAAGTAATTACATCAGAATGTTTAAAATATCAGGGGCGTACTCATGGGAGTGGGGGGTTTGAGCGTTTCAACTCTCTCCAAAATTTTATATAAGTAGGCGTAGAAAAATGTTACCGATCTAGGACCTTAGACCATATAGTACATGGACTGCTATTAGCCCTATGGGCTATGCCTTCAATACAAAATGGGTGGTCACGGATAGAGAGCACTGTAGTCGTGGGTATGTGAATCTAAGGGTAAACTAAAGTCGTATGAACACCACTCGGATCGCGTAAAGAGTAGCTTTTATGGTAACCGTGTAGTACGGGAAGCTTTAAATACTCTTGATTATCTTCTATACGTCCACAAATAAGAACAGGTTTGCATTTTTTGCCATATCTAGGCGATTAATTAATTGACATTTGTTAATTTATAGGTTGACAGCCTCAAATCGTGTCTCATCGGACAATTTCGGACAGACTCGTTTACCCTGAAACTCACATACCAGGCGATGTCCTTGACCATATTTTAAGTTACAATTAGCAGTCCATGTACTATATGGTCTAAGTCTAGGACACTTAAGTCTTCCGTGGACGATGAAATATATACAGTGATTTTTTTAAAATGCGAACATAGGAGTTTGCATGCAATGTAATTTCCCTATGTTCGATTTAAAAAAAACACATCAATCTATTGAGTAGTTCAAATGAGTAGTAGATACAATTGACAGCTCACATTTTTAAAAATACCGCCGTCCAATTTAATTACGAAATCGGTTAGGTTATGGCTTAGAATGTCAAGGAGGACACTTCGAACATTTATTGTAATTGTTTTCGGTATTTATTTTCTTATTTTCTTCATTTATGTATTGAATAGATCAAATTAGTAGAATACCAGGTGCACATGACCTACAAATAATTGAAGGTTGGTTCACAATGAGTTGTGGTGTCAGTGCGTGGCCTGTGAGGTCAGTTATACCTATGTATCCTAAAGTTGCAATGGCCTAACATGGCTTCTTTAAAAAAATCTTACCGAGTGTTCTTCATCATAAAGACTAGAGTTGCTGTTCATAGTCACACAAGTTGCGTGTTTTGCTGGTGGGAATGTGAACCGCGCACACCTCATAGATTGATGTGTTTTTTTTAAAATCGAACATAGGGAAATTTAATTACATTGCATACAAAAGCCATAAATTCAATGCAAAAGCGTATGTTCGCATTAAAAAAAACTCAAATTATATTATACAGTGAGTTTTTTTTAAATGCGAACATACGCTTTTGCATTGAATTTATGGCTTTTGTATGCAATGTAATTAAATTTCCCTATATTCGATTTAAAAAAAAAAACGCATCAATCTATGAGGTGTGCGCGGTTCACATTCCCACCAGCAAAACACGCAACTTGTGTGACTATGAACAGCAACTCTATAGTCTTGGTGATGAAGAGCGCTCGGTAAGATTTTTTTAAAGAAGCCATGTGAGGTCATAGCAACTTTAGGATAAATTTTTCTTAACCTTAAGAGTCTTCTTTACCTAAGCGCAACTTTTTTACATTATGGTGTATAGATGATTATAGTTGCAAGAAACAAGATGATATTCTTGCTTAGTCAACTCCTATTTTGGTCCTTAGTTAGTTCCCGTCGACACTGTGCAGCGGCGCTACTTGTTACACTCAAATTGTTGATTTACCGCCCGCCAAGATACAGACTTTATTTCCAAAAAATATGATTTCAATTTTTGGGGTAATGTTTAGAAGTAACCTATCTAGAAAACTGTCGGTTTACTTTTTCCATAAACCGTTTTGTTCCAGAGTAAAAAAATAAAACAGATTAGCGCAATAATCGATGCAAAACATCTAACCTTTAAACAATCGGTATTCAGTTGCTATAAACTTTAAAAAAAAAATAGCCCGAACATTTTGTAGATAAAGATCTAAATTTAAAAAATAGTTCTTAAAAAAAATTTATTTTTGAAAAACAACTTGCGTTTTTATAGTGGGCGCTCTTATAGAAATTTACATTGGGTGCAGTGGGTACAGAAGACTCTTAAGATAACGTTTTGCGCGATCGGTCATTTCTGACTATTTACCATGGGTGTTTCCATGACAGTACGTAGAATTTACCAGTTGCTATGATTACGACGACGCCAAAATTACTTACCGATCTAAAAACAGAACAGCAAAAATACTTACCGACGCCTTTTTAAAAATCAACAGTCTTACATTACATTTAATCTTTAATTATTGTTAGGTACATTAAACGTACAATTTGTGCTGTTGTTTCCTATAGAAAAACGCTCATAAAGTCATAAAGGAAGTGCAAAGCTAGTAAACTACATCAGACACATGCACATTTTTATGAAATTATTAATTTCAATTTTGACAATTAAACTGGTTACCTAGTGATGTACAACCATACCACTTCGATCATTTCGATTTATTCTGCTCGTTAATTTCTTAGTGCATATTTATATTGGTTGCATAATTTTAATTTCGATCGCGCAAAAAATGTTATAAGCACGTCGAACGTTAAGGGTTACCGTTCTCAGACAATAATTGGAGTCGTCGCTTCGCTCCTCCTCCAAACAATTGTCTTCGAACGGTAAAAATCCCTTACCGTTCTCCATACTTAATATACTATAACGTCACATGGCAAGCGCTGACACCACAATTCATTGTGAACCAACCTTTAATTAATTGTAGGTCATGTGCACCAATTCTACTAATTTTATCTATTCAATTATTATACATAAATGAAGAAACTAAATAACGAAAACAACTACAATAAATGTTCGAAGTGTCCTCCTTGACATTCTAAGCTATCACTATCACCTAACCGATTTCGAAATTAAATTGGACGTCGGTATTTTTAAAAATGTGACAGTTGTCAATTGTATCTACTATATTCATTTGAACTACTCATTAGATGACGTTTTTTTAAAATCGAACATGGGGAAATTACATTGCATGCAAACTCCTATTCACTGAATACGTTCAAAAAGTACTATATATCGACCAAAAAATAATATTTTAGCGAAAATAAATATATTTTATGGTATTCTGAATCGTAAACACCTTTCTATTGATCTATGATTCTATGCATAAAGAGACTCTTTACGGGCTAGCCCGTTATTTTTTTTACGGGCTAAATAACGGGCTGTTTAGCAACAATACATATTTATTAAAGATATGCAAAGGCAGAAGGCAACAAATAAGAAAAATTAAGAACAATCATTATGTTTACACATATGCACTTCAATCGTGCAGTTAGAATTCCCACTAATCATTAGTCCAGCAGTTGAAGACGATGCAACAGCCCCATTTGGCGTTGAGTGGATATTGCTAGGCCCCGCCAGGGGTATCATTGCTGCAACTGCCATTTTGCTCTTCACTGACGCTTCGATGTATCCCTCTGCCACTCTTGAGGACTTCCAGCCACCAATTTGTTTTACTGGCAGAAGATTTCCAGCAGATTCCGCAACCATACTAGCACCACTTCGTCTTAAACAGTGCCCAGTATACTTTTCAGGGTGATCCAGACCAAGGAATTCTGCTACTTTTCGCGGTACACCACCAATGGTATGCATACCAGCCGGCTGAGCAACGCACTTTCCTTTTCTGTATCCCAAAAAAAAGCGTCTCGTTCCAACATCAAGAGGACGTAATTTGGCATATTTTTTATAAATCTCATAAGGATTCAAAGATCCATTTGCATCAGGAATAATAAACGATCTAGATGTATGAGTCTTCGTATCTTGCAACTTTACTAGAGCGTACTTCTCATGGTCCTCAATATCATCCACAATTAGCTTAAGTAGTTCATCTCGGCGACAAGCCCCATACAGTCCAAAGATCAAGACAACTTTGCAGAGCAAAAAATCATCTGAAGCTTCTAAAATAAATTGGCGGGTGTCCTCAACAGACAAAATCTTAGATTTCTTCGGCACGTAATTAACATTTTGAGCCTTCATGAACGCGATAACCTTTCCAAATCTATAAAACCAATTAAATTAGGTAGATACAACAAATACGGTGATTATTGTTCTCGCAACAAACCTAGATATATCAACATTGCCATTAACGATGAGAGCTTTCTTCAGCATCGAAAATTTAGTCCATAGACTTGATGCCTTGAAGACTTTTGATAGACCAGAAACGTACGCCAACACAACGGTCTCGTTCAGTACCATTTCGCCGACTCTCTTTGCTCTCCATTCGTTAAATGCTGTCAGTTCCTTTTCGTACCGGTTTCGGGATTTCTCAGGTATTAATTTTCCACTAGCTTCTTCCGCTTCTTGGATTATTTCGTCTGGAAGATCCATTTTCTGTCAGATTCAAGAAAAACACAAAACGTTTTTTTTTGTTTATACAGAATGTTGTCGTAGTAACGTTCGCCAAATATTTTCAACGGCCAGTTCGATTGAATAACTTTCGTTTTTTTCCAAAGAAAAAGAACTTTTCGTTAAAGATTTACGATTCGGAATACCATAAAACGTTGTACAACTGCTCACCCGTTACCCGAACTTTACAAGCTCGCACGGATAAAAAGCTCGCTTGTTAACTTCCGTGCTCGCTTGTAAAGTTCTATGTAACGGTCTCGCAATGTAAACTACTATTACGGGTGCATAATTATGACAAACGGCATCCCATAGGACAGAATCAACCCCTTAAAGTGTTGTAAAAAGGATGTATGAAGATCTCGAGGATCGTTCGGTATTCAGTTGTATTGTGTTTTTCAAAGGCTGTGTTGCTTTACATAAATCATTCATAGGACAACTCCTGCATAAAAAGCGGCAAAGATGTAGTAATTCCTTCTCCAAAAGTGAGCAACAATGGCATTACAGCAAAAGTCATTTATATCACACTCTTTTCTGTCACTGCACCACATTTCTCTTCATTAATAGTCAATATTCTTTCTCACTAGATGCTGCAAAGACAAGCAGTTGAAGAGCATCAAAGTAAAATGGAGAAATGGTCAGAGTTACTTGAACAACTGCAAAATGAAGAAGAAAAAGTTCTGATAGCTCAGGCAGAACCTCTTCGTCATTACCTAATCAAGTTTGTCTTTCCAATACTTGGAAAGGGGTTGGTTGAAGTGGCACGTCTAAGGCCAGATGATCCAATTGATTTTTTGGCAGAGTTTTTATTTAAACAAAATCCGGAAGGTCACATGTTCGATCCTTCCTACACTCGAGAAGGGAAAAGATTATCGGATAGTTACAAACAAAATATCAAGGAACAAGTGCATCTGAATGAAGAAAATGAATGAAGGAACCATTTCTGTTATTATTTATTATAATCTCAAATTGCTACTCTACTCAATATATAGGATTGTATGTATATTATATAATGAATAAAAATCTCATAGTAACAATACACGACTTCTAATACGATTAACTACCAATAGCAGAATTCTTCTTCTTCTATAAACTTTCAACTGTAATTAACAATTGAGTTTTTAAAAGCAAAGTAGCAATGTTTTAAATAGGTATGTTATTTATCACTCTTCTTTCTTAAATCTATATAATATAATTAACTAATGCTGTACATAATATATATTAATAAAAAGTAAGGGACACCTGCCCTATCTACGTTGGAAGATGTCGGAGCAATAATCACGCACACAAAGGGAACTGGTAAAGATTTTCGTGCATGACAAGATATGACTAATCACAGTAAAAGTAGTACCTTACATTGCATTTGTCCCCTTCTTTGATGCAACAATGAATGTTCAGTCCGATTATTATTCAAGTTCCCAATAACGTCTAATATATAAAATGTGCCAAATGTAACGTAACAACTGACAACCTTCGAATCGCATGTTACTAGTGCACTATTATTTACATACAACGAATCACATTTCCATTAATTTAAAAACAAAACAACATTATTAACAATATTTACAAGTAAAAAAACATTTAATTTATTTCGAATAAGTATCTAATACTAATAACTAAACGAATAATTTTTATTAAAAATGCAATACCAAAAATATCAAATGTTACTAATGTGCATTTGTACTCTCAAGGCCATTCTTTAAATCATGCAAAACGTAATTTATCATAATTGTACTAGAGACAGTCATTGGATACTGGTAACTAAAATGAACTGGATTATTAGAACAAAAATTTGTTTCAATCTTGACCCGTTCACAAGCACCATCCAATTTGATTTCAACTGCAGATTTTGTTGACTGCCATTTTAAATAAAAAATAATTTTGATCAAATAATATGGGGCAATAGTACAAAAATAATGTCAAATGAACTGTGATAAATTATAGTACTAAGATGAGAGTTGACGAATTAAAATATTAAAAATATGTTTCCATCACAGCCATATAAATCCTAGTAATATCAAGTAGAAAACATTTACTAAAAATAGTGCCTCATTTTTGACGTTAGGCTTTGGTCAGTACTCCTAAAATGTCTAGTTTTTAGTGTCGCTTTATGTAATGGCGAAGTAGCCCTCTTCTAACCTATTTTGATTCTTACTGTAAATTATGTTAATTCTTCATGTGAACTTGAAACCATAACATATTATACAGAAAAGATGTACCCCATTTCGTGATGGGAGATCTCTGACGTTCACACAGGATATGTTAAAAATATCATAAAAAAAGGTGAGTAAATTTACGAGATTATCGACTGTCTTAAAATTAATAACATTTGATATTTTTAGAATGTTCCCGCGAACAATAATAACTTATGAATAACACACCATATGAATAGCTTAGTCGCCTACTTGTGGACTAGTAACATTATAAATACGACATGAGAGACAGTCCCAATAAATCTGTTCAACTAGTGCTACTAAACAGAACTAAGCTGTGCGTTAAATCTTTAACATACCTAAACTATGCAACGTTACATGTTAATTGCTATTTATTCAAAATGGGTTATAAACAATGAGTCTAAAATCTAAAACTGAATCTAAGCAGTATCGATAAAAAAAACTACTCTAATTAATAATACAAAGTAAATAAATAGAACCTTGTGAGAATAAGCAACATCTAGAATTGAGAGAAGAGTAGATATAAAAGGAGGCGCTTGACTCGGCCCTCTTACGACTTAAGTAGCTTGTTGGCTCGCTGGTTAGCCACTGCGATACGTGTTTCGTTGCTCTCGCCCTAACCAACAAACATAGGACCAATACTATATTATGTTTACAAATCACTAATGCCTGAAAACTTGCCCGTGTCCCAAAACCAACATTAACACACCCTGCTCATGCAAATTGTTAGTAGTTAAAAAAATACACAAATTGTTATTAAAATACAGTGCTAAGAGACACGAGTAAGCGCCAGTGACTGAGTGTTGTCGTGTATGTGTCTACTTGAGCAGATTGTGAGCTCGCTGATTCGCCACCTCTATCCGCATCTTATTGGATTCACCCTGAATACGTGTACGTGTTCGGTAGATACGTAGTAATGGTGAGATGGTGTCGTGGTAGATCAAATTGAAACAGCAAACAGACAACATTAAGATTAGTATATGATACAGAAAACAGTAAGCAGCTAAAAGTGTACAGCAGAATCTGCAAACTAAGATGTGGTTAAATACTTGCAGCTTCCTCTGTAAAATTAGGACCATTGCAGGCCCGCAGCCAGGGGATGGCCAGACACCAAGAGTGTGATCTTGACCCATCCAGAAGTTATGGTTAATGGTTTTTATGGTTGTTTTCCAAATAAACAATAAATAAACAATAATCTTTAAAAGTATTTGAACGTAAACATTTTATTGTTTTTTTAAAATTTATAGTTATGAATGACATCGTCTCTGTACCTGGTACGCAAATGGAGAAATCAAATAAAAATAAAACACGATAAAACGATAAAAAAATATTAGTAGATACTATACTATAAATTGAATACTAGATAGAAAATTGCCGTTGTTTTGAAGAATAATTTGGTAGTTCTGCTTTTTCTGAAGCCCCACCTAGAAAAATGCGTGCCATTCCTACTACTTCATTTTGGCTACGGACCTGTACCATTGACACAATTCAATTCCATAATTAGATAATATGAATTGATACTAAAATATTGACAAAGCGAAAGTGTTATAGAGGAATTTCCATTCAGATGGCAGTACAATGGGTATAGGATAACAGTGTTGCTAATCCTACTGACATTGTAAGTTTTGCTAACTAGCTACTGTTGGATAAATACTCAAAAACATTTAACACTAACTGCTTGCATGTGAAATTTAACACTTTTTCGTTTTTGAATTTTACTAAACTTGTCGCCATTTTTTTGACATCGACATGACAAACTTTGACAACATACCTCTGTAATGCTGCCATCTGTGTTAATTCCACTATAGTAACAATGCTAATTGAATTGTGTCAAGTTGCCAGTCTTCAATTGTTATTTTATAGTGGGGCGTTACAGTTTAGTTCGATTGGTCAACTTTCCTAAGTTTGGAACAGTCGTTTTCATTTACCAACCCCCTTAATTTGATTAAATGATTGTAAAGCCCCAATGAAAAGCTTTGTGGTTATCTATGGCAGAAATATTTTTTTAAATAGATTTCAAGCTTGCAAGATTTAAAAATTCATTCTGCTTAATTAAGCCGATTGGCGATTGCAATCTAAATTTTAATACGTTTGTGTTTATAGCAAACCAAAAAGCACCTTCTTAAAAAATTCATTATGATCACAGGAGAGTTTCTAAATATTTTGTTAGGAGGGAACCTCTATATTTCTACAATATATGTCAGGTTGTAACGGTTGGGATTCCTATTAACAACATATTTCGAAAATAGGTTTGCTAATGAACACGCTTCATATTAGGACCAGTGAAGTTAGCATAACACGATGACACAAGTAAGATACTGTTTTGGTTAGTGCTGTATCTGTGCCTTATTGCGTGGTTCAAAAGATGTTAACAGAACAATAGGGAGGTTCAACATTTTTGGTATTTATTTTATTTTAACTAAAATTGAGAGTTTGTTATTAAAAACGACAAAAAAAAATGAGCGCAAAATATTGATATTTACGTCCGCTGTAAGTACTTTAAAATCACGGGTTAGCGCGAAGGAAGAAAATGTACGCTGTGCGCTCGACTGCGTGACGTCAGTAGCCAGAAACATTTGCCGCCGCGGCGTTCGCAGAGTATATATATGAATTCACGTAAACTAGGACCGATTTATTTATTGTCTGCAGAATGGTGCAAGGTTATCAAAAACACTAATTCGCGAAATTCACCCCCATGTGAAAGTGGAAATGGAGTGATTGCCTAATAACGCAAATTTAAATGAACTTTAGAGCAGCGGTATTTAAGTAGACATATGCACCTGCAGAAACTCCATTTCCACATTAACATGGGGTAAATTACGCGAATTAGTGTTTTTGATAACCTTGCACCATTGTGCAGCAAATAAATAAATCAGTCCCAGTTTACGGGAATTCGCATACTCTGCCAGCACGGGGGCATATGTTTCTGGTTTCGTTGTTTAATAACAAAACAAGGCTCTTTATGGTATCTAAAATTTTGCTACTAATTTACGTACGTAAAAAATTTGTGGTCAGTGGCGTACTTCTGCAGGCCGACCGCCGAAGGGGGGCATATTTTTGGCAACTACTACTTTTCGTTACATATTCTTAAAAAATATACTTTTTTGGATATAGCAACATAAAAAACTTATATTAGATAGTTAAATTAAAGAGAAAACTCAAATTAAGGAATTACTTAATTTTAAGTTCACTAGTTTACGTTGAAAAAAATCGTTATTTTTTGGTTAATCAAAGTAATTTATTGTATCAAAAATCATTGCAAACTTATAAGCCAATTGGCTTAAAAATTATGTACAGTGGCGCGCGTCTACAGAACTAAGAGGGCCACTTTTTTAATGGAAGGCACTATTTTTCGTCAGGTATTGAACTTTTTTTAAATATGGCAACATAGAAAACATGGTGAAAACTAGTTAAATTATAAAATTAGTTAACCTAACTATTTTCCTCAATTTGAGTTTTTCTCTTAAATTTGGTTATGTACCTAATATAATAAGTTTCTTATGCTGCTCTTTAATAATATGTGATGAAAACTAGTAATTGCGATAAAAAAATTCCCCCCTTGAACATGCAGAAGTACGCCACTGACCACAAATTTAAAGTACGTAGATTGGTAGCAGTTTTTTTTGACAATTTTAGTTACAGTGTGATGTAGTTCAGTTGAAGCTGGACTGCGGTACTAAGGGTCCCTGGTTCTAATCCGGGTTCGGGCATGGATATTTGTAAATGTATAGATAGTGGGTAGTATAGCAGCCTTGGCTGAATCCCCACTCACTCAAAAATAAAGGCATAAATAAATAAAATGTTGTTTTGAAGATATATTCAGTGTTTCAGATAAACTGTTCATCCTGTATAATAGAAATTATAAAAAAAGATTGTAAAAATTGTATTATCTGAAATCTGGAGAAACATTGATAAGCTTTGTGTGACCAGAATAATTATTGGATCATATGCGATAGAGTTATAAGGGACAATACATTTTCACTTATTTCAAAGGGGGTGTTTGGATTGCGCCAACACCCAACTAATAGGGTTTTTGCATTATAATGTACAAAATGGTATGTGCCCAAAATTATCACAACAAAACGTGACAACGACACTCATCAACACTTATTAAGCTCACTTTTTGTGCCATCCGGGTTCTGTTAATTTCACTGGCCTTTGATTAATTTAATTAAGCTATTTCCACAAATAGCCCACTTGATAATAAAGCAAAAACACAAGCACAAAATTCTCTGTCAAAAAATTAGAGCGGTAACTATAAAAAATCAAACCATTCCGATATGAAAGCAAATTTAGCTTTCAAGCAAAAGCACAATACCTTAAGATTGATACGATCGATTTGACGATTTTGATTTTCCAATTCCGAACCCATATCGATGGCCATATTTCGTAAATTACCGATCATTGTATTTACTTGTCCCATATTCTCCTCCATTTCCTCTTCGCGTGCGTCGTTCGTGATGCGACCTATGTAACCGCCCTGTGGTCCCATTCCATTACGATCGTCCATCATGCGCTGCGGCTGATTGTTCACAACCTTACCATCATCATTACCTTTCCATGTACCCTCGTCTTCTTTGAAAGATGAACCCCTTTGAAATAGTGTCAATTTAGACACGCACAAAGAAAGTGTATGAAATATATGTGTAGAGTTGCCATGCGAGTGAATTGTACAGTGTGAAATGGCAAATTTGATTTCTAATTATATTGACATGATTTCACTTACTTTTGACACGGAAGCACACAGAGGCCGCAACATTTTTCCATTCCTGTAAGGTTTTTTTCGGCTTCGCGCATGTCTGTGTTAATTTGATCCATTCCATCCTCAATTCTATCCAATTGTTCTGCATTGATATTAAAATAGTAAGTGGACTTTTATTGGAAAATTTAAATTACGCACAAGACTTTATGAATGATGTGTAACATAAATTAATAACAAAAATCATGCACATGCTAGTTTCTGAAGAAATAGTTACACATAACTATTGATGAACGAGATTCGGACATTCAATTGTTTTGAGGAAAACGCAATAATTGCACTCACGTGTGACCCTTGACACATTCAAGTTGTACTGACACGCATACAATATGTTATTATCTCTATTCACTTTAGAATCAACATGAGACATTCCCTCACGTTTGAACTAGCCAATAACATCCAATCACAGAAGCGTACAAGATTTAAGTTGAACAATGATAATGATATGCCAAGATTCTGAAAAGGTAAGCGAGTCGCGATATCAGCGATAATTGCACGCTTGACTGTAAAAACGATAGGTGGCAAAATTCAACCCAGGTACCTTTTGTCAAATTTTCATTGCGCTACACACGGGCCAAATGAGAGCAGCTTGTTAGAAAAACGGATACAAATGGTAATTGGCTAATAAATATTGCATCCAATGAAAAATATAGGAGATACAACGATGGTCAAATTAGGGAAAAGTTGCACCATTAAACAGTTATGCTTTAAAGAAAACCAGACCCAATTACTTCCGAAGATATGCCAGAAAAACAGAAATTTACCGATTTCGTTTTTTTTCTCATGTTATTTGAACAAATACAAAAAAATAAAAATCACTTTCTCATTGCTACTTTTTGAACTCTACAGGACACCTTTGAAAGATTTTCATCTACATACTGTATTGAGTAGCATGTTTTATTATGAATACAAAGATATACAGCACACAAAAAAAAACAAAATGTTGGTTTCAACAGGACGGTGCACTCACGAGAATGCCTATATTACAAATTTCCTGGAAAATGGACAATGTATCCGATAGGTAGGTATTTGCGCACGATTAAGGCGATATGCGCAGGTGCACCATCCTGTTGAAACCAACAGTTTCCAGCTTTTGTTTTTTATTTGTGCTAGACAACATATTCGTGATCAAAATTACTCAATACAGTATGAATTGGTTTTACGGACCATATGAAAAAATAAAGTTGATGATTTCTCTGAAACGAAACGTTGTATTGAAAATCTCTCAAAGGTGCCCAAACAGTGGCAATGAGAAAGTGTTTTTATTTTTTTTGTATCTGTTCCAAGTAACATCAGAAAAAAATAAAAACGAAATTGCCAACTTTCGGTTTGTCTGGCATATGTTCGAATGTAATCGGAATTTTCTGGTTTTCTTTAAAGCAAGTAATTGCGCTCCTTTTGTCTAAGTTGACCATCGTTGTGTCTTCTATGATTTCGGAGATCCCATGATAGACATCCTTATCTTGGACACAGTGTATATTTAGTACCTAGGAAACAGTACTCTTGTATACTAATGTTCTGGTTATCGATATGGCAAATCATACGACTGGAAATGAAAACTGTAATTCGAAGAAAGGTTCATTCTTTACTTTGCTAATGAAATTCCAACAATTGCAAAGAAATTATGTACTCGTGGAAGATTAAATTTTCCGTTATACTACATACTTTTGTTTTTCCTAAATGAGAAATTGTTTCTGCTTCAGAAGCACTTGTTTTAAAACATTTTGAAAAGGATGAAAATATCATCACGTCTTAATTTTACGACTAAAATCGCTATTTGCGCGCATCAGCATATGACCTATTTTTATGTGCCCGCTTTATTGCCAAACATTTATTAAATGCTTTTAATAAACATGTTTGCTGATAAAGAAAAAATCATATAGGTATGTATTATGCGATTCACACAAATGCGTTGTTTCCCAAAAGACCGGGGTTGGAGAAACCCAGAAACCTATTAGTATAACAATTACAGGTGCCATTAAGTACCCACATTAAATCTATACAATACATCTATTTCAAGGGAAGCAGCAATTTCCTTAGAAATCATGTACTTCCACGTCAACAATAGAAGCACGTAAAGGAATTGTGACAACACTGTATAATTTACGCCCATAAAAATAACATTTCCCTGAATTTTCAAGTAATCGAACTTAGGTAAAATCAATAACAAATGTTTTGGAGCATCAACCATCTTAAAATTTCTTGACGCATGCATACATTGATGCCAATGTGTATTCAATACGGTCCCATTGAATGAATTGCTATTTCAGGAGTCAGTAGAATTGACACACAGAGATTACCATGATGATTGCCAGCAATAATTTTAATGTACGAGGGCGTTTTTTAAAATTATTTACCTAGCAATGATAATGACGAGGATAATGACGTCACACAAACAAATTGCTTGTCTGCCAACTGCGTATATTAATACTGTGCGATCAAAAATGAGTTGCTGTCGAATCACCTTTGGAACTTTTGTTTACATGGGAAATCGTATTTAACTTGAACTTCCAAAGGCGACTCGACAGCAACTCATTTTTGATCGCCCGGTATATTTATTTGTTTTCTGAGAGCTATCGATTTCGGTTTTACACCATTGTCAGGCTTTACTAAAAATAAGATAAGGGAGACTCCCATAGTGGCATTCAAAAAATGAACACCCTGTATATGCGAAAATGTGGGCAAAGTCCATCAGTTGATCGCGTACGTTTGGGTCATACTGCTGTCGAAATGACCGCAAATGTAGTAACATTCAAAAATAGTGAAGCGTTAAATTGTAAATGAAACCAGTGAAGTATTAAATGTTCAATAGTAACTAATTAGTAAAATTTACAATGGCAGTAGGATTGGAAACGCCGTTTATCCTATACAAGTGCACTGCCATCTGAATGCGAATTCCACTAGTGTAGTAAGTATTTGGACGTACATTTTCAAGTAAAATATTGGTCAAAACAATTGCTAGACCACTTCAGACAAGAACCATAGGAGTTGGAGATTTACTGCCGTCTGCTGGACTGTTTGAAAGTAAAGCTTCTTAGATTATAGATGATTTGGGCATGAAAAAGTGTCTGCTTGATGGATTCGCTTACGCCAGAGAGGAAACTGCTGCCGAAAGAAATTTGTCAGGTTTACGAAATGCTTGAAGGCACTTAAATCAAAACGACCGAATTCATGGCGATCAAAACCGGAATGGCCATGTTCAAACCATTATCGGCAACCATGGGTTCATACAATTCCAGCATGCATCCTAGAACCCAGATTTAGCACCTTGCGAAAAGGTCGCAAATTTGCCTCAGTAAATGATGACCTGAAAAGCGCAATAATGTTTTTTTTTAAACGAACACAAAATCATTTATTTATGGAATAAAACAGCTGAACTAAGTGTATTAGTGTAATTATGTAGAAAAAAAACGCCCTCGTAATTAAAAATCTGTGAATATTGTGTACTTGACAGATTTAACGCTATAACTAATTCCTTCAGAAAACACTATGATGCACTACGACTACTGATAAGCATGCGACTAAATTAAAATAGCGAAACTAATTTGAAGCAGCAGCAGTAATAGTCGCTCGAGCATTGAGAGTGTGAAGAACGTATAAAGTACTGTGGGGGTGTGTTAACTTACATTGATAGTGTTAGTCCTTTGGTGTGTATTGATTGAATCATGTCATCGAATTATGTACACAATATTATTACTTGTGCGTTGTTTAAAATATTTTGCTATGCGTTCATTTGTTACAAAACATTTTAAACAAAAGTTATGTTAAGACGATAGTATATTATGGTAACTGTAGGATTTGCTGACAGGATCGATTGGAAAGGATAATATTCAATTCTTAGAGACCTTGTAATGTTTTCTCATTAGAAAGTGTGTGACAGGTATTTCCGAGGGAAATTTTTATTTAAAGTAGCGCATTTCACAAAGCCAATTTTTAAAATACAAAAAGAAGGAATAAATAAGGATTTTCATTTACAGCGGTATTATGAATTTGTGAAATGTAGTACGTTGAAAAAGTAAGAAATAATATTTCATTTACAGAGTGACTCAATAGTTGTCCTTTATTTCTTTCTGAGCGAGATTAAGCTCTAATATGCAGACTAAGCATACCACACTAGTTAAAAATAATATGCATCTGAACACATTTCAAAAATTAACAAAAACAAAAAGCAGTAGCTACATGAAAACCAAACCACTTCAATTTTTTATCTGCCTATCAGTTTTTGAATATATATTTCTACGACCCATAATTTGAAATGATGTAATGGGAATTTCAAATAATGAAGACAGTATGAGTCTGGCAACGTTAGGGTTGAACGTTAACAAAAACAAAAAGCAGCATTTTCAAAATAAATTTCATTTTCTATAATCACAGTAAACCACTAAAAGTTATTAACAAATTCTGGTCCATATTATATGCCCAATCTTTTTTCACATTCAGTGTATCTTAATGAATTGACAATTTTTTATCTGCCTATCAGTTTTTGAATATATATTTCTCACTTTTTTGTAAATTAAAAAAAATCTCGTTAGTGACATGTTAAACTGTAATTTGGAAATGTTGAACAAAGGAGGGACTAATGTAATGGGAAGGTGGGTAGAGGTTGCGGGACAGCAATTAGATGCTTACCACCCTGCTCATCCAGCATGACTAAGGTTTTCATTCCAACCTCGTGGCTCTATAAACATCAATACAGTCAACTGAAGGTACCCGAATTACATTTCAACAATGTTCACTTAGTGAGCAAAATTAAAATGTCTCAGTGTCATTTATTCTTATTGTTAACTTAGAAGACAGAGGTCCAGGACATGAAACCAAAAAGTTATATAGCACCCCATAAACCAATCAGTTGATTAATAGTAAACAACTGAACAATATACACAACCACCCTTGTTAGTTTCTCACAAGGGAACAACTGATTAAAATCTTACCGCCTTGATGATTTAATAGTTGTAGGGTATTCGCTCCAGCGTCCTCGCTCTATAACACCATATGACACTAGTAACAAGCATTCACATAATAAAGAATATATAACGTAATACAGTGACAGAACTACGATACATACGACAACAATTTTATACATGTAAAACAGAGAGTGCAATAAAAATTAAGAGTGCCAGTTTAAGCAAAGCTCGACAAACAAGCATGCAGTGTATGTAAAAAACCGTGAAAACTCCCTAATGGATACCATAAATAAACATGACGTTGAATGTTAAGTATATAAGATGATTCTAAGGTTTGTCACCGTTTAACACAATGTTAATTGTAAATTTTTGGTACGCATCGTATATAACAAAATTACATCAATCAAATTTACAAACGTAGAGAGATAGTGGGTAGGATGATGGGAATGGGTGTTATATATGTGAGGAGTGGAGTGACTCACCTCCCTGGTCATCAAGAGCGACCAAGGTGCGGATCCCAGCCTCCTTGCTCTAGCAGCACAAAAAGTGTACAGCGTATGTTAGTACATGTACATGTTAGTAGGAAGTCAATGTGACCTGTTAGTTGGCAAAAATATTTTATTTGCGAATATCACACAGATGTTTTAAAACAAAAATTTCCACTGTTTGGCATGTTATGGTAGTGGTTGTTAAGTGCATTCTGCTAGTGTGTGTGCAGACGGTAAGTGTATTTAATCTGTACATAGAACACATCACGACACTGCCACACTTGCAGGGCTACCGCTACCAGAACATTCAAATCTTACTCATTAGCTACCACTTCGCCCGTTGCCGTGAGCCACATTATGAGCACAATTTGCTGATTTTACAGAGCAGTATGCAGACGTGACCTTAGCTTTCAAAAAAATTTACCTATTAAACATTTATTGCTTATGTGCTATATCTCTTCTTCCTTAGCTAAAAAATGTATACAGATTAATATTTACATACATATACGCAGATTGGTCTAGAATTTTGCGGGAAGCACACCAACATAAAAACAATTACACTACACACAGGAGTAGCAAGCAGCATTACAATCATTACAGTTTAGATATAATACCTACATTTTTAATTATTGTTTCATCAATGGTTATTGGCAATATGGCAAAAGAATTTGTTGATTGGCACATGGTTTTGACATACAAAGTAGTCATAAAGGTCGACATTTGTTGAAAGCCAAACAATAACGGTGCAGCTCAAAGGTAGTTTAAAATCTCCGAAATGGAAACATTGACATTTCCTTTCATACTTTTTATAAAGAAAAATGTAGCGTTTATTGACTTGAGCTCTTTGACGGCTCAACCCTGACCTAAGGCCTACGACGGCCCAAAACGAATTAATTAATTTTCTCTCTCTTAGAACCAATTAGTGCCCCCGCCAAGCAGCGTAACTTCTTTAACAACGACCGGATGTAATTCATCTGCTCCATACCTTATTTCTCATCAACCTAAGCATATCTTGCATCAAGTACGGTATAAAAATTGATACAGATTTTTGGTTGTGACAACTTTCAAGCAGCAAGTTCTAAATTTGCAACTGCCTTCTATGGAGAAGTGGACAAATATTCAATTTAAATGTTCTATCTGACGATAGCGGCTCACCCCGTAATAATATTTTTTTACCGACCACTTTCGCCGTTAGCTTTGCAAGATTTCTGTTGGTATGAACATAATTTCCAGCGAAAAAGTAACACCAAGGTCTTTAGAAGTACTTGTTCCTTCAGAACTCGCCACAGATGACGTGATTAAGGTAAAAATAACTACGCGCCTCCTTCCTTTGCGCTTCTGTGTCTTCTTACTCACTCCTCTCCCCTTTTCAATTTTTCTCCCTTTCTTCACGCATCCTACACGCCTCTTTGACTCCTTTGAGCTTATGTCATGCCTTTTTCACGTCATTTACAAATCCTCCTTTGATGCATCATTGGCGAATCCTCCTTCGCATCTCCTGCACGTCTCCTTCTATATTTTCACCACGCATTCTTCACATTGACTTTACACCTTCCCCTCTACTTTTTAGTGTCTTACAACAAGCGCCCTGATAAGATGCTAGGGGTTGATAATTTGTACAGGATGGTTCAAATTCATGGTTCACAATTGGGACCTCCGTAACGGTGAGAGATACAGTGTAGGTTAAATGGAGGCAAAGGTTCAAAAATCTTAAAATAACCCAAAAACTGAAAATTTTAAATTTCGTTTACGTTTTCCCTAGCTTAAACGACCGGAAATGGACGGTTCCCGTTAGCACCGTTTTGAAGAAATCTAAATCTGCAGAAGCTGCAGGCTACTACTTTCCTATTTCTTATGGGCGCCATATTAGATTTTTACGGAATGAGATAAGACAAGAAAAGAAAACTAATGACGTGTCACTTTTACATAATTTACAAGAAACATTTTAAAATCAAATGTCTCAACAAAAAGTCCACGGGTAACTAGATCTTGCTGACTCAACATGATTATGATGGCGATGCATTCAAATGAATTTCTTTTTTGTCCTCTACCTCATTCCGTAAAAATTCAATATGGCGTACATAAGAAGGTTCTCACCAGAACCGTCAATTGAAAAGGAAATTTGACATTTTCCATTTTTCGATGATATCTCAGTTATTTTCAAAGTGGCAGAAATCTTGGGAGTCACGCCATCTGTTAAAATATCAAAAAAACAAAGGTTATTGATGATCAGGAACGCCAAACGCACTTGTGAGAAAATAGTACATCACACCGTGAAAGTCTCGCAGGTATCAGACGCCGCAAGGTCGTATCAAGAACACAGGGACTCCCAGGTTGGATGAGTCCTAATCAGAGGGAAAAACAGATTTACAATCCACTTCTAGCAATCATGAAATCCATTACTAAGCCTAGTCCCGAACACTTGAGGAAGATATGCCAACCGTGGCTTCAGACAGAAGAGGAAAGCAATTCTTGAGCAAGCAGGATTGCTCTCAATCGAAGATGATGTGGATTAGGTATCTAACGAGTCAGGAGCAGGCTACTAAAAGAGATTCCTCAACAGGTTGGAGATTCTAAGAAAGGGGAAAAGCATTGTTCAAAACTATTAATTCGATAAGTCCAGAAACATCAGTCGACTGTCCCCGCAAAGTGGCAAACGCAGTAGTTAAGGCGGAAAGTGTCAATAACAATCAATCCACAAGCTCGGTCTTTATGTAAGTGGGATTGGTGAAGGTTGGCACAATGGGCTAGTGTGGAAAAAGTCTAGTCTCTTCTGTGCCTTATTGTGAGTGCTATACACTGTGCCCAAGATAAAAATATCTATCATGAGGATATTGTTCTCGAGAAAGTACACATTGGATTGAGTAGTATTTTTTATTACGATTATAACAATATATGGCACACAAAAAAAAAGTTGGAAATTCTGGTGGTTTCAACAGGATGGTGAACCTGCACACAACACCCTAATCATGCGAGAATATCTGTCGGACAAATCTCCTAGAAAATGCAAAATTTTTCTTCGGTAGGCATGATACTCCAGATGTTATGTTGTATTTATTTAAATACCGACCATCTGTATTATTCGTTCAACTGTATCGCATTTTCCTTATTGATCACTGTCAATTTTCCTCTTTTATAAACACTATTACCTTTTATCTATTTTAAGCATTCTTAACTTTAGCTCTTTCCTTTTTAATTGAATACATAATATGTTCGCAGCTTGCATGGAATCAGCAGAGAAATCTTGTGTCTAGTCATGTGTCAAGGTAAGTTCATTTGAAGTAATTTTAAGACTTGCATTTTTGCTAAGGCTATTTTTCAAACCTTGTTATTCATATGAATTCCAGCCTGCACGTGTAGCTAATATGATCTTGATGTGAATGCGCATTTCCAACAAAAAAGGTCAGAGGAAATTTACCGCACAAAGGCAAAACTGAGGGCAACAATGAAAAACGCAGAATTTGAGGATGTTATTTTATGAAACACTGTGTGCATCTATTGATACTTTCTGAAGTAATAAAATCGCTCATTTTGTGATAGGTACTGTTAAACAAATACATGATACACCTATATCATTTCACACACCCTGTATGTTTGACAACATTAAAATCACATTAACATAAATTATGGTAGTGAATTGCGTATTTAAATCTCTTAAAATACGCCTCGTTATTATTCATTCGGAATTGCCGACATTGATTTATGTGAATATACAGTGTGTAAAGCGATGGGGTATACAAGAGGGAATTTTTTTTAAAATATTGATTTATGAAAAAAATTTATTCTTCGTGATATTTTTTGCTTGCTTTGAAAGTACCAATAACGTTTCGATTGTTTGTGCTTTGATAGCAATACGCTATCTTGATTATAATGTAGAATAACTTTCAATAAAAAAAATTAATTTTATTATTTTTCCAGATTTTTATAAATAAATTTTAGATTATCGAAACGTTATTGGTACTTTGAAAGCAAGCAAAAAATATCATGAAGAATACATTTTTTTCATAAATCAATATTAAAAAAAAAATTCCCTCTTGTATACCCCATCGCTTTACACACTTCCAATGGTAGTAAAATATCTAGATTAGGACATGAAAATGAATTTTTGAAGCTAGACAAACAAAATTTTAGAAATACAGAAAGTCGGGCATTTCTACATTCTAGACCAATCCAAAAATGTCATAATATACACAGCTGGAAAATAGATTTAACACCCAATGACATGCATACTGAACTGCAAATTCGGCAATGTACCAAATTAAAAATACCAATGCAAGGTTTTAGCAGTCAATAATCACTTGCGTTGGTACGTCAACATGTATTGTTAAAGAAGACAGGAGAGAACATTTACAGTACCATATGAATTTACTGAAATCAACCTATGTGTTATCAAAAGTGCGCTATGATAAAATGGAGTTTAGTCTACAGACAGTGTCATAAACTTTTGATCGAATAACGCCCCTGATAACCTTTAGTTTGTAGTGGGAGTTTTCTCGTTCTAACATGAACGTAGGATCATTGTTAGGTTCATATGTTTTTGATGTGAACTGTCCAAAACACATGCACAAACATCAACACCACAAAAACACTTACTTGTTTAGAAAAACAAAATTACATAGTTTCAATCAGATTGCTTATGAACAATTATTGAATAATGATGATGATGTTGAAATAATGAATGGAAATAGTCTGGAAATTTCCGTATTGAAATAAAAAAAAGAATCCTCGCTTAATGTATTCTCCTGAACAAAATTTGTTCGACTGATAAGTACAGGGTGGCCAAATAAGAATGCGAGGTACTGTATCTGGGAACCTGTCCATCGTAGAGGATTGCGGTAAAAAAATTTTTAAGTTTCTGCAATGGCCGCTAGGGGGCGTAACTCCAATCTGAAATCTAAAAAAGTGATTTTTCTATGAATTCCGCTATATTAACCTAACAAAAAAATGTCCGGTCTTTGAAGTTGATGATAATCTGAACTTTTTTTGTTTGACAATTTTTCCTGTATCTCTAAAAATGAAGTGGTGGGGGGGGGGGTATTCAAAGGTTTCCGTAAAGAACACCCTGTATCTTCTAAACGACTGAACCGATTTTAACAAACTCAGGTTAATTGAAAAAAGTTATTCTTCGGCTACAAATATTATACATATTTGAAGTTTTGTTAGTTTCACATATCGCCGCTTGAGGACTTTTTTCGACATTCCGACAGAAATGGTTAATTTTCTCAAAAAAATTAAATGCTTTGGTTTGATTTTTTTTTTCATGAAAAAGTAGGTAGCTAAATGATGTCTAAACAAGCTCGCGAAAACCGCATCTCGATATCTTGTTCCTAACCTAAAATTTGGGCCAAAGAAAATTTTATACCCTCAAAATTTTATTTTTTTAAGCTAATTTTTCCGGAATTATTTTTATTATATAATTTGTGGCCCTAAGGTGGATCGATTTAAAAAAAGAAGCTTTTAATGTCGCCGTAAATGCTCGAAACCTTTGAATACCCCCCACCACTTCATTTTTAGAGATACAAGAAAAATGGTCAAACAAAAATTGTTCAGATTATCGTCGACTTCAAAGACCGAACATTTTTTTTGTTAGGTTAATATAGCGGAATTCACAGAAACATCACTTTTTTCGATTCCAGATTGCAGTTACGCCCCGTAGCGGTCATTTCAGAAACTTAAAAATATTTTCCAGGTTTTGCTCGTGGCCGTTTTAGTATTTTTTTTACCGCAAGCCTCTACGATGGATAGATTCTGAGATACAGTACCTCGCATTCTAAGTTGGCCACCCTGTACTCTTTGTATTATGAGCAGAAATACCCTTCCACAATCTTGATACAATAGTTTTCAAAAGTTGAGCCTTATTGATGATTATTGAAAATAACCAGTAAATGATTGTTTTTAATGTATAATAAAAAAATATATTAAAAATACAGTCTTGTTTATATTTGATTCGCCCTCGTAATTAATCGATTTGCCTTTCTGAAAGGTGCTACTGTTGAAATTTCACCAAGCACGTCCCACAAATAATAGTACCTTCTGCGCATGCGCGCACTTTGATTTTCATATGTTTAATACATACATATAATCAATCGATTTCGCTTTATTGAAAGGCGCTATTGTTAAAATTTCATCATGATCGGTCCATAAAATGGACTTTCTGTCTCTCCGTCCGGTTTTGAAATTTCAAGTGCTGTTTTCAGTATTATGTTTATCATCACCCAAGAAAGAACTGATTAAATTTTCAGTGACCTAGGAGCTCCTTTGCTATATTTGTTACAAGTTTATTTGATGTGCTGTTTCTCATGTGACTTCATTGTAAACGTTTGGGATAACTAGGTTCATATATTTATGACGTTTTTTAGCTATTCCCATGAAATGCATCCTAATTTCAAAAAGACAGGAGCAAAGTGGTATCCTGTCAGCCTTCACCTTGCATTATGGCAGTTTGAATGTCACCAAAGATCTAATAGCGTGTAACAGTATAAATTCACTTACTTCATTAGGTGGGGAACAATCTATCTTTATTCTGTATAATCCTCAAGTGACAGTTGCCATGCACATACCCAAGAAGTGTTTAAATGGCGACCATATTCGAAAAGTGTACTGCGGAAGAGCAGCATACTGTTGGGAGTGTTTTACTGGGCATAAGAATTTGATTTGTTTGGTCCATTCAAAAAACTTCTTGACGATAAGATTTCAAGAGCTCCAGGTCACTAAGCTCCAATTGTGATAACCGTCCCGAAGCAAATGAGGTCAAGAAACATACCTCTTCAACAACCTGAGAGGGAGACTATGGAAACTAGCATTATAGTGGGTCGATTTCTGGAATTATTCATTGTTTGATGTACAGGGTGTCCAAAAAGTATTGAATGATATCGTATATATCTTTGTAAATATCCATTTTTCCAAAAAATGTTTATTTGGTATTTAATTTCTCATCACACTATTTTATATTTATTCACTTTTTTAATCAAATGATAATTGTTTTTTAAATGACAAGATATATGTTCTGTCAATTTATTTGAGGGTTGATTTTCATTTAAAAAAATGTGTTTATATTTTTTAAGAAATTTTGAGAAAATAATAATTTCAACACTGTTTAACAATGCTATTTACGAAAATATTGATGTGTAAACAACGTCATATAGACGTTATTTAGGTCTAAACACCAGAAATAAAGAAGGGACGCCCTGTATATGATATTATTTCAAGTTATTAAAGGAAATCGGTGGGATTATTTACGAATAAGCGCAGAATTGATTTATGTCATTTGAGTTTGTATTTCTGTAGTGTTATTTTTCCGTTTAGAATTGTTTGTAATTGCCTATTGTTTATTTAATTGTAAAATGTGAAATCGCATGATAAAATGTAGAAACATCTGGTCATTTACGATAAGAAAACTAAACGTCTGAACTAATTGGAACCAAATGTGGTACACATATTCTTAGGAAGAGCTGAGGTGTTGGGCAGAATCGCGCACGCGCAGGTGTGCGGATGGTATCTGTGGTAACCACAACAGTGGGAAAGTGTACGTTTCTTTACGCTATTTATTCCGACTGTCCGCCCAATTTCATCGATTGAAGACGCGGTTCGTCCCTGTCGTCTGTGCAGAAGAAAATTGAAGTTACTTAAAAGTTGTGAGAAGTTTACTGCGCACTTTTACAGAAAAGGTTAGTCAAGTTGAGGTAAAGGTAAAGGAATCAGTTTAGTGGACCGTGAGACCATCCGTCAAGGTGCTCTCTTTATTCAAGTTATACCATTTGCACAGCCACCTATAATTTTTGTCATTGTATTCAACATGCCAGTTTTTATCAAGTTTGTGTTAAAAAAAAAGTGAAGTTCTGAAGCTGTCAACGTTTGTGTTGAGTTAAGAGCGCCAGTTTATCGCAAACCTGTTCAACCGGATTTTAATATTTTAAAAAAAGAACTGTAATTAATTCTAAGATTTTCTTATTTTTAATTATCGACTGTCTGAATACGGGGTACCATGTAAAAATAAGCTTTTATATTTACATCTGATTGTAGTATGCTAATGAACCAACTAACATGAACGATTCTTACTCCATTTTCCAACATTGAACTGTACCTAAAGTACCAAGACAAAGACAAACTATGACATCCTGAAAATAGTGATCTGAAGGAGTCCAAGGTTGACCAGTTCTTCCTAAGCCGTAACAACAAACAATAAAACCCAGCAGGTTGTGTGACAGCCCCACTCTGTACTCTTAAATCCCAGTTTTGAATTTCAGAAAATTTTTCAAATAGATTTATTGTTGGTAAATCTGTAATCATAATGTCGTAATGTAAAAGTGTAAGTGTTAAATGTAAAATTGTGTATAAAGTCTAGATTTTCGTATCCTAAGTTTGCAAATAATCAATAACATTCATTTGGCGTTCTGTTTATTATGTAAATATTCCCACAAACACAAAAATTAAACTGTCCCTTGCCTGTATGACGATCGTAATAGTATAACTGAACCTTTGATAACACACAGGGTAGTATCAGAAATACATAATATTATACATTTGTATTGCTCAACACATAAAATGAACTGGTATTGCTGAGAAGTGGAGTAAGAAATGAAAAGACAGTGCACAGAGACAGTGCATGCATTACATAAACAGGTATAAGTTAAGAAACACTGACCTATGCACGCCAAACAAGCCTCTACACTTTTTTAATGTAAAAATACAAAAGTGCAGCTCCATATTACATTTACCCTTTGGCCTTAATAGCAGTCATGTTGTAAATGGAAAACACCAACTATCTAATAACCACTTTACAGTCGTCTTTCAGTTCGAAAATTTAGATTTTTTTACAGGATTTGCACATAGAAAAATGATCGTAGGCTAGTGAATAAGAGACGTTCATCGTAAAGAAAGTGTCTTACCTCCTCGCATAACGCCAGCATCCGCCTCGTGCTATCGAGTGACTACAAATAAAACAAGATGATTATCGAAAGCTTATTGAAAGTACACAACTCGAATTACCTCATCTGTAACTTGTGTCGCTTTAAGTTGAAGTTCCTGAAGTTCCGATTTAGGTGCTCCATTTTCAGCTGCGGGTGCGGGGGCAGGCATTTTGGTAGTAGTGACTTACTCTGTGAACAAAAAACAATAACAACCACTTTCTTGCTGAAAGAAACCTGACTGCTTTTGTAACTAACCACTACGCTTATTATGCTAACCACAGTTTAATGAATACAAAATTCATTTAAAATGCCAGCAGCGAATAATAATTTACAAAAATAGTAAATAACGTTGAGAAATTCAATTTTGTGTAACAAGAAAAAGCCCGCTAGTGATGGGCTCAAAAATCAATAATTAGAGGACAGTAAAGACGCGTACGGAAATTACGGTGCATAAATAAATTTTGGTACAAGACGTACCTACTCAAAGAACATCGCCAATTATAAACAACAATTTTTGGGTTTGTTATCAATGGAATAAATAAGAAAAAATCTACATGACAAAAAATAATGACAGACATGCAATAATACAATAGTAGAGTGCAAGTGGACTCACATTGTAAAAAAATAGAGAAGAGTGAGTGAAGCAAGATTTTAACAGCAGTAAAGAGAACACCGACACTGAAAATTTTGTTTGCGCTAATTTTCCATAAGTTGACAGAAACTACTGTCAAACGAAGGGAGTGATGGAAACAAGAAAACGCAAAGTCGCAAACTGCACACTTGAAGACGACAAGGGCGCATGCGCCGATTTTTTCCAATATTTCATAATTTCAAAATTAAAAATATGCATTTTTTAAAAAGCACTAAGACCAGATTGTACCACGTTAATTTACCCTTAGACTATGAAAGAAAGGGGACCGATAATATCCTATCAAGGGCAATGCTGCGCGTTGAAGCCTGGGGCGGCCATATTTTCGGAGCCAAAATTTGTTTAATTTTTCATTTTCGTGATTATGCGATCCTTAAATGTGCGATTAATAGTATTTTACATTATTAGCCAAGTAAGTGAGTTTTTACTGGCGATAGGAGAAGTTGACTGGCGAGCCGTTAGGCGAGCCTGTCATCTCCTAGAGCCAGTAAAAACTATTACCTGGCGTATAATGTACAATATTTTATTTGTTACTCATTTGCAAACAATAGTAAACGTAAATAATTAGTTCTTAAATTGATCTTGAAGAAATGTCTAAAATATCATGTTATCCATGTAACAGAGACTTCGCATTAATTCTGGCCAATGAAATTACTAGATTACTAACTTGTAAAATTTTTACAGGTCTGCTGTCAGTTTTACAAGTCTGCTGTCAGTTTTACAAGTCAGTAGCGTTTAAACCATAGATAATTAACATGACGTTTATCCGTTTGCGTTTTGTCTTGTTAATCAACGTTTACAACTGAGTAACAAATAAAAACATTATTGGACAATGGTACATTGTAGTGCACGGAAGTAATAGCCAAAAAACACACGAAAGTATTTCGCTTCACAGGTAAAAATTTGAGGTTAGTTTTCGGTGAAATAACAAACAAATGTGGGCTTACTTCACGCTTCACTTTACGATCATTATTATCACTCCTCACTCTTTCCTTCTCTAAGAATTTAACCCACGGAGCTCAACTGGAGCAACTAAACCACTATGAAATAAAGGGGACTGATAATATCCTATCAAGGGTAATACTGCGCGTTGAAGTCTGCGGCGGCCATACTTTCGGAGCCTAAGTTTGTTTACTTTTTTTGTAGTGCTCGGAAGTGATGACCAAAAACACACGAAGGAAGGAATAGGTTAGTTTTCGGTGAAACAACCACAGAGTTGTATATAAGTAAATAGAGAGACAGTCTTGTAGCGAAAAATTGACTCCAATTGAACCTTGCGCAGGCCGTTGGTGAGTGTGCGCAGTAATCGACAACAGAACCGGCTTCAAATTAAATGATCCTTAAAGCAGGTTCGGCTTGAGAATAATATGGTGTCTCATTGCAACAAAAATTGAAAAGAAATTCAATGTGTGGTGAATGATGTTGTTAACACTGTGTCTTGAATAAATAAGAAACATTACAATCGTTAAGAACTTTTAATACAGTAGACTACAATACAAAGCTGGTAAGGGGCTTACAACATCAGAATCGAGAGTTGAGATTCTGGTATAAAGGAAATCGTATATTTGTCGTGCGATCGAGTTTAAAGATCTATTTATGCTCAGTGAGTATAAAAATAAGCAATGAAAGAATAAAATAAGTTGAAATTTTATTTTGGTGCGGGACAAAATTTCAGGTGTGCAATGCCGAAAACACAGTTTGAATACGGGTAGCCACAAAGTCGACAAACCTCAAATGCCAATAACTCAAATATCTCAAAAATGGAGCATCGGCAGAAGGTATGTACAGTGGCACCACGCTCAGAAGGTTCCTGACAGGGCGTGTCCGAGGACGTTGGAAATTTAGACTGTACATTCTCATGCAATATTTGACTCTACTAAATATAAATAAGTGGGCCACGCGATATGAGTTGCATTACTTCAAGGGGAAACAGTAAAATTAATAATTTTATTTCTACAAAACGTAAACACATTTAAGATTGTTAGATGTTCATGTTCAACACAATTTACAATTCTGATGCACTTCTGCTGTGTAAATATGGACAGTTATTGAAACAATCACATTGAAATTAATAACACTCACATTGACTAAATTAACACACAACCTTTAACTTTTTTCATTCATTATCGTCACTTGACCACTAATCATCATTGGAACTGCCGGTGTTCACAATAAATTGTACATTGTCAATAAATTCATTTCTCGTAGGAATGTTATTTGCTTCTAACCAAGAACGTATCACTTCCTTACGATTATTCATTGTTGGTGGCTTATTTATTTGAACACTGATAAGGTGCGTGAGTTTGCTGGTAAATTTGGTATAAGCTGCTTCTCTAACCAGTAACCACTGCATAAAGTTGGTATGATTCATATCATCGTAATAATCCCCCGATTTACTGTGCGACATCCTCTACAAAACCAGAACAACTACCAGCATACTACGATGTACCTCTGACCAGCCCTATTATAAACTTCCGATACTTCATCTGATTGTTAGCATTTACTCACTTCGTACGATGGGTGAATATAGGTTTCGTCCAAGTATATAACGGGTTAATTGTCACATTCAGGTTGTTCATTTTCTTTTAATCTTCTTAAATAACGAGATGCCATACTACAATGTCACTTCTTTCCATTACCAACCTACGTTTGTCCCGACACTTCTTGTATCGAAAACCAAGTTTCAACAATTGCTTGCGAAGAGTTTTCCTTCCACCCATATATTTGATCTTTTCTTGCACTTTTCTAGGAGCATTTTAAAATAACCTTTATTTATGTACAGATCGTCGCCTACTAAACATTGAAATGGCGGTAAAGAGTATAATGTAATGGGCATGCTTAAATTATTACTCCAAAGCGTCTGTTTATTTACAAATGAATCTGAAGCATCTGAAAAGTTATTGCTGTTTTGTTTTGTGATTATGTAACTGAATGCACCCAAAAATTGTGCTGATTCCCTTTCACGCACTGCGCATGAGTCCCAACGGCTCCGCCATTAAAAGTTGGCCACTGTAGTTGGAGTTATTTTTCCACGCGCAGGTCGTATGTACTGCCCTCTATTTACTTATATACAACTCCTCTATTTACTTATATACAACTCTGTGGAAACAACAAACTAATTTGGGCTTCGCACTTTACGATCATTATTATTACTCCTCACTCTGTCCTTCTCTAATGGCTGAATTTAAGCAGAGCTTAGCTTAAGCGTAGCTTAAAATCCATGGCAACGATTATTGAGATAATGGTTGCCATGGATTTTAAGCTATGCTTAAGCTAAGTTCTGCCTAAATTTGTCGGTGCAAACGGCCATAAGAACTAAACTAAGAAAATTGATTAATTTTCATTTACAATAATTTATAAAGAAGAAATATGATCGTTTTACGGTAGAAGTTATTGCACACATACTATAACGTCAAACCTTAATTAAATACTGCCTTACTATAATAAGGAACTACCTTATTTTTGACAGCACAAATTGAGTTATTGCATGTGACAGTTTACAAGCAGTTAACACTCAACGTATTTATTTATTTCTAACCTCAAATTATTTAAATTTTTTATGATTGAGTATTTATTTATTTTCTGTGGATGCAATGGAAGAAGTTTTGGAAGCTCTTATTCTGGGTGACGCTGCAGATGATGATTATGAGTATGTCATTATGGATAATATTTTCGTTAATCGCGAAGAAGTCAACCAAGGGCCCCCTTTCGATTTTAATACCTTAACTGAGGCAGAGGTGTTGCTAAACTTTCGGTTTTCAAGAGCAGATCTTCCAAGATTATTTCATGTAAATTTTAAAGGTTATGATACTACTCAGCTGATGCTTTAAGGGAAAATAAGGTTACCTTAAATCCTTACCGTATTGGGACGTAAATAAGGGAAGGCAGTATTTTAATAAAGTTCCCTTAATTAAAAAATTTGTCTGCGCACGCGTAGATGTCAAAATAAGGTCAGCGTTAATAAGGGAACTGCGTCGTAACGTTTGCAATAACTCCCTAATAATAATGTGTTTGGAATTTCGATATCTCTTCAAGTCTGACTGAAATACTTTTTACTAACATACCTCTACGGTTATGCAACTCACCGCACATGAAAAAGAACAGCAATATCGAAAATATACGAAACGCTCTGTATATACAGCAATCGTTCTGCGTGAACAACAAGCGCACGTCGAAATAAGGTTAGCGCCTTTTTAGCATATTTATATGCTTATTGCTTTTTAGCACCACGTTGAGCTTGAGTAATGGCGGATCTAGCCATCTGGTGAAAATTCAAGGTGCCAAACCGAATTTGTGACGAAACCTTAAAATTTAAATGAGAATTAGATTTGAATAATATACGGTACTTTATTGCTTAGAGAAGGAAAGAGTGCTTTATTGAAGGTTGTACAAATAATGTCTCTTCGCTCGCAAAACGGGCTTCTAATCGCAACCTGCAGGTAGCACAAAATAAAGTGGCGGGGAAAATACAAAATTTTCACCATTTTCCGGCCGCCTTGAACTTAAAAAAATTAAAGCATAACATGAAAAACATAATCAACATTCATGTACAGTAATAGAAAATATTGTCTCAAAAAACAATAAAAATTAATCTTCACTTTGCTGGATTCGCAATTCGACACAATAAGTAAATTGTTTAAAATGTCTGTCAAACACATATTAAATTAACTATAAGGTTTCTTAGTCCATGGCATTGAATTTGATAGATATAAATTCAATGTCCATGGGCAGCACGCACAGCTGATGTATTTGCGCGTTTCACACAGTTTCCTCCTGGTAATCTTTAAGCCGGCCATACACGGTCCAACGCCGTCGTACGATCTTGTCGAATTCGACTAAGTTGTACGATTTTTGATTGTGTATGGGCACATCCGACTAAGTTGGTTGGATGAGAATGAATATCAAACTTGTCTGAGTGCTGCAGTACAATCGAGTTGTATGCGACGCAGTTGGACGAAATTGGATCGTGTATGCGCGCTTACAATCAAGTCGGTCCGACAGAATCCGTGTACACAGCGAAATTAAAAACCTTTATTATTATCATATTGTGTTAATCTGTTGAGTACAGTGTGAACGATCTTTTAAAAAAAATCACATCCAACTCTATCGTACGACGTTGTTGGATCGTGTATGGTTGTATTCAATTTTCACGATTTTCGTACGACAATTCCATCCGACATTGTTGTACAACGGCGTTGGACCGTGTATGGCCGGCTTTACAAGGACTCCACTATATTGGCGCTGCCTCTCCAACGACGACGCTTATTTTGTCATACTTCTTCACTGTCGCGAATTTCAATCTTATTTTCTCTTGATCCTGTTCCCACCGGAATTATTTAAACATATTATTGAATCAGTGTTTGCTCAAACATTACTTCTAGTCAATGGTGTCCCTCAAGGAAGTAGGTATACCGAGTCCATTACTCTTTCTGTACGTTACATCAATGACTTACCTGACGAATACTGCTACCTACTGTATGCCGATAACATCACCATCTTGATAATGAAATTAAACGTCAAGATATACCTACCCTAATTTAAAACTCTGTTTTAAGTCTGCAATTGATGGTGGTGTAATAGGAGCGACCTACGCATCAACATTATACAAAACTGAGATCTAGAATGTTATGTTTTTTGGTACATGCTTGGGTCCCAAATTAAATTTGAAGAGCTATATTGACTACCTTACCTTCAAGCTGAGTCGTAACATATTTGGCTGACGGAAATGATACAGTTATGTCGTATGGTACTCTTACATGCGCTTTTAACCACAGATGCTTCTAGTAAAGACGAGCATATCAAACATTATAAAAATCAGATGTGCGCCCGCGCAATATCAACTGTCTTATTTGTACAGATATTTTATGGAAATTTTAACCAAAGATACTTCTAATCAAGACAAACATATCGCATATTTTAAACATCAGGTGTACGCATGCGCGGACTGTGACATGCTAAGTTTCCTATTTATAAGAATATTTATGCCGTAACTTACTCGCCTTAAAACTTAACCTTAACGCGTTCTTCTAAATAACTGGAAAATGGGTCACTTATTGTTGACTAGAAACTATAAACAGGATTTCAAACTTAATAATGTTCAAATAAAGACTGTCAATCTGGTAATTTATTTGTGAGATATTTTACATTTTAAGTAAGTATATTGAAATACATAGTTATTTTTTGGGCGATTTTCGTTTCTCTTGAAGAGTACTGACAATGTTTGGAATATTCTTTAGTAATTCATCAGCCTCCTGAGTAAAATTACCTTCCGCCCAGAGATTTCTCAACTCATTCAAAACCAAACCCATAAAACGACCGCTCTCAACTCCGTGCTCCTTCAGCATATTTCCAGTGATGGGAAACTTAGGCAGTTGCCATTTTTGAAACTCTTCCAAGTAAGGCGAATCATTATACTTCAGTAACTCGACAATCCACTCATGAACATGCGATACTTTGCTTTTACTTTTCACCAAAAGTTGCTGATACGGGAATAAAGGATTGGAATGAATTTTGGGCTGCCTATGTTCTACAATGAACAGTGCTAGATCTCGCTCGTATGTTGACAATTTCAATCGTGCGTTCAAAGACAATACTTCCTCCTGAGTTTTTAATAATGATGATAATAGGGTTATGGCATGTAGTTTCTTGGTTCCACTCCTGCGCCACACATTTTGTAACTGTTCTACATCATGATTATTTGGCAAACCTGCAAAATAGATAATATGAAGCTCTTTATCATTTTTACAAAAGTCACACTAAATTTTTAAATGACCATTTTATAGATATAATTGAGGAACCCTAACAAGTCAGATTAATGGCCGTTTGCAGCGACAAACTTCAGTTGAGCTTAGCTTAAGGCGAGACGCACGTTGAGACATATGCGGTGCACGCCCACGACCACAGGTAGACCACACACGCCTGATGTTCACTACAAAATCTAGGATGGCGCTACAAAAACTACAAATATGATTGTTATAGTACTGCAGTGTAATAAAAATGTGACACTTGTATAATTGAAAATGTCATTTAGCGATCTTCCATCGTTATCGAATTTAATACAGCATCCGATTTGGAAAGGTTCATGTAGTGAACCAACTCTCAATGGAAAAAAAGAAAAGTTGTCAACTGATCCCAGATTAAAAAATTGGCACGAATGGATGAAGAAACGAAAGAAAATGCACCTTCGCTTGGCAAATCTAATAAAACGTGACCCAGGTAATTTGCTAATGAATACCGCAGAAGAAGTACGGCAAATAAAAGAACAGAAGACCGCGTTTGAGTACAGTAGGTCATTGCAAGATCAAGATTGTGAAGTGCCGAGTATTGAGAGTATCGGTGTGCCTGAAGAGATTATGGTCGAAAAAGATGTTATGCCAAGAGAAAGGTATATTCATGGTCTTTTGAATGTTGTTACGATTTTGTTTAATTTAGAAATCAGTACACAACTTGGAAAGAGTCTGCGTGGTACAAAAAAAAGTGTGAAGAATACAAAGTTGCTTTAAGCATAATACAACCACACAAGCCTGATTTTAACATGCTACAAATTCGAGGATGTGGATTTTTACAAACCCAAAACCAAACTCAAGAGCTTCCCAATGAAGAAAAAGAGGAAAATTTGCCAAACGTTCTACACAGCTCTGGCACGAAATTAAATCTCAGACTGGCAATAAACGACTTTGTTATGACTAGAGATTCAAATCAATCCACAAGGAAAGTATATTTAATGTATGATTACGATGTATCAAAATCAGGAGTGGAAACTCGATACGTAACTTTAAAAAATTTAGGTAACGCAACTATTCACTATTATTGGAAATCTGCCGAAATTTTGCAGTACTTTAAGGATTTAGTAACACCAAAACAGCATAACACAGCATTTTGCTTCAATAAAAAGGAAGGATTGGTTATTCCCGGCCAAACTCGCAATATACCAATTTGGTTTGAAACCAACAGTGCTGGAGTATACGTAGAGCATTGGGAGTTTCACACGAGACCGCGCATTTTACCAGAAAACGCGAAGGTAGTAATCGTGTTACACGCCACTGCCGAATTCGCTAATTTAGAGGAGGAAAAAGAGAAACTTAAGAAAGAAATTGAGAACAGTATTAGAAATAGATTAATTAAAGATACTCTTTCGTCGGTTTTTTCCAATGTCCAGTATAATAAACGCAAGCCGACAATTTATGCGTACAATAAAAAGGAAGTATTCGAAGCGATGAGTGGAAAATACGACCCCGTTAATTTGCAGCCTAAATATCAGTACAATAAGGAAGTTGTGAGAGAACTTCAACGATTTTATAAAACAGTTAGACGTAAGACTGATCCGAAGTCATGGAATTACAACATACACGAGCTGAGAATTCTTACGGACGCCACGCAAAGGCGTAATGAAGAGAATATGCAAAGGTAATTTTCGAGAGGTTTTAATTTTGATATTTAGAAATTGAAATTATAAAGGCTCTCCGGTGTGAGTTGTTTCTTCAATTCTTCAATACGTAAGACAACTTGCATCTTATTCTTACCAGACCACATATGCTGTACAATCTAACCAGTAACCAGCAATGCAATGAAAGATAGATCGGCAAAGATTGTACTTTTTTTGCGTTTTTTAGTGCTGGTGCTATTGTTTTGCGTGTTCTCCGTCGGTCAGGAACCACTTTTGCTGTGTTGAACTACTTTTACGGGAATGGTCCTAAACTTTTACATGCGACAACCAATAGAGTCTATTAGTGTTTACGTCAAAAGGAATCGAATAGCCCGCGAAGGAAGTTGCAGAACTCAACGATTTTATAAAACAGTTAGACGTAAGACTGATCCGAAGTCATGGAATTACAACATACACGAGCCTATCCATTAAGGATAACTTTGAAATAGGTCCTCTTTACGGGCTTATACCGAAACACTGATTACTTAACTTTAAAACAGAGCAATAATCGTTAAATAAAATCCATTAATTGCATTATAATTAAAAATTAAAGATATATCTACCATATTTACACTTTACGGTTGGCAATATGGAATGATCATAACCATGTTCTTATGTTTACATTTTCCCAATTGCTAGACTTGGTCGTTATCTTGCCTTTAAAGTTAAGTAATCAGTGTTTCAATATAAGAGGGCCGATATGCTTATTTAATCCGCATAAGGTCAGGATAAGCCCGTAAAGAGGACCCATTTAAAAGTGATACTTAATGTATGGGGCGATAGGAGTCAATATCTTCGACAGTAAAACAGCCAAGACCAGCGTTTCGAATTTCCCGCTCAAATTTGACGTCACACTAATAGAGTCTAATACCATTTTACATGCGCATGCCTTTAGTGGCAAGTAAAACTTTTGAAAATGGGAAAGGCGAGGGGGGGGACCACACGTTTTACCCATTCATGGTATTCTAATTAAAGGTCTCAACAAAAGGAACTGTTTTCTACGAACTATCGCTCTTTTTTCTGACACTGAAAAAATTAGAAATTACTACAAACGAATTTTTGGATTTTTAAGAAATCTTTTTTGAACATTTTTGAATCGATATTGAATTTTTTCGGTGTTATATTTAAAAAACAGAATTTAATATGCTATTTTTAGATTGAAATATACAGGGTATGCCATTTAAATAAAATTAAGTTAGATCCAATAACTTTTTTACCCGATAGTACTGATAATTATTTATTTTGAAATCGGCAGATTATTTATCAATAATTTTCAAGAAACATTTTTTTGTTTCTGTTTTTACTAAGAATGTATACGGTCATTCTGATTTTGAAAATTGTTTGATTTATCTCCGTATCTCTGAAACAAAAATGTGCAAATTTTGATTTTACCATTGCAAGTTTTACCCAAAAAGAGCCCATAACGCCTATAAAAGTGTCGAAAATGGGACACCCTGTATATGAAACACTATGTAAAATTCCAAAAGGAAAATGTATTTTCATTTTAAAAAAAGTTGTTGATTTTAACTTATTTTTGAGCATGTGCTCTTTTTAGTGCCGATTCTACATTGAAGGTATATACCGAGAATAAGATATACCTAGAATAAATGTCGACGGTTGTGTTGGTTACCATTGTGTCAACCAATGGCATACATGTTGCTATGGTAGTTGTAGCGTTGTCGCTTACCTTGTTTACCCCGCGCGCGCGTCACTCGAAGTCCCCTCGTCGTGGCTCTTCTCGAGCTGTCTCTCATTTGCTCCTGCGCACGGTCACACCGTATACCACATCCCCCCTTCTGTAGGGTGTTCGGACCGGACGTCATGTTCCCGGCTTGTCTAACACTAATACTAAACATGCACATGCTTATGTTCGACAGTCACACTTATTATTTACAATACACTTGATTTAAATACACGCACACACTTTTGGTCCTTTTAACTATACGTACACAATGAGTAGTATTTTTGGGGAAAATATCGCAGCGGCCTTTAGTGATTGCACCCGCTGGTGCAGTTGCATATATTTCGCGGCGGTTTAACTAGGCGCCCTGAACGAGTTACATATTGGTGGTGCGCGTTTGACTTTTCTTGATGTGCCCTGGTATTGGCCTCTATTTTCCCTCCTACTGCGGTCGCGTTTTCTGTAGGACTTGGTGCGGTGGCCTCATTTTCCTTCTGCCTCGCGCTCTCTTCCGTTTCCGCAACGATTGTGCGTTGCTGGTCTCTTCCGTTTTCTTCAGCTTGGCTTCCTTCTCCAGCTTCTGTTTCGACAATGGTTGCGTTCTCTCGACCTCTGTTGTCATCTTTCAACTCCTTCCCCTCTTCCCGTGATATTTGTTGGGAGTCTTCTGGTAGATCTATATCTAGGTCTTCTTGTTGCTGAGTTGGTATGTTCGTGACTCTTATGAGGTGTGATCTATTTCTCCTGTAGACATTATTGTCTGCTTTTATTATGTACGTTCTGGGTTCCGGTCCCTTGTTCACGACTACGCCATATTTCTTTGCGTTCGTAATCCATACTTGTTCGCCGATCCCAAGTGGGGAGACTGACCGCGCTCTGTGGCGAATTTTGAAATCTGCCGCGTATTTTGCTTTTTCCACCTCTCTTTTGCGTTTAAATGATTGCAGGTATGACCATGTCGGTATGTACAGGCTTTTATTTGCTGGTACGTTGGACCTTGGTGTTCTGCCCATTATAAGCTCTGATGGTGACAATCCGCAGCTTAGTTTCGCTGTGCGGTAGCTCAGCAATCCTAGATTTGGGTCTTCGCATTTCGTTAAAATTTTCTTGGCTATTTTGACGGCTGCTTCTGCTTGACCGTTTGATTGGGGGTATAGCGGACTGCTGGTGATGTGCTGAAATCCATATTTCTCAGCAAAGTCTTTAAATTTGTTACCCCGGAAGCATGGTCCGTTATCGGTTCTTAGAATTTCCGGAATTCCCCATCTTGCCATGAAAGTTCTTAGTTTTGCTATGGCTTCTTCCGCTGTCTCGGATTTCATGTTGGCTACTTCCAGGTATCTTGACCAATAGTCCACTGCGACTATGTAAGTTCTTCCCGCTACTTTACACAAGTCCGCCCCGATCATCTGCCACGGATATTCTGGTGTCTCAGACGGTTTTAATTTTTCGGTTGGTGGAGTCCTGTGCTCAATGCAAATATTGCAGTTGCTTATCTTGTCTTCAATGTGAGAGTTTATTCCAGGCCACCAAACCGTCTCCTTTGCTCGACTTTTGCATTTCGTTATGCCCAGGTGTCCTACGTGTATTTGGTCGAGGATTTCTGACCTGTAGTCTCTCGGTATGAACACTCTGTTGACTCGCATTAGTAGATCGTTCAGTATCGCCATTTGACCTTCAAACTGGTGAAATGATCGGTCTTCTGGGGTCATACGTTTTTTAGTGGGCCAGCCTTTGACGATGTATTCCCTCACTCTTTTCGTTTGTGGATCGGAGACTTGTGCTTCGCGAATCCTTTGTAGACGAGCGTCGGAAAATGGTAAAGTTTCTCCTATGTGTTGCGCAAACGCTTCGACTTCATCGATTAAAAGCGCGTCGCTGCCGGGATCGGTCGATTCTATCGGCGCTCTAGAAAGCATATCGGCAATGATCATTTTCTTTCCAGGAATGTATTCGACGTTATAAGAGTATTGCATGAGGTGCATTCTAAACCTTTGTAGCCGTGCAGACAAATCCGATAGTGGTTTTGTTCCCAACAGTTGGACCAACGGCTTGTGGTCTGTGCGCAGACTAAAATGTTTGCCTGGCAAGTACATTTGAAATTTCTCACAGGCCCATGTAGCCGCTAGTGCCTCTCTCTCTATCTGTGCGTATCTGGATTCCGTTTCGGACATTTTTCGTGACGCATAGGAGATGGGTTTCCAAGTGCCACCTTTTGCTCTTGTTCCAGTACGGCTCCAAGACCGAATGACGATGCGTCGGCTGCTACTCTTGTGTTCCTGTTAGGAGAAAAGTGAGATAATACCGGTGCTGAAGTTAATGCGATTTTTTGGGTTTTGACGTGTCGATCGATCCCATAAAAAAATTGTCTTCCTCATCTGGTGCCGTTTCTACGCTCGCAATCTTTGGGTTTTGTCTATTGTTTACTTTAGATAAGCATCTAGTGGACCAATGTCCTATTTTGCCGCATTTTTTACAAGTGTCGTTTCTCGAAGGGCACGACGCGTGGCGAGGAATGAGGCCGCATTTTCTGGAGCTGGTGCGCTTGCCCGAATTACGGCTTGTTGTTTACGGAGTGATTCTGCCAACCTAACGCGTTTGATTACCTCGTCTACGTTGTCATCTGGCCTTGTTTGCAATTGGATCGACAACCGACTATCTGCCAAACCCGCGATAATTCGCAATTTGATCATCTCCCCTTCTAATTGAGCCCACTCGCACGTTTGGGCCATAGCGGTTAGATCGCTTATAAATATATCGCAGGGTTCATCAGAACCTTGCACCCTTTGAAGAAATTTGACCCTTTCGTAGACTAAATTTTTCCTTTCGCCGAAATATGCGTCGAATCTTTCTAAAACGATAGCGAAGTTTTTTTGATCTTCCGTCGAAAGGTGAAATGACTTTAGAATTTTCTCCGCTTTAGTACCCAGATGCCCGATGAAATAATCGACCGTTTGCTCACTGGAGCAGCTGACTAACATGGTGCGTTTGTAGCGATAGAAGCTGCATTTCCATTCAGCCCATTCTTCCGCTTTATAAGAAAAAGTCGGTGGGGGCGGGACCGATGGATTAGGTACAGCTACCGTTGCCGCGTTATTCGTTGTCGCGGCAGATAACGTCATTTGTTGCCGCTGTAGTTCCAGTAGCTGCGTAAGTATTTGTTGTTGACGTGCAAAATGTTCTGCATTAATGTCCTTATGCGAGGGGTCATTGTGTGTAGCGTTATCGTTCGTCATTTTGTTATGATTAGATTGGGCGTATTATAAAACTTTTGCCGTATAAATGCCGATTGTTGCGAGAAAATGAAAAGAGGTTTTTTTTTTTTTTTTTTTTTATTAAGGCTTTGGGGATCTTGCCCATTTTAGCCTACATTAGAGAAACCAGAGGACTAAACAAGGATTTATACGTTTCACGCTTTGGGGCCGATCAAAGCGACTTCACACAAAACATTTATTACTTACAGTTTCACCACATATTCCTTGCGTATTTACACTCACTTTGTTTTATAATCGCTATCGTTTCGCTTTTGTTTCGCGTGTGTAAGTTCGTCACCGATTAAAAAAAACGCACTAGTTTTTGTATCGCGTGTACGTACCTTTACCGATACCGAAACAAAAAACCAATCTCACCGTTGTCACCATGTAGCGTTGTCGCTTACCTTGTT
>NW_022170249.1:58592555-58593580 GCF_008802855.1 Photinus pyralis
TTGATGATAATTTAGCTTACCTGCTTTTGCTTACCTATTGTAAGTAGGTATGGTAACCGGCAGGTATATGTATGTTAATGCCATATTATGTTATCAAGATGAATTTTGTTGTTATCTACATTTCGAATAGGTACATGGCTATGAATTCTTCTAAGAATTCCTAGAAACTGCTTCGGTAAGTACTGCAACAAAGTTAATTAGAAAGAGTTTAATGAAATCTACTTAAACCCGCCCTACATTATCAGTTCTAGCAAGCACCACAACTGTCAAGTGAACTGCCATGCCTTAGGTAACTGAAAGTAACTTTCACCCTACACACGCGCCAAGTCATTTCTTCTTGGTAATGTACAATTTTTGAATTTTCGGTGGGAAGTTTTAGTCGCAATCGAAAATGTCACGGAAAATGTGTTGCTGTCTACCATTAGGCAGGGCGAACGTTGACAAATTACACAATGTATACATCATAGAATTGCGTGACCAGACACTGCGTGTACTGCGTTTCATTGTTCGCACGTACACGCGCAGGCAGTTCACTTCGCCCATGCGCGTCACTTCACCCTGCGTCACCACACGTCACACTGCGTCTCAACGTTCGCCCTGCCTAAAGCTGGAAACACGATCGAACATCACGACAAACACGTATGTGCGTGTTAGGCCGGTCGCACACCAAGGATGCATCAAACATGCAGCATGCAACATACAACACGATGTAAATACCGCGCATAGACTTGCGCAGCTTGAAACCATTTAAAACACGTGCATGTCGTTAAAACTATCTCAGACCAGTGCAGCGGATGCACATGTCTCACGACATAAACTGCATGCGGTATCCTATGCGTGTCTTTTTGCAGTTATTGTTGCGCGTTGGAACGAGTAAGTCTGTGTGAATATATAGTGTTCGAACAAGAAATTCTGTGTGAGAAAATTAATAAAAACATTATTCAATAAAAATGACTAATAATAATGAAGATCCTCTGTTTACTATAAATTTTATTAAGGCGGTAGAGAATCGCCCATGCATATAT
>NW_022170249.1:58593680-58750339 GCF_008802855.1 Photinus pyralis
TTAATACAGTCCAAAAGTTAATTAACAATAAAATATTTTGTAAAAGTTTAAGCAGTAGTTAACAAAGATAGTAAATGCATAAAGGTTAAAAGCAAGTTTTTGGGAACAATGGGTCAGGTATTAGCTGGTACCTAAATTCTGAGAAAGTGTTAAGAGTATAGGATGTGACTCATCTTTGGCGCAATAAAGTCCTTTTGTTAAAAGCAAGATATGGCCTTGTAGGCAAATTTAACTAAAAACAAGATATGTGGAAATTATTGAATCGCCACTCATTTATCGCACATAGATTCTAAACTGAAGAGCTTTGATTAGCTCCTGCAAGATGGGTAGCCCGCCCCTGGTTACGGAGTTTCGAGCCTACAGTTGGATATCGACAATCACGGAATTAGGTGTCGTACTTCAATTTTAACTACAGTTTTTTTTCCACCCCCGTGACTGCTTCGTTCACGGAGAAAATTGTTAGTTACAAACTACAAGTCAGTACATATATCAAACGAATCGGTAATTTCCACAAATTAAAATAAAATGATCAAAACTTATATGAATGTAACTTCAGAGACAAGACCAAGTAATCAACATCAATAAACATAAATTAAGCAAACATTACATAAACAATTACAAACAATAGCAGAACGGTATCACACATATGATGCTGCAGAGCGGTTAAACCAAGTAAATTTCAAAAACAGAGATTCAAATACACAACGAATATAAAATGCGGCCTACAAAACACAAATACGATATAAAGAAGTGCAGAAATTACTACCTGCATTAAATAATACAAAATAACAACAAACAATTATGGAGCGAAGCGTTCACGACCGCCATTCAAGACAAGATGCAAACGTAAACCCCCGTTCGTGCTTTTAGATGGCGCAGGCAGCACCTAGAAATGGCATAGTTGCCAACTCTCAAAAATGTATGTATCGTCGTAAGTTGTATATACAGGGTGGAACCTTTCAACTGTGTTGCGTACTGAATACCCAAACTTATATAAGTATTATATTTCTCAGTCACTTATAAACGGATTTTAAAATGTATTGTATTAGGTTGGTTAAATACTATCAGTGACACTTTACTAGTTGTCTATTTTTAGCGCGATAGCTTTCGACTTGGGTACATCACACTTCCTATTTCGATGTTAAGTGATTCTAATCCATGTTGCAGTTCAGTTACACTACAGAGAGCAGCTACATAATGAGGCCGCGAGGGCAGAGTCTTGTTGAAATCAACTTCTCCATAATCATTCAATTGTATAGGCAACCCAATATACACATATGGACAGTACAAAACGAAGTAAGTTGCGTCGTTTGTGATGAAAACTTCATACTTAATTAATTATTACTAGCTTATCGAATTAGCGGTAAACATTATTGTTATACTTATCGTTATCGGAAATATCATTAGGCCGCTTGACATGGAGCAATACTACGCGCAAGAACTTGCAGAAAGAAATTGCAAGGTCAAATCCTTGCATGCAATAAGAATTGCATGGCATTTGACATGGTGCAATTCTATTTCAATTGCCACATGTCTGCCAACAGAAGAAACATATGGATTTGTCAACAAAGTTGTTAACCTCAAATGAAAATTAAATTTTCATTGCTTGAAGAAACATGAAAATTACAAGAATAAATAAGATTAGTAAAAACAAGTAATGAGTGCGTCTCTCAGCATCACAGTTGCCGCCGCTGTATTTTACTAGGTTGGTGCCACAAAAACAACTAGATTTATCCCTAGAATTGCACGATTCATGCAAGAAAAATAGCACCGGTCCTATAAAAATTGCATGCAAGTCTCTTGCAGCAATTGATCAACTGGCTTTGAACTGCGCATGCCTTTCGCAATTTTTCTTGCAACTTGCATGCAATTGCAATTTTTATTGCTCCATGTCAAGCGGGCTTAATTAACGGAAATTAATTGTGTGTGACCATAGAATGGTGTAATCGGTGTTGCGCCACTGGTTGTAAGTCAGCTGTTTGTAACTGTCATCACACACATCTTCCCGTTAATTACAAATTAATTAAATACATTTTATGTCTAAAAACAAACATTTACATAAGTTTCACTTTAATTATTTTTATATTAATTGCTTAACATTCTTTTTTCACGCATTTAAAAAGTGAAGGAAGCTTCGAAGTGTTAATCACTTTCGCTGTAAGACATGACTTAATTTTCTTTATTTTAGAAAATTAAATAAAATGGATACAAATAAAATGGGTCCCAATATAAAGACATTCCAAGGTAAAACCTACTGCTCGAAAGCATAATGATTGGAAAACACTTTCAGGTGGGTGTCTGGCGGACACAACCGAAGAACCATACCCGAGCCTCTCAGACTTCCATGATTACGAGCCTAATCTAGAATTCGACGATACGGAACTGCACCAATCGCCCGACGCCATTGCCAATACGGTCGATTTAATGCAAGAGATCGAAACGAATGGAATGGGTTCGCCTGTGTCCGATTTCACCGACGAGAATTTCGAGGAGCAATTGGCCGAGGCGTACGAGGAAGGTTTAGATAGTTTAATTTACACGTCGTATCCCGAGGTGGGCGATACTTCGGATAAGTTTTTGGATGTGGCGAAGCACGGTATCGTCGACGTGAAGGGGGACGACGCGTTGGGGCGGAAGGTTATCGTAGTGTATGCGTGCAAGTTGCCTTTGGTTAAGGATATCGACCACGGAAGATTTTTACGGTACGCATCTTGTCCATATTCGCTAAGTACTGTGAATTTTGGTACATTTATTATTGTGATTTTATTTGGAAACATAAATAATCAAGCAAACTGTGCGTTGGAATGTCACTGTTAACAAGACATGGATCTTTTGACATTTTAGGTTATTTGTAGGGTTAGAGTATTTTTTTCTAATTTACAGTGTAGAGCAAGCTAGAGAATGCCCTACATTCACTTCTCTAGGTCTACGGGAAAGATTAAAAAAAATTTTTTTTGATTTTTTAAATTATTGACCTTTTTTTAATTATTTAAATCTTTTTTGAATATCATTCGGGCGGTGTGTTAAATTAAAAAAAAAAGAATATAAAATGCTATTTTTATAGGGGTGTTTATTATAATAGTTTTTTATAAAGATTGTTGAATAATCTGCCGTTTTCAAAGTAAGTGTACAGGGTCAGATAGAAGAGTTATTGGACATTTTTTTAAATAGAACACCCTGTATATTTTAACCTGAAAAATAGCATATTAAATCCTCTTGTCACAAATTTACTACACCAGGGGAAAAGGTTCAAGTGTTTCCAAAAAATAAAAAAGTATTAAAAAAAATTAAAGTTCGAATGATTAAAAAAATCAAAAAGAAAATTCAAAAACAAACTTTCCTTGATCCTTTTTGAATGAATATTGAATGTATTTAGCGTTAAAAATAGAATTTTATATGCTATTTTATTAATCAAAGTATACAGGGTGTTCTTTTAAAAAAAAATTGGTTAGTTCTGATAACCTTTTTACCTGAATCCTGTGTACTTATTTTGAAAACGGGAGATTATTCAACAACTAGGGACACGATACAGCATTTTTGGTTGATACCGATAAAATACCGGCGTATCAGCCATTTATAATTTTATGTTTGGTCTTTATTTTTAAATAGGCGGGTTTTAGCCAAAGACCCTATTCATTTACAAATACCCATGCGCAAATCCGGATTCGACCCAGGGACTCTAGTACCGCGGTCGAGTTTCCACACTACTGTGCTACACACGTTGGCTAAAATTTAATGATCAAAAAAAAAATTTGAACGCTCGCCAGATGTAGCAATATTGGAATATTTTGAAGATTTCGTTTTAGTTAGTTTAGCGAGAAACACAGTCAAATATTTCCCATGTTTATTATGTAGGGACCTGGGACCTTCTACAATTTTTTTGCCCGGCATCCTCTGACTTTGTTTATTTTTGGTTTCCAAGTTTCCTTCATAGCAATCTTTGATTTCCTTCACAATAATCACCAATGAATATTTTACCCCACGCGTGTGTATGTAGCAATGAACATTTTACAACTGAATAAAAAGATCAAACCAAATGCTGTTGCCCTAAAAGCAAAACTTCTTTGAATTGAGCCGATATGCCAATATTAATATCGGTATTGGTCGATCCCTACTGTTAACTAATAAACATTATTCAAAATCATTATAAAGAAAGTTTTGAAATAAGCACCCCTCTAAAATAGCATATTCTATTTTCAAAAATTTAACATACCAGGGATGATGTTCAGAAAAGATTCAAGTGACAAAAAAAATTAAGAAAGGATTCGAAAATATTAAAAAAGATTTTTAAAAATTTAAATAAAAGTTCGAAAGATTAAAATAATAAAAAAAGAAAATTCAAAATCTGTTTGAATGAATATTGAACTTCTTTAGCTTTAAAAAGAAAATTTAATATGCTATTTTTTAAATTAAGTATACAGGGTCTTCTATTTAAAAAAATGTGGTTAGGGCACCTCTAAAAAGCATTATGCGGGTCACTCTGTAATTGGGCGTAAGCATGTTGAGGGCCTAGAACAAGAGGGACAATAAATAAAAATAAAAAAAAACAACTTATGTATTTTGAAAACGGCAGATTATTCAACAATCATAAAGAAATTTTGTAATAAATATTTTTCTGTGCCTCTTTTAACTAGTAAAGTATAGGGTCAATCTCCCCCGTATCTCTTAAGCGAGCGAATATTTTCAAATTTTGATTTTTTAGCTTAAATTGCTTTAATCTTATATCTTACGTAATCTTTTTAGATTAAAATATACAGGATGTGCTATTTAAAGAAAATAGGTTAGGTTCGATAACCTTTTTACCTGACCCCGTAGCTTATTTTGAAAATAGTAGATTGTTCAATCATTATAGAGAAAGTTTTGAAAAAAAACCTTTAAAAATGGCATATTTTCTTTTCAAAAATTTAACACCAGAGATGATATTAAAAAAAGATTCAAGTGATTAAAAAGTATACAGGGTGTTCTGTTTAAAAAATTAGGTTAGGTTGATAACCTAAATGAGAAATGATTACTGATCTGTATTACAGTTGATTGATGATTGAAAGCGTTTTGTGCACGGCCCTCAAAATGTTGACATTCTTCTATAGATAAAAAATTTTAAGACGGCCGTGTGGCGAACCTTCAAACTATAAGGTTACAGGAGCAATTAAGTGCAGCATTCTTGAGACTATAGCATCAAGACTTCTGTGAAACTTCCATTCGCATCCAAGACAACAGATACCATTTCTTGGAATGCACTCGATTTGAAGTTGGCATTCTGTCTTTATTTCGGTGTAAGGTGACAGTATGCTATGAAAAACAAAACGATGAAAAATAACTAAGTACAATGTTTCTGTTAGCGCTATGTTAGCAATTTGATTAAAAAAATCAAGTTATATTACAATACAATAACGAAAAAGTTGTTTTTTAGTTGTTGTCAAAATAAACATAATTGAAAACATATTTTTGAGATTTTTCTCATTTTTAATTGCAAGAAGAAACAGTTTCTTAAAAAATACGCTCAAAAACTGAAAATTTTTGATTTCCCAACTTAACCGCTTTCTTGTTTACTGAAGAACAAATAAAACACAAACATTAATGATGAAAGCTATAATCATAATAATTACAATACAACAATATGTTTGAATGTGCTTGCGCTCTATATACAATATGTAACTTTATACAGGGTGCCCATTATGTATGGAATTTAGTATATGACTCAGTAAATGTCGTCAGACTGCATACAAAAATTTTTATATAAAAGTTGTTTGATATTTTATTTCCCATAGTAACACAGCGTTCAGTTGTTTTTATTTCAGAAGACAAATTACTAACGAAAAACAATTGATTTTTTTAGACTCATTTGATAGAAATTTTTTTTCTTTTTTTTTCGTTTTTCATTTGTTTTTCTGAAATAAAAACTGAATGCTGCAATCTATATTCCATACATAGTGGCTTCAAAGCAAACAATTGCATTTGCATTAAATTTTCAGGTACTTAATTCACACATTAGACAAATATGTAGAGCAAGATTATAGTTTAGTATACTTTCATTATGGACTAACGAGTAAAAATAAACCATCGATAGCGTGGCTGTGGCAGGCGTACAAAGCGTTCGATCGCAAGTATAAGAAAAACCTGCAAGCGCTATACCTGGTTCACCCGACGAATTTCTTGAGAATCATATCGAAAGTATTTCGGCCGGTAATCAGCGTTAAGTTCGGCCGTAAAATTAACTACATCAACTCGTTGAAGGAGCTTAGCGAGCACATACGACTCGAGCAGTTGTCCATTCCAGAACAGGTTAAGGAGTAAGTGCGCGTTTCCGCGATAAAAAACAACTAATATTATACATTTGTAGGCACGATCGGGTGTTAGGAGGATCGAATAACATTACGGTTGCCGACTCGCGGCCCGAGTATCCCACCCAACAGTTCGGCGTAACTCTCCAGTTTATTAAGCAACACTATAAGGTCGTGATACCGCCCGTCGTTAGGCAGTGCGTCGAATTTTTGGATAAACCTGATGGTGAGTGCGCCTTAGCCGGATGACGGTGATGAAAGAGGATTTTTATAGCGCTGGAAACCGAGGGATTGTTTAGGAGGTCGGCTAGTGTAATGAAGGTGAAGCAGTTGAAAGATGTCGCCAATCGAGGCGAGACCCTAGCGTTCGAAGATCCTCACGAAGCTGCGGTTCTTTTAAAAACTCTCTTGAGAGAATTAAAAGAGCCGTTATTAACTTATGATCTCTATGATGAAGTTATGCAATTTCAAAGTAAGTGTTACAATTCTTTTTCTGCAACTCCTTTGTCTGTTGTATTGTATGAACATTTGTTTTGGGGGAGATTTGTTTATTTTAAAACAATTTTGTCACATGTTTATGAACCCAGTAAATTTTGAGTCTCTTGCAATTTGAGCAAGCCAAGTGTTTATTTGTAAAACAAAAAATTGAAAAGGTGTTGGTGAAAATAAAGCAATTAAATTTGTTTAATCTGGTTATTGGGTCATTTTGAGTGACAGTCTCATTTATGTTTTAAGTCTCTGAAATTCTGTATTTTTTGTGTGGGTCATATTTACTAATCAGTTGTGCCAAAATCTAGCGCTAGATCTGTCCTAATTTCTAATGGAGGTCGAAATTCCTTTTTATTTTTCTGACTTTATTTCAGGCAGATCAGTAACAGTTGGCAACCATGTACTATGAGTGCTTGAATCATGTTCGGATTCATTGGAGATTCAACTTCTAACTGTACAGTGCAGTTGATTAAAAAAATTGCTTTATTTACAGGCTGGAATCGAGATGAACAATTGCGTCAGGTATCGATTCTCGTCATGGAGAAACTACCGGAAGACAACTACAAAGTGCTAAAGTACATAATTACCTTCCTGTCCAGGGTAATGGAGAGAGCCGATCTAAATAAAATGACTGCCCAAAATTTAGCCGTAGTATTCGGACCGAACCTAGTATGGTCAGAGAACGTAACGATGTCCCTATCAGCGATAGGTCCTATCAATATGTTTACGCAGTTCCTTCTTCAACATCACGGCGAAATTTTCATAGTCTAAAAACAAACGAAAAGCGCGCGCGTTGTGGAATAAATTTTGTGATTTGCGACGATTGCAAGGGTAAATGAAACATATTGGGTGATGTTTATTTTTTATTTTTCTACTTACCTGATTAATGAGATATAATAGAATAACAAATTATTAGTAAGTAGGTAGTTTGTATGTTCCTTGTTTTGTAAAATTCGCGAAATGGTTATGGAATATAGTCCAAAATACCAAAGAAAGTTATAGAAGACATATATTTATGATTGCGCACGACGTGTACATAGGCGCAATTTAAAACTACAGAGAGCCGTTTCTTGGAAACATTATTAGGGACCTCGTTTTTGTATTATATTATTTTAAGAGAAGAAATTTATCGTTAGATTTAATTATTCATTTATATAGGCATTATCTATCTTCTACCTCCAAATGGCTTCACTAATCATTCCATTTTCTTATTAATTTTTGTACGCTAATTCATTGGCCAGTTATGGCAAGATGGCGGGGTGGATGAAAATCGATTATTTTCTATTGTCTATCCCGTTTATCACTTTCCTTCCTTTACTCGATTGCACTGTGGGAAATGTCCGAGTATTTGAGACTTGTAGTTATATGTTACAAAAAAAACTAATCAACGATTATTGTTAAGTTATACATGACTGTAACTGTTGTTAACAATTTAATTGAAAATGTAAAACAATGATTGTATATTTATTCATGTATAACCTATTTGTAACACCGTGAATAACAGCGAAATAAAATTATAACTACATAACAATATTGTAATTTTATTGGAAGTGGTAGAAAAATGCGTTTTCTTAATTTCATTTTGTGGGACTAAAAACTAATTTTCGATGCTAATCCTTTACTGTTTCTTCACAGCATTTTCAATGTCCAGATCCGTTTACTAAGCCAGCGATGGAATAATAAACTTGAAATTTGACATACATCCATATCCACCAATGCGAATTGAAATAAAATTGTTTCAAGATTGCGACAATTTCGTAAATACAAGAAGGTTTTTTTTTCTATTCCTATACTTTAATTGATATATTAAACATTTGCCACCTGTACTTAAATGATAGTCATTTTGATACAGATTTTCATTAAAATACAAGTTTACGACGAATAGAAATGCAGCATTACGTAATCCGCGTTGGTGCTCTTAAGATGGCGCAGACAGCTTTCCCCTCCTAAAAATTGCGTGGTTGCCAGATCTCAAAAATATGTGGACCGTCGTAGGTTGTATATACAGGGTGGAACCTATGAGTTAGAGAAATTGTGTCTTTTCAGATGTTAGAGACGAGACTTGAAACCTGATTTTGGCCCGCATTGCTATTTTAAAAGTTGGCCGCCTTAAATTCACCTTCCTGAAGCACTTTTTGATCTACCAAATGAGAAAAGTTAGTAGAATAATTTCCACTTATCATTTCATCTGATTCCTGTTTTATTGTTTCTGAGACATCGTTAGTAAGAAAAACTCAATGAGTGCATTTAGTTCATGCTCTTGTTCAGATTCGACTTTAACAATTATTGTAGAAATCATGTATTTGTGCAAAAGCAAATGACAAATCTTCGTTTGTAATTAATTAAAAAAAAACTATGCCACAACACAAATATCTGCATCACACCACAAAGGTCTAATCCTTGACGGCTCCCAGTCCGTATTTGTGCCTTGCAAATTAGTATGCTCAAAAGCACCAGTGATTTGAAAATAAAGGTCGCCAAAGGTGTTGCTCAGTCCAATCTATTATTTATGTCATAATCATAATTATACATTTAAAACATTAGCCTCTTTTATGTTTTAAAAGATGTCGTTTGAAGTTGCGTTTATCATTTGTCCCATAATCACAATCAGCACATTTAAAATCTTTCGAAACTTTGTGTCTTAACAGATGTTTTTTGAAACTGTATTTATCATTTGTCCCATAATCGCAATCAGCACATTTAAAATCTTTAGGAACTTTGTGTTTTAAAAGATGTCGTTTGAAGTTGCGTCTATCATTTGTCCCATAATCACAATCAGCACATTTAAAATCAATCGAAATTTTGTATCTTAAAAGATGTTGTGTGAAACTGCGTTTATCATTTGTCCCATAATCACAATTAGGACATTTAAAATCTTTAGCAACTTTATGTATTAAAAGATGTCGTTTGAAGACGTGTTTATCATTGGTCCCATAGTCACAATCGGCACATTTAAAATCCCTCGAAATTTTATGTATTAAAAGATGTCGTTTGAAGTTGCGTTTATCATTTGTCCCATAATCACAATCAGCACATTTATAATCTTTAGAAACCTTATGTATTAAAAGATGTTGTTTGAAGATGTGTTTATCATTTGTCTCATAATCACATTCAGCACATTTAAATTCCTTCCAAACTTTATGATTTAAAAGATGTCGTTTGAAGTTGCGTTTGTCATTTGTGCCATAATTACAATCAGCACATTTAAAATCCTTCAAAACTTTGTGTCTTAAAAGATGTTCTTTGAAGTTGTGTTTATCATTTGTTCCATAATCACAATTAGTACATTTAAAATCCTTCAAAACTTTATGTTGTAAAAGATGTCGTTTGAAGACGTGTTTATCATTTGTCGCATAATCACATTCAACACATTTAAATTCCTTCAAAACTTTATGTTTTAAAAAATGTTGTTTCAAGTTGGATTTATCATTTGTCCGATAATCACAATCAGCACATTTAAAATCCTTCGAAACTTTATGTGTTAAAAGATGTCGTTTGAAGACGTGTTTAAGATCTGTCCAATAATCACAATCAGCACATTTAAAATCTATCGAAATTTTATGTTTTAAAAGGTGCCTTTTAACATCGCATTTATAAATTGTCTCATAATCACAATAAGCACATTTAAAACCCTTACAAACTTTATCTTTTAAAAAATGTTGCTTAATGTTGCTTTTATAACTTGTTTTCGTGCTTGTTTTGTTCTGTGTCTCATAATCAGTACATTTAAAATCTTCAGACACTGTTTCGCACTGCGTTAAATCGTGATGTTGAAAGTCGGTGTGTTGCTGTAGTTCTTCATTATAAAGAGATTTAGAACACTGTGCAAGATTGGTAATTTCGTCCTTTATTGTCACCAAAACTTCGTTGCTTACTGCAGTGTGTCCCTGAAGAAAGGAATGGATTTCTTCTTCTTGTTTTGGTTCGATTTTAATGAGTAACGTGTGATCATCTCCATCCATATCTAACAACAAAGAATGTTATAAATAAGTGTGTTAAAAATCTATTTTGGTATTAAACATAATACAATACAAGGCAACCAAACATTACTTTCTGAGTAACAGAATTTGTTGAATAAGAGTAGGTTTATTTAGTGTCTCGTCTACTACGTAGGTACATAATATGCATACTTGTAACATTGAGTAAAGGAATCGAGTTAGAGGCGCAAGTGGGTGGCTACCTGCGACTGTTTTTTCACTAGACGACGCGACGTATAACATAATATTAAAGTTAAAAAGTAGGTAACCTCTGATCTTGGAACATTAGGTACAAACTTTGTCATCCTTCAAATGGTAATTCAGTAATCATACAAAATCTAATGCTCAGTGGAAGTTGTTAGCCCTTTTCTTAACTTCCGTGAAATACTTACGTTTCTTTTTTAAATGGAAGAAAAAGGTAATTACTTACCAAAAATATTTAAAAAAACACCTTTGAATTACGTGAATGAATTACTACTTTCAAACACCTTTCAAATTCAGCGTTGCCAAATCATAAATTATTATTCGATAGGCGCTTTCTTTCGGCTACTTCGCGATCGATGCCAAGATCGTGATTCGTAGGATCACGTTTTACGAAAGAACGCGCGAATTTAAATCAAAGTATGGTTAAGTTTACGTAGTACACATTAATTTGCATTCGAATTACGTATTTTTTGTTTGGATTATGAAAATAATTTAAATACAAGTGGAAGTACTTGCACCATTATGCTCCTCTTCAGTTACAAATATTGACTAACCTAACATTTGAGCGAAAATATCCTTGCATTTATAGGTTAGGTATTCGTGATCATAAAACTTTTATGTTCAGTTTGTTCACGATTTTAGCAATCATGATTATAAGATCACACTTCTGTGGTGCCATATGTTACGAAAATACACAATAACTGCAGGCACCGCATTTTCACCCAATAAATAGCTTTAAGCCTGTATTAGACGGTAACATTTCTTACAATATATTTGTTACCAAATTTATAAACAAATGAATTATGACCGTCTAAAACAGAAATTAATAGCTTTCATATCAAAATGTATACAAAATGTGATGAAAAATAGAACTTGTTCTATTCCCATACAAATTTTGGTAATATTTCAGATGTGAGCATGCGTATTGCTTTAATAAACAGTCAGCTGTTCAAGAACTAACTTCAGTGGATATCGACCTTGCTCATAACCTATATGTAAATATTTTACAAAACACATTTTGACATTGTATCAACCGCCAAGAACTCTTTTATGTCGCGATGTCGTGGTCAAATGATCAGGTTTCATTGCTGATTGAGCAATACCAACAGCACGAGTGTTTATACTTTGTTCAACATCGCGATTATCATAATAAAAACCGAAGAAATGCTGCGTTACAACAAATTTGCGAAAAAATGAATCAAATACGTCCAAATACTTCCATACATGAAATCCAGAAGAAATGGAATGGTATTAGAAATACATATGCCAGTGAACGAAGGAAATCCATTGCAAGCTCTCGTAGTGGGGCTGGGTCAGAAGACGTGAGTTAAAACTGTTAGTTATGTACAGAAAATATAAATTAGGTATCATTTCAGATCTACATACCATCGCTGTGGTATTACGAAAAGCTGGTATTTCTAAACGAACATTTAAATATAAGAAAGTCTGTTTCATCGTACGCTACAGAAGAAAGCGAAAACTATTTAACTGATTCTCCAACTAGTCTGTTAGAGGGCGAATATGAGTTGCAACCTCAAGGTGAATTACACCTTATACGAAGCGGTAGTCCAGTTCCCAACGATGATAATGTATATGTGGGAGAAACTGCAACTTGTAGATCTGCTCGGAAAAAATACAAAAAAGACGACAGAAATCATAATGTCGACGTTACCGAAAAAGCTTCGAAAGCATTAGATAAGTTAACTACCGCAGTGTCATCGGTACTTGGGACTTCCACAGAAGATCCCGATGAAGTATACGCAAAATATATATGTTCACGGATCGGTGCAATTCAAAGCAGAAAAAGGAAATTGAAACTACAGCATCACATTGAGACCCTGATTTTTAATGCCGAAATTGAAGAAGCCGAATGATTTGTAAATATGTAAACAAGTGTTAAATGAAAGAAACAATACTATTTTTGGTTTATATTAATTTCAAAATAACCACTGTCATTACAAAACATCGTTCTGCCATGGTACTGCCCCATTCGTAACAAAAAATCTTGAAAATAAATTTCGTGCTTCTAAAGCTTCACTGGCAGCTCTATTGCCACCTTGCATATCTGTCAACTTTTTCAATTTACCTATATTATCCTCGGTATTTTCAGATGGTTCTAAATATCTCGGATTTTTTTCTAATAAAAAGTTGTGTAAAATACAACAAGTTAAGGTAATTAGTTCAACTTTATCAGGATTCAAATTTATTGTATTTAATAAAATCCTGAACCTATTGGCCAAGATGCCAAACGAATTTTCAATTACTCGTCTTGCCCGTGACAATCGGTAATTAAATATTCTTCGCTCATTTGTCAATCCACGACTGTGATACGGTTTCATGATTCTCGTTGACAGAGGGAATGCATCATCAGCTACAAATGTATAAGGCAATTGTGTATTTTGACCAGGTAAGCATTCATGGGGAGGAAAGTTTAATGTATTATGATCTATTGCCCATTTTAAGGAGGATTCTCTATAAACTCCTCCATCGCTTACTCTACCATTGACACCAATATCAACGTACAGAAATTTGTAAGATGCATCTGCAACTGCAAGAAGCACAATACTGTGATCCCCTTTATAGTTAAAGTAGTATGATCCTGAACTTCGTGGAGGCCTAAAATTTATATGTTTTCCGTCAATGGCACCTAGACATAATGGAAAATTCCAATGTTTTTGAAACTCGGAGGCAATAACTCTCCACTCCAATTCTGTAGTTGGCATCTAAAGCAAAATCAGTAGTACACAAATATGGACATAGTAATGATGTACCTGTAAATATACAGATTTTAATTTTTCACAGATTGCATTACAAACGTCAGGAATTATCAAGCTAATGGTGCTTTCATGTATTCGGGTGGCAAACATTAGAGATCGATAAGTTTCTCCTGTTGCAAGGAATCTTAGAGTTAATGCTAACCTGTAAAACTCAATTAAATTTGAATTAACTTTTTTATATCTCAAACCTTGCTTCAGCAGAAATACTCTCTCTCATGTTAGTGGTTTGTTTCACAATATCACTTCGTATACATTCAAGAAGTTCATCAAAATGTTGTCCACACATTCTAATAAATTGGCGATAAGATTCTGCATCCTTCGTTCGCAATTCTTGTTCTAACATATGTAGAACACCTCTTCCATCTTGCCGCTTTAAAAGCCACTTTTCAGACCATATTCTTCTTTTTTTTTAGTTTTTTGTTTCAGCTGCTTCATTAGTAAAACGCATATTACTCCAGCTGCAGCCGATAACACTCCTATTTTTTTGGCATTGGCAAAATTCATAATAAATTGTTGAATTTAAAACAATTAATACCTATAGGTTATGTACAATCTCACACTTCAAACTTTGAGAAGCAAAAGTAACTACATGATTTTGTAGTGTTTTTATTCATACCAACTACCTGAAAATCGTTACTGCGCCGTCTCACGTAATATTTTTGTTCACAGAAATAATTTCATGTAATACAGGTCGGCAATTTGCTTCCTTTTTATTGTAAACAGATTTTTGTGAATAATTTTTTGTAACAAATCTGCTGTAAAAAAAGTTACCGTCTAATACAGGCTTTACAGTCGCGGAAACTCGCAGTTAGCAGTAGCAGCAGCATCGTTTTTACGTCGTTTCCAGTTTTCAAGAGAACACCACTTCTACTATAAAAGAATCGCCCTTCTTTAGGATTTTCAACAATACTACCAATCACGCCAGCTACCAATTATCCACCACTTCACTTCACAATTCGATAGCCACATTATGGCATTTCCAAGAGAAGATAAAAGAATCCGAAATTATTTACCTATATAGTCACTCATATTTTGCGATTTTATCAGTGGAGAGCTGATTTTCTTTTTCATTATAAATAAACCATCACTAAAATGTGAATAACCATGTGATAATGGTCCTGCTGATAAGTTAACTATAATATATTCCCATATACAGAGCCGTCCTTAGTAAATGCGAGGCCTGGAGCAAAACATTTTTGCGGGGCCTTTTTTAACAATGATTACCGGGGAAGAGGGGGGTCCGGGAATTTGTGCAAAATTATACTTCTTGTTGGTTTATAAAAAAAAACAGATTCTAACATTGTAGGCTCATCTTCTCCCTCGTACTCAAACATTCTTCTTTTCTTTCTCTGCCTTACTTCCTTGAATTTTGGCTACACCCAGAGTTTCACTAAGTTCTCTTGTTACCAATGTTGCCGCCACAAACCCTTCAACTCTAAATTTCTGAAAAAACTGAACTAGCCATTGAAGTAATTGCGACGCAATTCCAAGGTGCATTTTTTGAGCCTGTAAACTTTTGCTAACACTGTTTACTGCAAACAGGACATCATACCATATAGATAGGGCTAGTAAGAAGTCATGGCTACTTATTTCATTCATAACTGATCGTGCTTCACTATTGGCTTTTTGATCCTCAGTGACCTCAACTAGTTCAACTAATGCAGTATAAACTTCCTTAATTTGATATCGAAGTGCTTTTACGCTTTCCAATTTACTGTTCCATCGAGTATCACAGGACCTTTTTACAGTCAGATTCGGTACATGTTTCACTAAAATTTCCCACCGCATTGTTGACGCGGAAAAAAGTGGATAAATTCTCTGGACAACACCAAAAAAACGTCATAGCTTTAGGGAAACATGTTGCAGCGTCATAAATTAAGAGGTTAAGGCTATGGCTAGGGCAGGGCATGTAAAATGCCTTTGGATTCATACACCAGAGTGGATACCAATATTTATTTCAGTTGTAGTGCATATGTCCATTTATCTGTCTATCGCACTACATTTTATTGCACGAATCCGAAGGATAAAGAAAACACCAGTAATGTAGTTTAGAAAGTTTACTTACACAGTATTCAGAATCGAACCGGAGGAAATAAGACCTCGTTTGTTGTGCGCGGTTCGTCTTTATACTGTCGTAGATGGCGCGGCAATCGCTAGTAGCCAGTGGCGCCGAAAGCCAAGTCAGTAGCGCCACACAGTATTAGTTAAGCATACGACAATTTCTCAAACCTTTAACTCGATCCCTTGAATCTAGATATGGGACTTGACTGTTAAACACGTCAAACCAGTCATTCACAGTTTTTAAAAACTCGGAGCACTCAGACCAGTTGTTTTCTGTTTCGTAAATACCAAGCATACCCAATCTAGAAATGGCGTTTGAAATTGTATGGGAAAATAGTTTGTAGCGTTTTTAACTTTCTGCCGTTGCGCACCTAAAACGTAAATATATGTACCTTCGAATATTTTGTAAGATTCTCTACTCAACCTTACCTTTTACAGTCAATAAATCTGCACTAAGCTTATGAGCGATATTTAAATCTAAATTTTGGGTGTTCTGCAATAAATCCACAATTGGTTTAGAATTAATTGTTTTTCCATTCAAAAAGTAGCCACTATCAAGGAAATGATTCCTTAAAAGTTTATCATGTGTGGTGTGTCTGCGAATACATGAACTGCTTTGTGGCTGACTGGATTCTCAAAGCTAGTATTTTCTTCAGAGATATTGAGAGAATTCCAAAGTCCCCTGTTGCTTCCACCCAAGTCATAATTAAGGGCATATACAGAATAGCCAATATTCTCCAGTTTTGTAATTATTTTAAAAATTAAATTTTTTGTCATTTTGCGACCATAATCATAGAATATTGGTTGCTTCCAGTTTGCACATATCCCCCGAGCCATTATCACTTGTACATATTTAGTTGGAGCCACAATAGTGTCATTTTTTTGTCATAATCATAAATACTCTGTATTTTCATTTCATCAAACAGTAAAATACAGGACCTTTCCATTTTTGTCAGAGTTGTATTTTGCGTTTTCATGATGTAAGTATATTTTTAATTAAATCCCTTTGTTTCGTTCTTTCATCTCGGGCTATCTGCTCAGATGTTTTAAGTTTAGCAGATTTTGCCAGATTAATTGAAGGTACAGCATCTTCTTCCACTTATTTCTGGGCAGTTGCAAAAGTTTCTCTTTGATACAATAATCGTCATCCGAAACATGATTCGAACATATCCTAGCATTCTTAATATTAAAATCCTGCTTTTGATAACAGTTTTGCACCCATAATTTGCAAATTTCATTATCATTTGGAAAACTAAAATATCGGAAGCTCGACGAAAAGTTTTATTTTTTTTGTTATTATTATTGGTACAACTCACAACTGCACAGTAGACCATTGTAGAATGTATTTAAAATAAATCGTACAGTAAAATGCAATCACAAAATTTCATAAATTAAATCGAAATAAACCAAATGAAATGCGAACATTCAAGCATTGTACTAATAAGCGCACTCAAAGTTTGTCACGCGTTGACGTCAGCGGAGGAACGGAGACAGAACAGATCGTGCGCGTGATCATATCTTGTTAAGTTGTAGTATCATGGGTCGGGTGCATCGTGCATTGATACTGACTGCAACTCGGCAAAAGGAAGGGGAGGAGATCATGCAAGCATGGCTCACTTCACTTATAGGCAGGCGCGAGGCTCCATTACACCACCGCCGCTATCAAACGATATTTTGCATTTGCAATATTTTGTTCGAGACTGATGACTATTTCGTACTAATGAGAATCTAGTTCGTAGGTTTTTTAATTTAACATATTGGACGGGTAATCAAATAGATATTTTAGGAACGTATATCTGTACATTATTATATCGCGGCCGCTCCACTCGCCCCACCCTAAGGACGACTCTGCCCATATAAATTCATTACAGTTGGCAGCACGCGATGCGACGAACTTCGGCAGTTCGCACGCAGTCGGTGAACTTAAATAAATGGCGGCTTCAGGAACCCTAAAGAGCAAGCGGAGGTCGGCTATTGGCGAATGCTAAAGCAAAATTAAAGCGCACACCAAATAATCGGATTCGGTAGCGGTATCTACGGGAAAGCAAATGCAGGAAAGCGAAACAATATACCCTCTTATAATTAATGAAAAAAGTAACAAAACGCTTATCTTGTAATTAAACCCAGCGGTAAACATTACTGTGCAAGAAAAATGAAAAGCTGTAGATATAGTGCGGTAAACTTAATTTAAAAGCAAAAATTAAACGGTATGAACGCAAAATAAATTTACGGAAAAGTTCAACATTTTGGTATTTACAAATGTAACTTGTGAAGATGCAAAAGGCAAGAGATCCCCTGTAAACCACCGCTTTACTTTTATAAAATTCGGCTATGCCATGGAGGCAACGATGGCGTTGCAAACAACACATTATATTCGGATAAGAATATCCAAAAATTAAAACGATCCTTTGTGACACGAGCCTAGGACCAATAACACGTACGGTCGAGCAATGAATTATCACGGGCATCTATTCTGCTCGTAGCGTATGCGTATCAGCGGTTTCGATATAGTGCGTTTCTTCTCAAATACATGTTTACCGACTGATATGATACTCTTTCTTGAAAAACAATTTAAATTCGCCTGATCATCGGTCCTTTGTGAAATGGGCCTAAATCGGCATTTTTCTTTATCTTATTTATGTATTGTCCCTCTCTTCTTCTGGGTCCTCGACAGGTTTGTGCCCAATAACAGAGTGACCCGCATAATGCTTTTTAGAGGTGCCCCTGCAGAAAGTCTTAAGTTGTTCTATACTACTTTGGTATTTACCTTACAAATTAGGAAAACCTATTTCGGAGTAGCCGACAGAATGCCCGAAACATACTAATCACATTCTAATCACTCATACCTTTCCAAAGAAAAATGTCAACATGACATTCTCGGAAATATTCCCTTTCAAATTTATTTTAATGCGCCAATTGCAGAACTGGGTTGATTTATTCCTGAAAGTTGATCCAGATACATTACATTACTCAAGTTATTTTAGACGACTGTTAGAAACCCAACTGAAACCAAGTAAATGTTTCAATGGTTTTTTTCATTGTACCATGACTAAGTAACTTCGGTTGATTTTTCAAATGGAATCACTTTGAATGACTCCTAATTTTTGTTTCGTTTGTTTCAGATTCCGAATTCGTTTACCGGGACTCGTATGGTGGAATCACACTTTACAATGCGGATAACTTGACAACAAAAATTTTAATGACAAATTCCACATTCGTAAGTAACTGTATTAAGTAATTTGAGTGAATGCTTTGACTTTACTCCTGTGCGGATTTTCTTTTTATTATGTCGTGTCTGAAGGGCATTTTTCAAAAAATAAACTGCGCTATTACGTCCGCCCCTCCGTATGAGGGACGAAATCTCGGCAATGAAAAGTTGTACAAAGCTCCTTGACATCTCTGTGGTAGATATACGGCTCCGGTTATTGCAGCAAGAAATGTCTTTTCTAAACACTTCATGATGATGCTTAAACTTGGAGCAAAATTTCCAATTATTCACCAATTTCATCCGGAAAACGGCAAAACAAATTGGCTCGATGCACACGAACTAGATTTTCTAGTATTGCTGTCATACTCCCTTTTTGGTTAAGTTTGTAGAGTAAATTCTATTTATGCATCAATTTCATCGTGGGAACTGCTGAACACATTGCCTTGATGTACAAAAGTTAAATTTCATGCGAACTTTTTGGGAAAAGACAATTTAGTGAATCATCTTTCTTATTTGTGGAGCGATTAAAAGCAAGTCGATTCCTAGCGACAAACATGTCAATAGTCGGGTGCGTTATGAAAAAGGTTACTTTGAAAGCGAAAGCGATAGATGTCGAGAAAGCGCATCCGTTGGAGGACTGAAAACTTCAAATGCAAATATTTCACAAAACGGATTGTCAGAAGAGAGTACTCACAAAGCGAAAATGATAGATGTCGACGAGACGCATCCGTCAGCGGTGTTAAAACTTCAAATGTCAATTCTCGAAAACGGCGGCTTGGAAGAGACTATTTACAAATGACATATGTTTAATACTAAGCTGTTCGTTCGTTAATTGTGGGCACAGCATCCAGTCATCCATGGGTGCGGAAAAGTTTTAGTGGATAAAACGCTCTGGTTATTTTTTAATACAGGCGTCATGACGCTCCGTCGAATCATAATTTGACGATGTGCATAATTACCTCTTCTTATGTGGCATTTTTGTTGCAGAGGCAGTATGACGCGGTCGATTTTAAAATATCAAGTGACTTAAAATACGTTCTTCTCATAAGTGATCTAAAGTATATCTACAAATACTCGAAGTTAGCAAGGTACTACGTTTACGAAATATCAACCCGGTACGTTATCGAAATAGACAAAATGAATATCGCTCATTTCTGTTTTTAGGTTTAGAAAACCACTATCGCCAGTGGAGCTTGACGAAAACGCTCCCCATCTTCAATATGTAACATGGTCGCCCGACGGCGTCAGTATCGCATTTATACACGATAACGACATTTATTACAAACCTAAAATACACAAGGACTTAGTTTGCAGAATAACTACGTCTGGACAACCAAATTTAATATTCAACGGAGTACCGGATTGGATATATGAATCTGAAATACTCAAAACTGACCACACCATGTGGTTTTCTGCGGATGGACAATATTTGTTATACCTATCTTTCAACGATACAAATGTTGGAGAGTACAATTATCCGTGGTATGACAGTAAAAATAACAAAGCCTTATATCCAACTATAAGAACGTTAAGGTATCCAAAGGTAAGCACAAGTTGACATTTTTGTAATGCTCTATAAATTAATTAAATAAAATCAATAACCTGATATTATAGGGAAGCGCTATAATAAGTCACGTATTTCGGTCATTGATAAACACGAATAATGAACGAATGTCAAAAGTTAAATACGTGAAACATTTAGTAGTTTTCCTATTTGTAATTGCGTGTGACACGAAATACGTTTGAATAGGGAGTGTGCAACAGGTAGAAAATGTTTTGTACATTCCTTACCTGTTGCTTATATTGATTCTATGCGAGATTACACTAATTTCTTTCATGCTCGTTATCGTGCAAATTTTTCTGCCTGATTAAGGTGCTCGTTATTAGTCCTGTAGTTGAACTTAATGGAAAGCTTGTTTAATATAGTGTGCAGTGAAAGAACTTTTTCTTGTACTCAATTTTTTGTCACGCTACACTATAATTAACAAATCAGCTAGAGAAATCAATTATATATTTTAGTCTGCACATTAATTTATAACTTAAGATTCCCATGCTTGTCGTTAAACCAATTAACGGTCCTATTTTGCGAACTGTGTGCCAATACTACGACAAAAATTATGTTTTTCAATTGAGATCGTAGGCAGAAATACAAATGGTACTATTCTTTGAGTAATTGTTTCAATTGATTTATCATTCCTAATGATATTTTTTGGTGAAAATAGTATGTCCATATCGCTGTGTGCAATAGCCCAGTCAAAATGAACGATACACACAACACCTTAAACCTAGCTAGCTCTCTCATTACAATTTTCCCAGGACACAGCTAAATCCCTGAATAATTTCAATCTCTGCTCCAAATAGGGATGCTACTTTTTGATTTCCGAAATCCCGAACATAATCGATCGATGGTAGGAGATACATATAAAAAGGTTTTGTATGATTCACTATGAATGTTATGTAACTCGGTGGTCCCGGTGTGTTTCACGGGGGAGGGGGGGGCGCTGCTAGAATACTCGCCAGGAGAAGGGGGGGACCTCCCCCGGGAAATTTTAGTAGTTTTATACGTGATTTTACACTCATTTACGTCTTTCTCAGACGGCACAACAATGTATAGACTAGACCATTAAATGCAGCATTTCAATATTTTAAACACTACCCGTTGATATTCGACATACAGACTTGTTGGGAAAAATGGGTACCTAACCTAATAAGTTTCAGATTGTACACACATTTTATTTAATTTTTTTTTAATAACTGCAGAACTATTTTACAAATTTCCTTTTATATTTTTGATTCGATCTAGCTGCCCTTAATAAATCGGAATTATCCTTTATGGAAACGCATATCGAACGCACAAAGGAAACATTTTCCGATTGCCTTTGTTTGAGGCATCACTAGCAATCAAAAAATAACCATTGTCCAGCTCTGTTATTACTTCTTGTAGCGAAAGCGGTGCAAGTACATTTTCGCAGATGGCAGTACTTTTTGTTCGGCCACACGACATTTTTTTAGCAATATCGCAATATGAAAATGTCCCTTTTGCCAATTTCACAAAGTAATGCAATCTTTTCGATTTACACTGCATCACATTTGAAAACGCTTGCTTGTGTCACCAGCTTGATCCATAGGTAGCTTCTGTTTATAGGCTTTTTCAGAGTCAACATTCGTTGGGAATGTTTGGAAGGTGTTCTCATTGTACTGCCTATAAATCTTTTTAAGCGGTCAGTACTCACTCCGTCGTTAGACTGATCTAAAAGCCAGCAGTACGATGACTTTAATAATCGAAGAACCGACGGTGATTTTTATATACGGCGATATTTCTGATACACTATTATATATTATATGTACTTTTTCAGAAAAGTCTTTTAAACTAATACAATTCGTTTCCAAAGTATCACATTCTGGATCTTCATTAGAAATGTCATTCGAAATTAACTCCATAACTATATCGTCATCATAACTAAGATTGTCTGTTTTTGACACATCTTGGTCAATTTCATTTTTTTCTGGGTTTTCGTCAACTCCAATGTCGTCTTGGTCGATATTTTCGTCCTCCTGTGTAACTTCGGTATTTTCTTTCCGTCTTATTAAGGGCACCTGCATATATTTCCAATCGTCTTCCATCGTGATTCCAAAAAATGTTATGTCCTCTATGACATTTTGTAGAGCTTCTTCAACAGTAGCTTTGATATCCAAATTGCTAATTTCTTCCTCATGTGGTAAATTTTCTTTCATCAGTCTGTTTTTCAATTTTTTGTCTTCCCTTGGAAATGTAAACGTCCACCTCAGATCGTTTATAGTATCAACTGTTGTCTTAATTCTGTCAATTCTGTTTAGCATATCCTTTATACTAACATTGATTATTGTTGAGTACGTAGAGGTCATGGACCTTGCAGCCCGAAATAAGGATTCACATGCTTGGCTACCAAAAATAGTGATACTGAACATCTCTGGTTTTAACTTGCCGCTTTTAAGATTCAGTATTAGTATAATCAAAGCCTGAGCGTTCATCTCGATGCATAGGTAACAATTACTGGACAAAAAGTTGTCTGTTATTTTATATTCTTTTTTTCCTTTAATCCAGGCTCTCCAGATTCTAGTAAAAAATACATACCAGATCCGATAGTCTGGTATGCAACTGAGTGTTGGAATTGTGCATAAGCTTGCTACACTACCCTCACTTTGTGGAATTTCCCTTTTCAGTTGTCCAATTACTTTAAAACTGCACATTTTTTCTGCGGATGCAAAATTCATGTTGTCTTCACTTTTGAGATCAGAATCTGTCAAGAGGTGCTTGTCTTTTGGTACTCTTAAGACCAATTCCCTGAGATGATCCTAAAAACCTAAAAAATCATTGTACACGGATTTAATTTGATGTCTTCTGTCAAATTTTCTACTTTTGAAGTTGAATTTATCATAAAAAATATTTACTTACTGTATAGTGAACATGCAGATCGATAAATCACCACACTGGCACTAATCCCTTGTGAGCACTGAGAGTATGAAAACAACAACATATGCACTTAAAAAACCAAAACAAACACCACGCGGTGTGACGGTGATCTGCAACTGCAATTTTATGTGACGCTTCTTCTAATTAGTAGTATAGTATAGCCGATTCAAAATCAATGTCACTGGAAGGTCAAACGTAGACGTGTGTTTGAAAATCTGCTAAATCAATGTCACTGAAGGTGCAACGTGGACGTGGGTTTGAAACTCTGCTAAAAAATCAATGTCACTGAAAGGTCAAACGTTCTTGCCTGAACTAAAGTGGTTATGAGTTAACGTCAAGGTCAAATGGTTCTGAACTTGGGTCAAGCGGAACCTTGAGTAGTTGTGATCATTGCGTTCTAGGTAACAGGTCGATTGTGAAAACTAAAGTGGTTCTGAACTATGCTCATTGAAGGTTGTAACTCGATCGTGGTTTATTTGTTGGGTAATGGTGCGTATAAAGGGTTTAGCAGAACACCGTAGAAGTCATATTCATAAAGAATAGGTACCAGTAAGCATGTCAAAAGTAAATAGGATAACTGCGAAAGTGAGCAGGGAATAGACGATTTACTAAATAAAATTAAAAAGTTGAAGTGGAATTTAGAAGTGCTAGATGTACAGCGAAAATTGAATAAAATACAACTAAAGCCAAGAAGTCCAATACAGGAGAATGCCTAAAAAATTAAGTGTGTAGCTAATAAGCAAGAATTATGAATTACGACGCCTCGCTTAAATGAACCTAAATGTACCTCGTACTTGACGTACTTATTGATAGAGGAAAATAAAGATTTGTATACATTGTATTTCTTATTTTAATTGACAAGTGAACTGGCCCATTTACCCTAGCAAATAACAAAAATATTAAATGCAAAGGCCAGTTTCTTATGCATTCGAATGCAAATCATAATTCCTAATTATTTGTTTGATTATGCGTTGAAATTGGTCGATTATAAAATTTTATACCAAAAACCTTTATGACATCCTAATTAATCGTGTAGGTGAGGCGTACCTACACTTAAATAAACATAAAACGCAAATAATAGGCATTTTACACTCAATGGAAATTATTAATTTTAGCTCTAGGAACTTCTCGTAAAGCAAAATGAATAAAAACGCGTATCTACTGCACTTCCAATGGTGCGCATTAATTTGCACTTACAACTAATTAGCTACTCTTAAAACTTCGAATTACCTACGAATGCAATGTTTTTGGCATTAACACATCTATGATAATCGTTATTATTATATGATCAAACGAACTTACCTGTTGTGAAGTTCGATCATAATTATATGAAGCGCTCCGCCTGAGATGATCTAAGACATGTAGTAGGCTTCCTGCGTACAAACCATCACATTTTAAAGAAACTAAATCCTCCCAAGCGCCTCCGTTGTCGGTAGGGAAGAACTCATTTATTTAAAGCTAGGTGTCGCTCAGAGATGATCTGGGTATAAGTCAATGTTAACATTCTGGGTTGGGAGGGTTAGATCATCTCAGGCGGAGCGCTTCATATAATTATGATCGAACTTCACAACAGGTAAGTTCGTTTGATCATATAATTATATTCGCGCTCCGCCCTCTATGATCTAAGACATGTAGATGTTTAAAGCTTGAGCGACACACACAAACTCATTGTTGATTAATGAATTTATTACATTAACCTGACAACTAACTATTAAAATAACTAAACTAAATTACTATATAAACTATCGTATATCACGATAAAACCGCAGTTGCAAACGCACTCCTATTAATAAGTGGTCTATTGTAGTGTTTGGCAAACACTGCTGACGTGGTAGACCATCCCGCCGTTTTATGAATAACGTCTAAAGGCACTCCCTTCCGTGCTGCTGCTGACGTACTCGCATGACGAGTAGAGTGGGCCGTAAACACTGTAGTTTCAATTCCACTTTTTTGTAAAATGCATTTTATCCACCTACTCAAGGTCTGAGCGGTTGCGGCTCGAAAAGGTCTTTTTAATGTTAATAAAAGGCGATGATTAGAAGAGCCTCTCAGCAACGTCGTTTTTTCTAAATAAATTTTAATATTACGTACTACACAGATTTGAGGGTTATCTCTAAAGTGTGGAAAAAACAAAATTGGTTGGAAAGTAGAGTGTCGAGATGTTTTTAGTCGGTCTGGAATATTTATTTCTATGCCACTAGGAAGCTCTATTATATTTCGGACATCAATCACAGATAAGGTTTGCAGTCTCTGTGCCGTGGCTAAGGCTATTAAAGTAGTTAACTTTTGAGATAATATAGGCAATGGAATATTATTTGAGTCAAGGCTAGACAAATACTTTAACACCACTTGAGGGTCCCAAGAAGCTTCATAGCGAGGCATAGTAGGTCTTAACAATTGGATGCCTTTGAAAAACCTTTTAATATCTGGGTCAACAGCAACTGCTGGAGAGAGAAGAAATGCTAGCGCTGATCGGTAGGAGTTAAGAGTTCCATAAGAGGCCCCTCTTTGAAATTCTTCTGATAAAAATAGTAATACGCGTGAAAAATCACGCACAGTATTATCCATGTTTCTTGATGCGCAGAAACACCACCAGCGTTTCAATCCTGTAGAATACTGTCGCATAGTAGAAGTTGTAACCGATGATAGCATGACGTCTACAGCTTGTATTGGGATTCCTCTCTTGAGGAGTGTGTTCCTGATATACGTCCTGCCACCAGGGAAAGCGTCTTTGCAAGCGGATGTAGACACCTAAAGGGAGAACATAATAAATTACTATCTGGAGAAAACACTAAGGGTTTCTCAACTAATAAGCTAACAAAAGTAGGGAACCATGGCTGTGTCTTCCACAGAGGAACAATAATAATACCTGTAGCTCGGTCTGCAATAATTTTTTGCAGAGTTCTGAGTATTAATGAAAAAGGTGGGAAGGCATAAAATTTTAAATTTGACCAAGAGATTGTAAACGCGTCAACAGTAAGGGCATCGGGATCTCTATGCCATGAAACAAAAGTTTTACATTTTGAGTTAATTCTATTTGCAAATAGATCAATGTCTGGGTAACCAAACATTTTTACAAGTTGATCAAATGCAGAACTACCTAGTTCCCATTCTGTTTCAGGGACCACATGACGTGATTCTCTATCTGCTTCAATATTTTCAGAAGATGGTATGTAAGATGCAAAAATAAATATTTTTCGCGATTCGCACCACTGCCAGATTTCACGAGCAATATCAGAGAGCCTAGGGTATTGGACTCCTCCCATACGATTAATATAGGAGATTGCTGTAGTATTATCTATTCTTAATAAGACACTGCAATTTGATTTGTCACTAGCAAAGCATTTTAAAGCAAAATATGCTGCTAGCAATTCTAAATGATTAATATGATATGACCGTTCTTTCAGTGTCCAAAACCCATAGGTTTTCTCTTTATTACAAGTTGCACCCTAACCTGAATTACTGGCATCGCTAAAAATTTCTAAACAGTAACGCTTTGGTAAAAGGGATTGTCTAGCTTCAGACATGTGATCTTTCCACCATATCAGATCGTTTCGACAATTATTTGAAAACGTCAAACGACGATTGTAATTATTGGATCCTCTTAGACCTAAAAATTTTTCCCTTTCCAACCTTTTTGTATACAGCCACCCATACGGCACTGCAGGGCAAATTGCCACAAGCATTCCTAATAAACGTGCAAACTTACGAACAGAACACATATTTTTTTGCTAGTACATCCTTAATAAATAAAATAATTTTAAAACTTTTGTCATCAGGAATGCTTAGCGTTAAAGAATTAGTATCAAAATTAAAACCTAGAAACCGACACTGCTGAGAGGGTTGAAGTTTACTCTTTTCGAAATTTATCACAAATCCCAGAGATTCTAAAAGGGATACAGTATTAACAACATTCTCTGTACAGTGCTCTTTAGATCGTCCAATTAACAAAAAATCGTCTAAATAAACTACCGATGAAAAACCTAGTAATCGCAGGTAAGCGACAATAGGTTTTAACAATTTAGTAAATACATAGGGGGCTGTACACAAGCCAAAAGGTATACATTGAAATTCATATAATTCTTTCATAAATTGAAATCTAATAAACTTTCTATGAGCAGTACATATGGGTATAAGAAAATAAGCTTCTTTGAGATCTAAAGTTGCCATGAAAAATCCAGAGTGAAGTAGCTTGCTAGCTGCATTTCTATCTTCCATTTTGAAATGTTGCACACGTATAAAACTATTTAACTTTTTTAAATTTAAAATAAGACGTTTTGAACCGTCTGGCTTAGGTACTAAGAAAATAGAAGACAGAAATTGTTGTTTACATGGAGAACACCTACGAATTGCTCCAATTTCTAATAGATGTGACAAAGCTGTATTGATTTCTAATATTTCTGTTGATGTCCACGATTTTTCAGCAGGGCTAGGGCATGAAAGTATCTTTTGAGTAAATGGAATGCGATACCCTCTGATCCAACTCAAAAGAATAGGGTCTGATGTAATTTTAGACCACTCCGCAACAAAAAGGGCTAAACGACCAGCATGTGTAGTATTTTTACTTACATTGCTGACTGTCGTATTCAATATTTCTTCGCATCGTCTTTCTTGTAAGGGCGTCTGTAATTCCTTCCTGACGACCGAGGAAGATGTCCCTTCTGTGAGGCTTGTCGTCGTCCGTCCTGTTTGAAGGGAACTTTCTGAATTCGACGAGGTGGAAAAAAGGACGGACGTTTGGAGTTTAAATTATAGCTGGTAGACGGTTTGGCCGATGGAGTCTTAGTTTTTAGTTCGGCGGAAGACCTTTCCAATACTTTTGCAGATTTAATCCGCTCTCCAAGATCGGTACCAAACAACCACTCGTCATTTGAGCCAGAGAGAACCGTATTACGTAGCTTATTGTTCAGTCCCGATGACGACAAAATTTTTCTCGACATGGATTCTGAATGAAACAGATCAGCTAGCAGTCGACCTGCATCACTTGCTGTTTCCAGAAGCGAGTTGTTTGTGTCAATTCCCTCCAAAAAATGAGAGACGAGGGGACCCAGTGCTGCTATGCAACTTGAAATTTGCTGCTGTTTTAAAATAAGTCTTTCATCTCTCTGTACTGCTGCTTCCGAAAGAGCACCTCGTACCTCGAGATTCAATTTTGGTACATTAGTCACATTCGCTAATGGTGGGTATTTCTGAAGGAGTCCTTTACGAACATCATCTGATAATCCATCCTTCAAAATTCGATTCCACCTCACTGCAACTTCTGGATGAATCGCAGTTCCAATATTTGTAGCTGAAGATGTTTCACCTAATAAGGCAAGAATATTCTCCGAAAGAGATTCCTGTTTCTCAGTCATTTCAGGCTGTGGCAATGGCAGTATGTCATTAAGAGACCCTGAAAAGTGTCTCAATTAGGACCAAATATCGACTTTAATGTGAATAACCAACAACTATGTCGTTGGAAATTATGCTTATAGCACAATTTATTTAAAAGCTTATAGCTAACAGGACCCAGTAACGGCCCTTGACAAGACAAAAGGAACCAACAACTATGCTGTTGGAAATTATGTTTATAACATAATTGAATGCTCCATGAAGCTTATAGCTTAAGTGTAAAATTTTGTAAGCACCGCAAACAGTATCTAAAACAAAATGTAAAAAAAAATTACATTTACCCATATTAGAAACAGAAGCAATCTGTGGAGTATCAAGGCTAGAAGCAGGACGGCTTTCAAATTCAACAGGTGAACCCATCTCAACCGAAGATGTTCTACGTTGTCTCGATGAGTGATGTAAAGACCTGGAGCGAGACCGTGAACGTCTATTGCGCCGACGTTTTTTCCTTTTTAGCTTCTTTTCCAGTCGCTTGATACGTGAGAGTAAATCACGCTCGCTAAAATTTTCACGATCACGTGAAGCAGAAGAAGAGGAGTCATCCTCGTGATCCATCATAAATAACTTAAACACTTAAAATTCACACCAACAACGTTAATGAAAACGGTGTAAAAATATAATTAAAACCGTAGAAAATCCGGATGAAATCAGATGATTTACGAAAACTAAAAACAATGTGGCGTTTGTTACACAAAAAAGCACAATGAGTTCTTCCCTACCGACAACGGAGGCGCTTGGGAGGATTTAGTTTCTTTAAAATGTGATGGTTTGTACGCAGGAAGCCTACTACATGTCTTAGATCATAGAGGGCGGAGCGCGAATATAATTAAATATATACATAACGAAAAAATGCGGCGACGTTATTGTAAATGCACCCGAGTCAAATATGTGCAATTTTTCATGTTGCGTTTTCCCTAAAAAAATATTAAGCGTGAAATTGTCTCATGCACACGTATTTGTTCGACCTAATTTCTATAACATCGTACCTAGAAAAGATTATGCATAGAAAAAGTGCATCGCACGGAATTTAAACGCGCGATAATAGCTATTTGTGTATTAAGAGCGCAAAATGATATATTGTTGATTGAAAGAGACAGTTGACGCGCGACGAAGGAGCGCGGCAATCTCTTGAAATCTACAATCAATTTGCGCTCGAATTACACACAAGGTTTTTTCTACAATCGAGCAGTTCACATATTTCCAAATATTTCAATTTTTCACTCAAATCATTTTAATGTTATGCCCAAATGAAAGATGTCATTTACTCGTTGTCATTGGATACTCTGAGCAATGCATATTTGATTTATAGTTAATAATTGGGAGAGCGAGCGTTTTTTTCTATTTTGTCGCTTATAAGCGACAAAGTGACATTCCTCGAAAAAGATGACGTTTGCGTTGTCAAATACGAGCGCAAATGCCTACTTTGGATATCTATTGTAGAAAAAAAAATATTCAACCCGCAACTGCGTATCCGGCGCGCGGGAACGAAGTTCATTCTTTGGTCAGCTGCGTTTACCGTTATTCGTGCATTGAAATTTTTGGAAAATTATACTTCCAATAGATAAAACACTTCTTATAAAATGCATTTGCCCTTGAGAAAAATTTTTAAACTGCATAGAACCCACGACAAATTTAAAAATTCCAGGAGCGCAAAATTTTCGAAGTTATTGTTCTTGATTAGTAAGTAATGTGAACAATTTTTTTGTTCAATGTAAACGACAATTATCTTACAACTTTTTATTTATTAAAACTATCTTACAACCTTTTATTTATTAAAACTACCTATATACATTATTTTTTACCACAAAAATTTACAAAACTTAAAATGTAACCGCATGTCTCCTTCAATTTTTCTTTCCTCCATCCGGGACGCCTCCACTTGACGTTCCAATTGAGATGTTTTTTCCTGCGTTTCTTGCAGTTGATTTGCATACTTCTGCAGCATTTTTACAGGAGTTGGTGCGCTTGTGACGCTATCTATTATATCCCATTAAACATAAACTTTTATACTAACCGTTCGCTGGAGTATAAATGGTCCGCAGCGTCACCGTCTAATTGCGCCATTACTAACTCCACATCAAAATTCTCCCACAGGTTGGCAGGAGTTCTATAACAAATTATCATTGCTACATAAAATCAAAGGCAAAAGTAATGATACTGGACTGTTGTGTTATCCGAATGGATGGTAATGACACTACATTGGTCACCATCCACCAACGGTGCCGGGAATGGTTTATTGTTACCCGGTAACACTTTTTTCGGCGAGTGGGGGAATAGATTATTATCGGTGTAAGTACTACTGTGCTTTCTAACATGTTCTGTAAAATGTTAGCTGGTACCGGTGTTTTAAGGGATAGTTTATTTAATAAGTGAGAACAACACATCGTATGATTTCCGGAATCAAATAACTGCATTGTCAGCGTTTGAACACCTACTAGTTGCTTACAGTCTTGCGCAAATGGTGACCTTGTTTCCCATGGTCCTTTCCTTGCTGCCCAATAAGCAAAATGCCATGCCACCATTATGTACGTTCTATTATCGATTAATCGAATCTAACACTCTTCACCGGAAGAAGATGCTGATGATTCTTCATTCTTCCACGCTTTTGTAACTCTTGACTAAACTGCTCCAACTTTGTATCCCTTAGTTTCCGGATAATACACTCGTCACATATTTTATAGCTTAAGTAACTGTCACATATTGCTTCACCTAACTCATACTTTTTGGCAATAGCTTGGCACTCCTCTGGGCTATATTCACCTTTTCCATATATCGCCTCGTGCTCTGCATCAAATGCTAATGCCGAAAAATGCTGCTTCAGGCGTCTCACTGCCGTCATGAAATCGACAGCTTTGCTCCATGATTCTTCAGCATAAGCCATCCACGACATTTTTAATACATGTATACCTTGTAACGAACACACAGAAGCTTATATAAGTCTCAATCCTCCCACCACATCTTTAACGTCTACATCTTCCTGGATCACTTTAGTTATGAACAACAACGCATTATGGCACTCCTTGGAAGACAAGGGACCTATGTACTTATCTGATGGATGTCCAAGGTTATGGCAAAATCTTAAAATGTAAGCTACAATGATTTGTATCCTTTTCAACGAGGAAACTCGAGTTAAAAGATCATGAACAAAATGGTCTGAAGATCCAATGAAATTTTGAGCGAAACAAGAAACGATACTCGAGTGCTTTTGTTCCAATTCTTCCAAACGAGGCGAATTATCAATTGGCTGTGAAGGCCAGGAACTAAGTGAGTTACACAGAAATGTGGGTCCTGACCACCACATGGAATGAGACACAATCTCACTAGGGAGCAGCCCACGAGACGCGAGATCAGCAGGATTTTGCTGCGAAGGGATATAGTGCCAGCATCCAGGCGAGATACGCTCGTGAATGTAAGCTACACGATCTCACAAATACCTTCCATTGTCTTGGTAACGCACGTGTCCAAGTAAGAACGATTGTGGAGTCGGACCACGCGAAGATGTTATCTATGACAATGAGATTATGATAAGTTTTCAACACGAATTTTACCAATTTTGCCAAAAGAGCAGCTGCACACAGTTCGAGGCGGGGGATCGATAATTGTTTCACTGGCGCAACCTTTGATTTGGAAATGACGAGACGAGTAACGAACGTTCCATCGGAGAACGAGAAGCAAAGGTAAACGACGGCAGCGTAACCACGCTCCGAGGCGTCGCAAAACCCATGCAAGACACACGAAGAGAAGCCATCTGGAGTTACATTGCGAGGGATTTGCAACGATGCAAGGGCAGGTAATTCAGACTTAAACTGATTCCACTGTGAAATAATCTCAAGAGGAGGAGTAGCATCCCATCCAAGACCTAATAGCCAAATCTGTTGGATGAGACATTTAGCGAAAAAACTAATAGGCGCGAGGCGTGTCCGGTGATTTTCCCGAATCAATCATCCCGCCGGTCATTTCCCCGCCGGTAATTTCCCCGCACGGTAATATTCCCGACCGGAGAAATTCCCCTTGGTCATTTGGCCGCCGTAAAAATAGCCCGCGTAAACTAATTGCCCGTCTTTGCCATTGTTAGAATGTTATTATACAAACTTTTCCTTTTTCTCTATCTTCTTTGATGGATACAAAAACTAAAAATGATTGCTAATACAAAATTTATTAATTAATTGAAATTACTTATAGATAACTTAATATTATAATAATCTTCATCGTCAAACATTTAAATTTAAATTATGGGCTAGCCCTCTTAGAAACGCTACCTTTTCATTGGCGTCGTACCTTGCTACACAATTTTTAATTCTAATATTTAAATCTCGATATTTTTTTTTCTGTCGAGGTCCGTCTCGTCCTTGGATATAGTGGGAAATGGCGATTTCATTCATATGTTGCTCTTCCTTTATTGCAGCAATAAACCTCCAGATACTTGGATGCTGAGCAGATATGAGTTCTGTAAAACGACGATGCCAACCTTCAACAGAGTTGTTAGTTCTCGGAAGGTCATTGTTTGTAGCGTCATAGAAATTCCATAAATTATATTGAAATAACGGCGGTCTACGGATATTTCTATGTGGGCGTCCAATCCAGACATCTTCAAAGTAGTCGCATATAGGGTGGAGGTCGATTTCGTTTCTGTAATATTCTGTGTCCATGAGTTCTTCGAATCCCAAAACCACATCATGTAAAGGTAAAAACGATATTGCAGTTAACATCTTAACTTGAACAGCAAATTCAACATCATTCGCGTAACGTACTGCTTTCCCGTGTTCTTGTACCTTCCTCCATATACACTGACCCAAGTGGAAGAAGCACCCTATTTGAAAAAAAAAATGGTTTACGAAATTTTTTTTGTTTCAATAAGTCTCACCTCTAACCAATATTTCTGGGAACTCCGTTTGGAACGCTTCAATTGCAGCACGTTCAAAGTCTATCATTATGGTAGACGGTTTTAAATTTGGTCTAAGTCCTTTTAGTGCTTGTATCATCTCTTGATAAAGAACTTTACTTTTACCAGGCAGTAAGACGAAAACTGATGGTATACAAGTATTAAATCTCACACCGTGTATCGTATACACTTGGGTAAAGAGCGGTGGCGTGGTTTTGAAGGTACCATCTGCATACCAATGTTCACATCTGAAAATGAGAAATTCATGATTATCGTATAAACTAAGAGGTCATAGGGTTTACCTTTCCAGTAGTTCCAAATTTCGTTGGGTACTGAAGATTAATATTCGGTGTTCAGTGTCTGGCCCATTGTCGAACAAAAGAAATGGTTCTTGCTGACCATTCACACATATAAGACGCATGTCATCTGGAATGTTCAATTCTCGCAGTGAATTTGGATTTGCAGGATAGTTCCCTTGAAGTTGTCGTTGCCGCCTAATAGTTCGTTTGATGCATTCCACATTCGGTAACTTAGCTTGAACAGGTTCGAGTAACTGTGAGGATTCCACAACAATAACAGCGTAGCCGGCATCTCTTGTTGTCTTTGCGCGCTCTTTAATAGAATTAATTGCTTTCCTCGCTTCTATTGCAGCAATATCTGGAACGTGATTGTGGTCCAGCAATGACTTAACTACTGCATCGTTTAGAGTATGCCGTCTAGCTGAACATTTCCCTTTCTTTGCTTCTACACACTTCCAAAATATACGACCATCGTCCGCCATTTTATCTTTCTCAAATAAATATCCTTCTAGTACGAGCATATCTTTACCTAAAAACAAATCAATTGTGATTACACTCTAAAGAAATTTTGTACTCGAGGGGGAAACAACTATACAATTAGGTGTAGGCACACAAAAATTGAAATTCAAAAAAACTCGAAACAATTCGGATAAATTCAAAAAATTTATAGGGATTTCATACTATTAATTTTTTGTTAGGTTTTGGACGGGTTCTAAATTAAATTTTGAATTGGTAGGTGCAATAAAAAAAATACAATATACGTAGTTGGGTTATTTCATAGGTATTTCCAATTTTACAATTCAATAATACCGGGACTTACACTCATACATTACAGGATTTTACGAAAATTAAAACAAAAAATATCAGGATAAATTTGTAAAATTCCGAAATAATTCCTGAAAATTCAAATGAAATAAGCAAAAATTCCGAGATAAAATACAAAAAATTCAGACATTGTCAAAATTCATCAAGTTATATGGAAATCAAGAATATTCAAAATCAAGTATATTACGTAGGTATATTGACTATACGAACACGTTTAATACTTTATTATATTTTCTTTGGCTATCGATTTCGATTATAACGAATCATCATCAGGCCGAGCTAAAAACATGTATATCTCAGATGTTGTAACATTAAATCCAAAGAAAATATAATAAACTATTAAACGTGTTCTTATAGGCAATATACCTACGTAATATACTTAATAATCAGGACACGTTTCATGGAGCACTTCATAAGAAGAATTCAAAATCAAATCAAGAAAATTCACGCAAATTAAAAAAAAATTCAACTAAATGTACACAAAAATTCAAAGTGGTTTTCCCCTCGTTTGTACCTTTCTTTACACTCCTCCAAACAACAAAAATAGTAACCATAAAAAATAATAACGAATGCAGCAGGAATTAAATAAATAATAGTAACTCTTACCTCTTTGACTTTTTAAAAACTGTAACGCCATATCTATTACAAATAACACACACACGCACAAAGCAAAAGAATAATTAAATCCAGACCATTTTAAAATTACCTATTTATAATAATTAGGCCATTAGTCTTAAAGCTAATGCTCTAATCATCGGGGGAGAAAACTTTCTATTTTAATTTCAGCACATTAGGACATATCTGAGTAATATGCCTTATAATATTATAATAGCAATATTCTTAATATTTTTTTAATTAGCGCAGGAGGGAACTTTCTATTGCAATTTTAGCATATCTGAGGAATAATCTACCTATTGGTATCTTAAATCTTATAATTTTTTTAAAATCGACATAATTATATTATTGAATTATTTATTAGTCATATTAAAATTATTACATAGTGGTTAACTTGCCTACTGATTGCTCGCAGGAAGTCTTTTGTCAATTGACCGCCGGGGAATTGACCGTCGGGGATTTGTCACGGCGGGCATTTTCTCAGCGGGAAATTTACCGCGCGGGATTTTTACCAGGCGGGCATTTCACCGGCTGGCAGTTCACCGGCGGGATTTTGTCGGCGGGGAAATGACCGTGCAGCCAAGAGGGTCATAAATTCGAGCTAACTGCGACAAGAATGAGCGTTTAGAACAAGGCGTCTCACGTGGATTTACCATGAACGAAAAGGTATCAGAGGTCGAATTCCACTGAAGCCCAAGGATCTTGTTGGTACTGTCAGAGTCACCTTCGAACAAATAAGTTTGAAATTGCCGATGTTCTAAAGGAACGGAATCTAGCACTTCCATACGATTACATGTCCATTTACGAAGTTCAAAACAACCCAGAGCGAAAAGATTTACCAACTCTACAACGAAGTTTTTAGCTTCATCCACATACATAGTGCGAATGCCTTGAGCGGCCAAAGGGAAATGTTGCTGCGAGTTCTAACCAAGGTTCGAATGGCTAAAAAGGGTGCAGAAGGAACACCATAGGTGACAGTGTTCAACTGGTATGTCGCTATGGGTCGCGTAGGTGAGAATCGCCACCGAATGAGTTGATATTTACGATCCTCGAGGCGGATAAGGATTTGACCATACATTTAGCGAACGTCGCAGGTGAAGACAACCGAATGTACTCTGAATTGCAGCAGCAATTGTACAATATTGTTTTGCAGTTTTGGCCCAACGAGAAGGGTATCATTACGTGATTTCCGAGTTGATATCTTCGCCGAGGCATTAAACGCAACCCGAATATTTGAATTTTCTTCTCCCGACTTGAAGACACCATGATGCGGAATGTAATAGCAATTATTACCAATAGGCTCAGAAGACAATGGAGTCATGTGACCAGAATCCAGATAGTCTCTCATGAAATCCACGTACAGCGACTTGGCTATTGGTTTTGAGGCGAGACGAATTTCTAACGAACGTAGCCGACGATCGGCGATAGCTAAAAAACCCTCGAAATCGGGATCTGAAGCCTTGAATGGGAGCGCAACACCAAAACGACCAGATGGTTCCCTATACAAGGAATTTCTAAAAATGGATTTCGCGCGTTCCTCCTCAGGAGTGATTGCAGCTGGTGCAGGCGGAACTTCCTCGACGTTCCAAAATTGCTCGACGACTTTATCTAGGGACGACAAAGGCGAGTGAACGGAAGAAGGCGAACTAAGCGACGAAAACAACGAAGTAACGGTTTGTTGAGGCCTGGCGCCATTGACCGGACCTAACACTACATGACCAAATATTGTACCCAACAAGAAAGGGTGTTCCAAATGTCTACATCTCCTATCTAGACCAGGGCTAGCGATTTGAGGGTAGATGTCTGCGCCCAGTAACATCTGAACTGAACGAGACCTGTGCCATTCATAATCCGCCAATCTAATTCTATCAGGCATGGGGATATCAGAACTGACATTATCATTTGGCAAGTTGCCACAAATTTTATCCAAAACTAAAAAATCTACTTTAAATGTGGGATCAGTACGATCACTGGGACGAATTTCTCCAGTAACTATAAACGACGATTTGGTTGCGATTTTCCCTAAAGCACAGATGGGCACTGCATTAGTTTCCTTAGGCAAACGAAGTTTGTTTGCTAAGCTCGAACAAAGATAGGACGCTTGACTGCCAGGATCCAGTAAGGCCCGAACGATATGGTAACTACCGAAACGATCTCTAATTTCTAAAACTATGGTATCGAGCAAAACGGGAGGACGATCTGAATTGGAAGCCATGAGTGTAGACTGTGTCAACTGATTCGAAGAGGAGCTCGATGCGACAGGGTGAGCGACTGGAGTAGAAGGCCGCGGCGAAAAGTGTTGCAAAGAGTGATGCTTGGCATCACAGGTTCGGCACTTCCGACTTGACACGCATCTTGCCACATTATGCTCTTCCAAACAAAATTTGAAATTTTTGTTGCAAATGACTGCGTGTATGTTTTTCCCGTTTCATAGGAAGCACAACCGGCTTCTTCAAAGCAACATTGAAGATATACTTTGTATAAATCAAGCATGTAGAAAGAATCCTCCTTTTCCAAAATATGTAACTGTATAAAATTTGTCAATTTTTAACTGCGTTTTTATGATACGATCGAATTGTATGCCACTTAGTACGTCTTTTATTTTTGTGTGCACATTTCATATACCGCTTTGTAAATTTTGAACGGCACAATCTGTGATAGTATTATACCTCCTTTGCAACAAAATCGATATCTTTAATTTTACATAGGAGCTTATTGTCCTGTAACGCTTGTGCATAATGTTTTGTTCAAATATAGTAGTTTGGCAAGCACCGAGCTTTTCCTTTTCCTTTTAACATATATGAAACATTTATCACAAAATATACAAGTCGTTTTTAAAATTCCAGTTTTTGTATTTTTTAAAATATTTTGTTTTGATCTGGTAGAGCGTTCGTCACATTGAACTAAACGGCACTTTTTAGATTCAGATGCTTTTTCTATAGTTTCTTGTTGAATCAAATCGCTTATTTCAGGTTCAGTAATTTGTTCAGTATGACAATTTTTCAAAGCGGTAAATTTTCTATAGCAACCCGTATGGTAGCCGAAAGCCAACGACTCATGGGACACCGGCAAATACACATACCAGTGGCTCAATTTAAATTTTATTCTTCCAGCTAATGCAATTCGACATTTTTTTAATGTTTCCACAGTAAATGTCTTGACTTCTGCGGAGGTTGAATTTGAAATATGGATGCAACATTGTCGCACACTTGCAGACGAACACGGTTCATCATCCATATTCTTACAATAAAACGAATACTGCGCTTTACGTACCTATATCACTTTTTTATTGTAAGCTGTGCCTATATGATGTATTAAGATCGCCACAGCGCAAGCGTCTCACTCTACCGCGTTACAATATACGTGCCGCACGAGATGGCATGAAAATGTTTACTTCGTCTGCTACGAAAATGCTACCGTCTTTTCAAATTTTTTACTTCACATATCGATTAAGGACATTTTTTCACACATTTTAACACAACTTTTAAACTGATACTCTATCACACGATTTTGAGTGATTTTCGACGTCTTTAGTTGCGTCTGCCTCAAAAATGCTACCAACTAACGCGTCTGCCAATTTGGTTTCGTTAACTAATGATGTTTCCGCATGTTTTAACACATATTTCAACTTGGTACTAATAACGAGATTGTGTGTCGATTTTTTCAAAATTCATCTCATAGTAGGGCATACGGGTGACCACTTACCAACGGCAGACGAGCGGTTATTATTTTACTATCTTACGCACTATCCCTTTCATTAGTCAAACCATGCGGTTTTTTATACGCGAGCTCTTGGTCTATCTAATAGTTGGCGCGCCGATTTAACGGGACGGTCTCGTTCTCTGAAAATTAGGGAGCGTACGTAACAGTCAGTTGCGTGTAAATTGAAATACGCATTTTTCCGGTAGTCGGCCGGTGTTTCGAAGTCTTAAGTTACACAATTAAATTAAGAAAAAGTGAACAGGAATAGTTTTCCGATTGCTGTCCTAAGTTAGTGTTCACGGATTTTGCGGATACTTTACGGGCAAAGATCTTTTCTCACCATTAAAACTAGAATAAGACTTTGTGAAGCAATTGTGTTGTCTCAGTTTAATTATTGTGTTCCTGTTTATCACCCATCCATAGATAAACTTACCTCTACTAGAATACAGAGAGTACAAAATTCATGTCTACGTTTTATCTATGGAATACGTAAATACGAACATATTAGCCATAAGTTAAAAGATGCCAACTGGCTTTCTATGCATCACCGTAGGGAACTGCAACTGTTCTGTCTTTTTCATAAAATTATTATTTATAAAAGCCCTCCATACTTATACAATACCATTACATTTAGAACTGACGTGCACAACATTGATACAAGATTTCGTGGAAAAATTTCTCCTCCCCTCCATTCTACTGCTTTATTTCAAAGGTCATTTTGATATAATGTGTATCGTTATTACAACTGTTTGTCAACCGAGTTAGTAAATAGTTCTCCTAACACGTTTAAAGTCAAAATTCGTAATATGTTAATGGACGAGCATATTCTTATTTGAGCATATTTATATTTGAAACTAATTCTAATGCTTAAGTTGTTATAATTTCGTAAACCCTGTTCACTTTTTTTTTTTTGTATTAATTTTATAATTAGATTTTTGTTTTGGTTTGGATGCATAGTAAAATATTATTTAGAATCACAGAATGATAGGTTTAGTTAGTAATAAGCAACATTTTTGTTGTTATTTGTTATTTAATTCAGGGTTTAGGTGGAAGAACAGCGATGCTGAACCTCGCCCTGAGATTATGCTGCATATATACTGCATAATAAAGCATATTTATTATTATTATTTATTATTAGTTTCAAGTTATTCAAGAGGAGGAGATTCGTCAATTTTGAAGTTGTGTCGTCATTAAAATTAAAGCTTGTATCCGAGCTGCCAATTCAATAATAAAATCGTCATGGAACTGTTAGATTATATCTGTGGTTTATGCAGCGACATCTGTCCGATGTATTTAAACTGATGTACTGGTGTTAATAAAGGGTCTATTCCGAGTGACGCATATGACGCATTTAGCATTAAAACATTTGTACACGTTTCATTTCAGCATTTACGCATTCTTTTAAATGCAACGGTTTTCACTAGAAACGCTTTTATGTGGTTCATATGCGTTCAGAGTTTTATAAACATTCAACATAACCTCACATTTGTACAATTTAATTATTCCCAATTCTAGACGTATTTAAACAATAGCTATAGCAGAGATGGAAATTGGCACAAATAAAAAAAAAGCAATGGTCAGTGTTGTGTTACAAAATTTTGTTGAAAACTTACTAGACTCTTGTTCTAGTAGTGAAGAAAGTGACTTTGAAAGGGAAAGGGCATACATATATACTAATTTGGCAAAAAAAGAACATAAACCACCAGCACCAGATTATGTAGCTTTAGATTTATCAAGAAATAATTTTAAGAAAAATTACAGGTGTGTTTTAAAAATCTCTCATTTAAGCAATATTTTAAATGTTTATATAAATTCCAGAATGCATCCAGAAACATTTGAATTTGTGTTATCAGTGATTGGACCAGCTATTTCTACAACTTCAAAGATATCTGGAAAAAAACCAATACCTGCGTCAAAGCAATTGTTAATTGTTAATAGGTATTATTCCTTTCTTCTCACTATTTTGCACTTTACTTAAATTTCAAAAATTTGTAGATCAGTTTGTCAACGTTTCAATGTTGGTAGTGCAACTGCATTTCGAGCAGTGCGAAGAGTCACTTATGCTCTACATTGTCTGGCTCCTAGGTTTATTGTTTGGCCCACAGGCGACAAGGCTATGAATACAATCAACCAATTCCAAGCAAAGCAAGGCTTTCCTGGCATAATTGGAGCCATAGATGGGACTCGCATAAAAATAAGGACGCCTAATATTGATGGCCCATCTTACATAAACAGAAAAGGGTTTGCTTCAATCGAGTGTTTTGGGAAATGCTAAAAGAAATGATATTATGAACAACTTAGAATAGGCATAAAAAATGAGTTTGTTGTATAGATACTTATGTAGATTTATTCCTAATAAAGTAACTAAAACATCACATTTCTTCAAATTTCAAACAAAAAAATCTAAATATAAAAACTCACAATAAAATGTCTACAGAAGATATACCTAATAAACAAAATAACTAAAACATCACATTTTTTCAAATTTCAAACAAAAAATCTTATATAAAAACTCACAATAAACTGTCTAAAGAAGATATTCCTAATAAACAAAGTAACTATTGGGGTTGTTCGGAAAGTCATTTCGTTTTGTGTGGTGAAAATGAAAGACGATTTTTTTAAAGTGCAAAAACATTTTATTAAATTATATATTCTCCATTTTGGTCCAATACCTTTTGCCATCTTTCGGGCAGGAGATTGATTCCACGCTCATAAAACTTCTGGTTTTTGCTGGCAAAATACTGGTCCAAGTGAAATTTGACGTCTTGATTTGAGGTGAAGGTCTTCCCGTCCAAAAAATTTTGCAGAGACCGGAACAAGTAGTAGTCTGAAGGTGCCAAATCTGGAGAATATGGTGGGTGTGGTAGTACATCCCATTCAAGCTGTAAAAGCTTTTGGCGGGTTACCAAACTTGTGTGAGGTCTCGCACTATCGTGGTGGAACACTACACGTTTTCTATTGACCAATTCTGGCCTTTTCTGTTTAAGTGAATCGTTCAATTTGTCCGGTTGACCACAGTACACTTCAGAATTAATCGTGGTATTGTCCGGTAGAAGCTAAAAAAAAACTATCCCTTTGAAATCCCACCAAACAGATAGCATAACCTTTTTTTGGTGAATATCGGCCTTCGCAGTGGTTTGAGCTGGTTCACCTTTTTTACTCCATGATCTCTTCCGCTTAACATTTTTGTAAACAACCCATTTCTCGTCGCCAGTAATGATACGCTTGATACGTTTGAGAAGCAAATCACAGTCGTTAATGCGCCGAAGCAAATTTCGCCCTGTAAGAACATGTGGAACCCATATGTTAAGTTTTGAAATAAAACCAAGACGTTTCACGTGATGATGAACGGTCGAATTCGATAAATGTAACCTCTCAGCAATCTCACGAGTTGTTATTTGACGGTTTGCATCTACCAATGCCTTTATTTGGTCTCCATCGGCTTCAACGGGTCTTCCAGAACGTGGTGCATGTTCAAGATCGAAATTGCCGGACCGAAATTTTGCAAACCAATTTTGGCATTGTCGTTCAGTCCGTACATCTTCTCCATACACATCGCATAATTTCCGCCTTGCATGAACTGCATTTTTACCTTTTCGATAGTAAAAGAGTAAAATATGCCGAAAATGCTGATTTTGATTTTCCATCTTTGATAAGGCACCAAACAAAAACTATTGCAAAGAATCAAACAAAACTTTTAACATACAAGCATTACTATGTCAGCTGTCAAAATTTTAATGTTTATGCGGCTTAAGTGTAAAGTTGGCTGTGAAACAATACAATTAGGTTCTCTGTTGAAGAAAAACGAAATGACTTTCCGAACAACCTGATAAAATATAATATCACATTTCTTCAAATTTCAGATTAAGAAATAAACTTGAAATATAAAAAAAATAATTTTCTAAAGGCATATAACCAGGTAACTACTTATTTAAGTATTCTTTAAGAGTGGTAACAAGGTCTTTTGCAACTTGTATTTTTTCATTATGCCTACGTAAGCTTTCTCGCTGCTTTTCTTCTTCCTTTGTTTCTTTAACTTTTTTTTGTTTTTGAATATCCTCGTAAATTAACTGCGAAAAATTTTTTTTCCTTTTTTTAGTTTCTGAAAATTCAATTTTATCAGAAATATGAAATAATGTAACCACTGAACTACCTGTTGCTAAAGTTTCTTCTGAGGGCTCTGATGGCCCATCGGAACTGGCTATGGCTGGTGGAGACATGTATCCTTTTTTTCCAAATATTTCATCCATAATCTACAATTAATATTTATAAACAGTTTTAGACTTGTCACATGTTTTACATACATTGAAATATTGCCATGTTGTACGTGAATTTCCTGAAGTACTATTGGCATCTTTGATGGTTTTATATGTCCTTTTTAAACCGGCCATTTTTACACTACACTGTAGCCCAGTTACAGCAAAACCTGGCTTAGAAATTATTTCAGTAATACGACCCCAAACATTGCTATTTTTCTTCCCAGCTGCTTCAAACTGAGATTCAAAATTCCTGTACACGTCAAGAAACATTAGCACATTTGTGTCACGCCATACTATGTTTTCTTTTTCTACAAACACTATTGTAGCTAGACAAAATCAAAATAAGGTTTATTTACCGGAACTATTTGAACCCTTTGTACTAGGTCCTGGAGCACCAACTTCCTCTATTATTTCCTGGACGGGTGCAGGAGTTAAACTAGACTTGTTAACTATAGGCTCTGGAGCACCAATTTCCTCTATTTTTTCCTGGACTAGCGCAAGAGGTGAACGCGACTTGCTAACTGTAGGATTTGGAGCACCAACTTTCTCTATTGTTTTCTGGACAGGTTCTAGAGATAAACAAGACTTGCTAACAAGTTCTTTTAAATAAGTCTCATCTGGAGAATTAAAGCCATAAAGTCGATGTACCATTTATAATTACTTACCATTTACAGCTTGGGTATATTCATCAGACGTTACAACTAATGTAATGACTTCTTCTCCAACAAGAACTGGTAATTCCACTAGTTCATTATCCATGTTTATAAGTTTTTTAAATCGAAATTTGAAGGATAGAAATCAAGGACGTTAAAAATAGAGATCAATCAAATAAAGGTTATGTATTAGTCATGGCGGTATAGCAAATAGCACGAAAAACAAACATTGCGCACACTCGCATTAGCCACACTAGCAAACTTGTGATGTAGTGAATGCACGGGAAAGAAGTTTTGAGTCCCAATAGATGACGCATTAAAAATGCCACATTTGTTCCATTCGAAACATTTCTCTCGCGCATATACACGCATACATGCGCATATGTGCGACTCGGAATAGACCCAAAATGTGCGATTACTTCCTTGTGAACTCGCAACAAGTAAACGTCGTTGTCGTTTTAATAGGTTATGGGCCCAGGCCGCCATTGACCAGTAATTCGCGTGTTTGTTGTGTGTTTCTAAATATGTCGTCGTTCAGTATTTTATCTAGTGTGCCAAAATTGAAAGGGAGAGAAAATTACAGCGATTGGACTTTCGCAGTAAGTAATTTCCTAGTGCTAGACGCTTTGGAAGGGTGCATAGATGGCAAGTGCGAAGACGTGACGAAAATCGCGAAAGCTAAGGCGAAGTTAGTGTTATCTATCGACGCATCGCTTTACGTACACATTAAAGAAGCTAAGACGGCAAAGGAAGTGTGGGATAAGTTAAAAGAATTGTTCGATGATTCGGGATTTTCAAGAAAAAATTGGGCTGCTTCGAACGCTCATTTCCATTCGGCGGGACGATTGTGAATCCATGGAGAGCTACGTCAATCAGATGATCGACACGGCGCAAAAATTGAAAGGCACAGGCTTCGTAGTGGATGATAAATGGATGGGATCGTTACTTCTTGCGGGGTTACCGGACAAGTACGCACCGATGATAATGGCAATCGAGCACAGTGGGATCGACATGACGGCAGATAAAATCAAAACCAAGCTTATGGATATGGAGCCATTTTGTAGTGTCGATAGTGCAGGGAATGCTATTGCAAGTACCAGTAAAACCAAAAACGTAAACAAACATTACGCTGCCGGTAATACAGGTAACTCTTCCAAAAATAAATTTGGGGTGAAATGCTTCAAGTGCAGGCAGGTAGGACATTATAAAAACAAATGTCCCAAGGGCAATGAAAATCCTACGAACGCTTTCAGTGCAGTATTTTTAAGTGGACAATTTAATAGTAGTGACTGGTATGTGGATTCGGGTGCGAGCAACCATTTAACGGCGAGATCAGATTGACTTAGTGACGTTACTGGGGACAATGAAGTAAAGGAAATTACATTAGCTAATAATGATAAGCTTCGTGTTACCTGCACAGGGAACGTCAATATTACAACTATGGCTGAAGGTAAGGAACATAAGATCACGATTACTAAAGCGGCATGTGTCCTGTTTGAGGCAGACGTTTGTAAAGTATACAACAAAACGGGTACGTTAGTAGCAACGGCAGATTTGGTTAACAACGTATATCGACTAAACGTAAAACCACAAGGATGTTTGCTGGCCTCGTCCTCGGCAGCCAACAGCGATATCTGGCATCGCAGGTTTGGACATCTTAATTTTCGAGATTTAATGAAGATGAAGAATGGTGCCGTAGAAGGAATTGATGGCGACAAGATTGTCGACACAGCAAACAAGTGTGTGACGTGTTGCGAAGGAAAACAAACGAGGCGACCATTCAAACATGTAGGGACAAGAGCCACATCCCTGTTGCAAGTAGGGTAAACCTGCCAGTTGTTGGCACCCCCATCAGTTATTGGCACCTTCATTTATTTCAGCCTATATCTAAGTTAAAATGACGATTTTAATTTAAATTAACCGCGAAAATTATACTTATTTCTATACTTATTACGACTGCGCAAGCCATTTCCATGTAGCATTTCAGTTAGTCAAAGCATTATTCGAGAAAGTAATGTTGTTGTAGGTATAGTGATTTTCTTAGTGTTTTCTTAAGGGTAAGTGATTTCGATTATCCATCATTACTGCTTTAATTTCGGTAAACTAGGTTTAATATTAAATTTTCATTATGAGTTATGATATATTCTAACAATTTTATTCTGTTTTAACATCAAAACACAACTTTTTCAGCGAATTTTATTGGTGCCAACTACTAGCACAGATTTGAATGTCGATACTTGGAGATTTCTGTTGTATTTAGTTATTGGCACTTTGTTTTTATTTGCTACTTAACTGTAGATTTAATTAATTTGCGGGGTAGAAGTATTGCAATTATTAATTCCTTTCAGATAAATATTCATTAGTATGCCGAAAGTAAAGAACACGCAAAAATACGTGAAAAATTATACCGAAGAAGTTTTATCGGCTGATGCAGAAGAAAGCTTGGTAAAATGGATTCTGGAGTGCCAAAGGAAAGGTTTTCCGAGGCGCAAAACTGATATTCAATTATCTTTTAAACATTACTTAGACAACCTTGGTACAACGGTGCCACTTTTCAAACAAAATATGCCGGGAAAGAAATGGTTTCAAGCTTTTCTTGGGCGACATATGCTAGTAGCCAAATTGCTTTCACTGACATAAAGGGTTGGTTCACTCAAGTTGGAGAATACCTTAAATCAAAAGGATATGACGACATTTTGGAAGATCCCAGTCGCATATTTAATGGCGATGAAACCGTTTTCATGTTTTGCCCAAAACAAGGAAAGGTGGTCGCCCAGAAGAGGTCGAAGGATGTCTATGAAGTTGACGCTGCTAGTTCCAAATCAAATCTGACTGTAATGTTTTCTTTTTGTGCTGACGGCAGAGTAACTCCTCCAATGATCATTTATCCATATAAAAGGATGCCAAAGTCAATCGTCGATACTGTTCCGAAAGGTTGGGGCATCGGTAATGGCGACAATGGATGGATGAAGTCCGAAGTTTTTTATGAGTACATTGGTAATGTGTTTTATAAAAGTGTGGTGGAAATGAATGTGATATTTCCAATAATTTTGTTTGTGGATGAACATAAAACACACCTTAACTTCCAATTAAGTGCATTTAGCCCAGGCATTTTAGATCAGAAATGGGGTCAACCCTACGAAAAATAACGTAAATCTGAAAGTTGGCACAGTTGTTCTATTTGATGCCCTGAACAACATATAAAAAGTCCCAAGAATTCCCATGTCGGCTTCCTTGAAGTTCGGGCTTTCGAAAGTCCGAACTCTTGAAATCTGCACGACGCCACTATAATTATAGCCTAGCGGACGAACGGAACAAGTCCCAGAGTCGCGGGAGGGCTTAAATTAAAGGTTAGTAACCAGGCTATCTTTTGATATTTTTTGCAAGTGCCAGTGACAACTTCCGGCCAGACAGGAAGTGGAAAAAGACCGCGAAACTTGACAAAAAAATCGGTTTTTGTTTTTTGTTTGGACATAGGTGCGATTTAGCGTCCGATATCGGAAAAATGACCAAAACAAATGTTGTAGAGCGTAGTTTTAACTTTAAAACCGTACCCTTTGCGTTGAAATCCGACCAATAGGAGGGGAGCTACAAACCGTTAAGTGCGATCCCACGCGCCGCTCGCCGTTGCGCGACTTGCCTGAGAGGTGCACCAGATCGACCAGATACGGTTGGCTTAATAGCGGCGCATCTCTGACTTATTTGTATTTTGACTGTGAGCGTTTTAGACTTTTGGAATGTGTTTAGTGCGTAAATTTTGAGGGAAACTGTACTGTATTTTTTTCTAAACAAAACAATCCAAATAAAAATTTTTGAGTAAACTTCGTCGTAAAACAAAGGGGGTTCGGGAACATTATTATATATAACATTATAACATTATTACAGCTCCTGCCTCTACAATGCGCGCACATTAAAGTGCAGTGTAGGTTGGCAGAGCGGCACGAACAGCGGTTAAAACAACCTTGCTGGCAAGCGCAAGAAATCAGATGTAGATGTTCGTCTGGTGCTGGTGGCAGACTTGTCGGATTTGGAACAAGTGTGGGCCCCATTTTTTTCCAGCCCCAATCCGTTGGCAAGAGACTGTTCGATGGCCATTCGTGAACCTAAAGCAAGGAAAATAAGAAATAGAATTAACTAAATCTTTCTAAAAACTACTGTACAATCAGATTCCATATCTCACTTGCAAGTACGTCCGCAAACTGTGCTGCTCGGCAGCGGCGGTTGTTGGCGGCAATGTAGCTAGATCAAACGTAGCTTTGCTTTGCTTTGCTACTGCGCGAGCATAGACGTGAATTTGGAGATCGTCCAGGCTTTGATTGTCTTCTTTACTGCCGTAGAGATGGACAATACATTTTTCACCAGCTGATACGATGGATTCTTTTGGTGTGCCCGGTTTGTTGAACATGAATGCAAGATTTTGTAGGTGTGGGTTTTCTAAAAGCTTCCATGCCTTCTTTTTTCCTGGGTTGTACAGCGCCGATGTAGTATCGCAGCCCTTTATCGCATGAAGGAATAGTAGGCAGTCTTTCTTCGCGCCTATTCCTTCATGCGATAACGGGCTGCGATACTACATCGGCGCTGTACAACCAAGGAAAAAAGAAGGCATGGAAGCTTTTAGAAAACCCACACCTACAAAATCTTGCGTTCACGTTCAACAAACCGCGCACATCAAAAGAATCCATCGTATCAGCTGGTGAAAAATGTATTGTTCATCTCTACGGCAGTAAATAAGACGGTATAACTCTCGCCAGGAAAGATTGCCGGTCACAGCGCACCTTGTGTCAAATTACAATATATGTTTTTTTAAGATGCGAGCGACTTCCGGAATAGGATCGTGCCAATGTTGAACGAAAAGACTTTTCGTTCAAGATTGGCACGATCCTATCCTGGAAGTCGCTCATATCTTTAGAAAAAGACAGGTTGTAGACCGAGATCAGGTCTTCTGTGACCGGCAATCTTTCCTGGCGAGAGGTTTATATGGAATCTGATTGTACAGTAGTTTTTAGAATGATTTAGTTAATTCTATTTCCTATTTTCCTTATTTTAGGTTCAAGAATGGCTATCGAACAGTCTTTTGCCAACGGGGCTAAAAAAAAATGGGTCCCACACTTGTTCCAAATCCGACAAGTTTGCCACCAGCACCAGACGAACATCTACATTTGATTTCTTGCGCTTGCCAGCAAGGTTGTTTTAACCGCTGTTCGTGCGGCTCTGCCAAACTACATGCGCCCATTGTAGAGGCAGGAGCTGTAATAATGTTCCCGAACCCCAGTCCGAAGACGAAGAATCCGATGGAGAAGGAACATCGAATTAAAACAGCGAACCTGTCTTTGTTTTACGACGAAGTTTACTCAACAATTTTTAATATGGATTGTTTTGTTTAGAAAAAAATACTGTACAGTTTCCCTCAAAATTTACGCGCTAAACACTTTCCAAAAGTCTAAAACGCTCACAGTCGAAATACAAATAAGTCAGAGATGCGCCGCTATTAAGCCAACCGTATCTGGTCGATCTGGTGCACCTCTCAGGCAAGTCGCGCAACGGCGAGCGGCGCGTGGGATCGCACTTAACGGTTTGTAGCTCCCCTCCTATTGGTCGGATTTCAACGCAAAGGGTACGGTTTTAAAGTTAAAACTACGCTCTACAACATTTGTTTTGGTCATTTTTCCGATATCGGACGCTAAATCGCACCTATGTCCAAACAAAAAACAAAAACCGATTTTTTTGTCAAGTTTCGCGGTCTTTTTCCACTTCCTGTCTGGCCGGAAGTTGTCACTGGCACTTGCAAAAAATATCAAAAGATAGCCTGGTTACTAACCTTTAATTTAAGCCCTCCCGCGACTCTGGGACTTGTTCCGTTCGTCCGCTAGGCTATAATTATAGTGGCGTCGTGCAGATTTCAAGAGTTCGGACTTTCGAAAGCCCGAACTTCAAGGAAGCCGACATGGGAACTCTTGGGACTTTTTATATGTTGTTCAGGGCATCAAATAGAACAACTGTGCCAACTTTCAGATTTACGTTATTTTTCGTAGGGTCAAAACCTAAAATGCCTGGGCTAATTGTGTACTAGATTAGGGATCATACTAATAGCATTGTACCCCAATGCTACCAGAATTTTACAACCAGCAGACGTAACAGCATTTAGACCAGTGAAAAGCGCTTGGAAAGATGCTTTGCTAGAGGAGATTCAATCCTATGAAGCAGTTTGGTAAATTCGACTTTGCGCCAATTCTAAAGAAGGTTGTAGATAGAATAAATCCCAACATAATTAGAAATGGATTTAAAGCTTGTGGTTTACATCCATGGAATGTAGACGCCATTGATAAAAGGAAGTGTCTGGGAAAATCAAAGTGTGAAGATCATGTACCAGAATTAATTAATAATGATCAAGTCAACACCGGAATATGTTATCAAAAGTTTTCTCAAATAATCGGAAGCAAATTGTTAACAGATTTTAAAAATATAATAATAATAGTAATAATTTATTGTCTCTGATCAACGTTATACAGTTATACAGGATGGAAAAGAAAATTTGACAGAAGAAAGGAAAGCGTTGTAGATATGAACTATACAAATCATTCCAAACTAAACACAACGTGACAGAAAATGAAAAACCTCACAGTGGTGACAATGTAAATGAAACTGTACAGGAACATTTGTGTGTTCGTGTTTGTGAAAACCTGAATTATAACACCGCCATGACCAATTCTGGTGATCTTATTCAGAATACAAATGAAGAAGAAAATTTCGATTTTTCTACCAATTTTGTTTCTAACACGTCTGCGTCCATTGAACGCAATTTTATTAATACGCCGGAATTAAATGTAGATGATGATTTTAATACTTCTGTAAATTCTGTTCATAATACCACTTTTAATGAATCTTATAACTACCTTTACAATACGGCTGGTTTAAACGGATGTAATGAGGATAATATCTCTGAATTCAACATTTCGGACATACCGGTAATATTTTATCCTGAACAACAATTTTGTGCGGATAATAATGTAATAGTTGAGGTACTTGACCAAGCAAATTTTGAGAAAAGCGAGTCGGCCACTAGTTCTTTAAACACAAACTCTGAAGTATCCCACAAGCGTAGCGAGATTGGAGGGATGAATCTAAAAAATTTCTTGACATATCCAGAAACACCGAAAAAGAAGAATAAAAACCAGACTAAAACAAAGCTACCTTATGTTATTACATCCAGTGGATGGAAGCAAATTTTTGAAAATCAAAAGAAAGAGAAAGATCAGCTTGAAGCCGAAAAAGAAAAAAGGAAAGAAGAAAGACTAGCTAAGAAAGAAAACACAAAACCAAAGGCAAAAAATCCAACAAAAAAACAGAACAAAAATTTAAATAAGTCTTCTAAGATAAATATAATTTCGAACATTGCTATCAATAATGGCAGCAAAGAATCAAAACCATACGCTAGACGACTTTTTACTGGCGCAATTCCAGTTTTATCAGACAAAAGTAAGAAAAAGATAGATGAGATGAAAATACCAAAAACTGCAGGAACCAAAGATCAAGAAGTATTAGATAAAAGCGATATTAAAGATGGGATTAAAGAAGTATTAAAAAATCAAGAGACCAGCCACCAAGGATTATTCGACAAACGAGAGAAGAAGACTGATAAGGAAGAACTATTTACAACTCTAGAGGATAAGCGATGTGAAATACTAGACAAGAGTGAGAAGAAGACTGATAAAGAAATATTAAAAACTCCTGACGTTAAGCAACAAGAACTATCAGAGCAACGAGAGAGGAAAACTGATAATAATGAGATTTTGGAAATGAAGCATCAAACCTCACCAGATGAAGCTGAAATTCCAGTAGAGATTAAACATAAATATGTGGTAACTCGAGGAGTCTGCTACTCGTGTACTTTCAATGTCACTACAAAAAATGTGGCATTAAAATGCATAAACTGTTTAAGGCAATATCATATTAAATGTTTAATAAAAAGTGATAATTATAATGATAGTAATGAGGTTTATATGTGCATTCCATGTACAAAACAAGCTGTTTAAAAGTAGATGAGTACCTGTCAAATAATGTTTACCTTTTCAACTACTTCTTATAATGTATACAAGCGTAATAACGTTTTTGAGTTACAAGTTTCAAATTGCCGTGCCAGTCACTGGGGGGTGCCAATAATAGGCATTTAAATGAGGCATGCCAATTACTGCGGTGTCAAGGACTAGTGATTACGTGCCAATAACTAGAATTTTAGCCTTTTAAAAAAAATAATAAATATCGATTTATATACCAATTTAAATTGCCTAATCAAAAGTTGATAAAAGGATAGTAAACTTAAAGCTACCCAATGGTCAATATCACGAAGAACATAAACTTCATGTTGATTAGTAACAATTATGTGCAGTATTACATGCTCTTAATAGTGCCAATAACTGGTACGTTTACCTTAATCCATTCTGATGTCTGTGGTCCGATGGAGGTCAAATCTATAGGTGGATCAAGATATTTTTTAGTATTTGAAAATGACTACAGCAGAATGTCGTTTGTATACTTTCTTAAAGCTAAGTCGGAGAAATTCAAAGAATTTAAAGGCATGGTGGAAAATCAAACCAACAATAAAATTAAGGTTTTTAGATCGGAAAACGGAGATGTGTATCTTACTTTCTTGCCAACTCATGATATGACTGCCGATATTTTTACAAAAAGTTTAAATGTTACTTCGCATGTTAAATTTGTAAATGATTTAGGTTTAAGATAAATGAAACCTTCGATATAGTGGGGGTGTTAGATTATATCTGTGGTTTATGCAGCGACATCTGTCCGATGTACTTAAACTGATGTACTGGTGTTAATAAAATGTGCGATTACTTCCTTGTGAACTCGCAACAAGTAAACGTCGTTGTCGTTTTAATAGGAACCAGTGTTGGCAATTAAACAAAAAGGAAGCAAGTTTGTGTACAAGGTTGTGCTCTATTTTAAAATAATTCTGTGAGAAGTGTTTGTTTTTGTCGTTTATCGCATCTGTACAGGCTGGTTTAAAAAAAATTATAACGGGGTAAAATGTTTCAATAAAGCGTGGGAATGTGAGGAAGAGATAACCAATTAACATTTATTTAGGTAACAAACCAAACACGGAGAACACTTACAATGACTGGTGTATGTCTGTAGGTAATGTCTGTTGGTATGTATGCAATATTTATGTGTTGGTCTTTGCCATCACCGATCGACTGACAGCGGTTGACAGGACAACTTTGTAGAAATGTTGATTTTATTTTTGTATGCGATCTGAGAAAATTATGTGTCGAGTTGAATTCCAGTAAAAGTAAAGAAAATCCAGATAAAGTTTGTTTTTGTTGTTCCATGAAAATTTCTCTTGTTTCTCTTAGGTCATTTCCAGTATAAGTAAACATTTAATAGTGTTGTTTCTTATGAACTACTGATTTGCGGAACTTGAAGATGTTTATACGTCCGTGTTGAGATTTTTCAAGCATGTCAGAACCTATCTGGACCCTGATATTCAATTTTTCTTTAGTTATTAAAAATACAGTTTATTTGAAGATGGGAGTTTGTTACAAGGTTTAATTTGTGTAATTTTGAGCTAGTAAGTGTTATTTGATTGGCGTAATACCATTGCACACAGCAATAATTTGTGGCGCTCAACGTGGGGCACAGAATTTATTTTTTTGTGCGCCCGAAAAAGGGGATACAGCAATACTTTTTGGCGCCCAACGTGGGGCATAACATTTATTTTTTATGCGTCCGAATATAAGGGGCACAGCAATATTTTTCAACTTGGCATGTACAAGGTGTCCGATGGAAACTGAACTTCGTCTCATTACACCATTTCAAATTGCATATTTTTTTTCGCCCATGTAATAAAGGCATTATTATTATTGTTTTTAAATTAAACACCCTGTTTATACAGGGTGTTACACGACCGTTCGAAAAAAAAAAATCGGGTTGTAGAGGGCATCAAAACAAGCACTTTTTCCAAATAAACCGAGGGTCCAACGTGTTTCGTTTGGGAGCCACCCCCCAAAGAGTGTTGAAATCTGCATTTCTTCTTTAATTTTTTTCTCAGCAACCATAAGAGTTACAAAGTCGGGTGGCATGTCTTTGAATAGGTTTTTGGGTATGCTCTTTCCGATTTTGCAATTTTTTTTTCAAAATTCCTACCCCTAAAGGGCGCACCCCTAAACTAGGGTGCAAAAAAAATTCTGATTTCGACGAAATTTGGTATCTGGGGGTTTTTTAACATGAAAATCACGAATCTGAAATTAGTTTTTGAAAATTCGAAAAAAAAAGTTCCACTGCAATTCTTGGCGGGACAACGAAAATAGAGATAATTCCACGAAATTTGTTGTGTACATACTAAACGAGTTAAGGAACAAAACTGTCGAACAGTTTTTTAAAATAACTTTTCAAACAAAAGTTATACTCATTTGAATGTTGGTCCTTCGGGTCGCGAAGTGTCCCAAGCCTACTAGTAAGCCATAATTTCGCATGTGTTGGTTGACAATGTCGCAAAAACAAAAGATTAACGGTTTGAGTCGATATTTTGTTATTTGGAATTAATTCGGTCATTAAATGATTAAAAAATTCGATGTATCGATTAAAACACCTACCAAGGTATCTTAAAGCGCTGATCGATTGTTTATTATCTAAATATGTGATTTTTCCTAATTAAGATTTGTTATTGTAGGTGGAGCTTCCAAATCCCGACGTCAAAGTGTGGATAGTTAATTTAAGTACACCAAAATATCTATTTCCACTCGAAATTCGACCAACAAACAGCGTTTTTCCAGGTGGATACATCACTAGCGTCAACTTTTTTGGTGATCACCAAGTGTCAATCGTATGGCTCAATCGACAGCAGAACACATCGGTGATAGTAACGTGCAAATCCCATAACAACTATAATTGCACAAATGTAATGAAGTTTATTTGTTGTATGCGCTTATGTAATCGTTTTTTTCAGTTTCATATTGAGAAAGAATCTAATGGTTGGACGGAACCAATATTTCATCCGGTTTTTTCGACAAGTGGAGGCCAAGCGCTCATTAGATTACCAGTAAATGACGGTGACAATGGAAATTACATGCACGCGTGTCAGGTACAACCCAGTTATGTTATACCTCTCACGCACGGAGCATTCGAACTCACCCAAATTTTATCGTGGGACGAAGAGAACCACTTGATGTAAATCATAACACCATCCTTCCACTCGGATAACTCATTTAATTTTAGATTCGCTATCGCAACAAACGAAAATAGTCCAGGTGTGCGACACCTTTTTAAAATTGGCGACACTAACTCGTCTCAGCCATGGACTTGTTTAACCTGTCGCCCAACCGTAGATTTCAATTCGTCATACGTAGAATCTGAAAATTTAAACGAAACTATTTTTAATAATACTATGTTAGTAGGTTATGTTTGTGAATATAATAATGTGATATTCAGTCATTCAAATGGATACTATATTCAAGAATGTTTGGGACCAGATATTCCTGTAGTGTTTTTAGTTGAAACTGCCACAAATATTAGGTTAGCAGTACTAGACTCAGGGCATAGCTTACGGAATAAAGTAAAAGATTTGTCTGTTCCACAAATAAAAAAGTTTCAAGTGGAAATCGAGGCCGGATACAAAGCTCAAGTTCGGCTTATATTTCCGCCGATTTTAAGGGAGTATGAGGAGGTTGCGTTTCCAATGATATTGATTGTGTATGTACATTTAAATACGAAAAGTTGGTGGTGCATTTCAAGCTTTTAGAAATTGTAAACCGGGGTCGCAGACTGTATCCGAAAAGTGGGAGCTGTCCTGGCCTTGGTACCTGGCAAGTACAAAAAATTACGTTGTTGCTCAAATTGATGTGAGAGGATCGGGTTACCAAGGGGAGAGAATGAGACGGGAGATTCAGCACAGGTACCCGTAAAGTAACTTGTAAATGCCATTATTAACGCCTACGTTCTTAAAGATTTGGCACAATCGAGGTCGAAGATCAATTAGCTGTTCTTACTTACCTGGAAGATACCTTTAAATTTATCGACAGGTCTAGAGTGTGTGTCGTCGGTAAAGGTTATGGTGGATATGTTGCAGCAATGCTACTGATGCAAGACTTCCAACACATAATCAACTGTTCGGTCAGCATATCACCAATTACAAATTGGCAATATTACAGTAAGCTTATGTGTCAGGCTAACAGGGTTTTCAAATATTTTCTTTCTAGATTCGTTTTTTACTGAAAAGTATTTGGGACTCCCCTCTGATCACTTAATCAATTACGAAAATGCAGATTTAACTAAAAGGGCGGGTAATTTAAGAGATCGACATTTCATGTTGATACATGGGACAGCAGATACCACAGTTAAACCTCAACATTCCATTTTATTTGCGAGGGCGTTAATAGATCAAGGCGTGCTGTTTAGGCATTTGGTATGTATATATGTATAAATGGTATGTATGTATGTATAAAAAAATATTGGTGACATGGTCGTTTGTTCGCCATATTTAAAAATGACCGCCACGCTGCTTGATTTTTTGTTTTAAATATATCTTCCCACACAATTTAAATTTTTTAAAGAAAGTTATACTGATTTTTTTAAAGGCAAACATGTGTGATTACAATTCTTTTGTAAAATCACGTAGTTTTTGAAGTCTATTAATGCGCACAATTTTCCAATATTTCAGTTGGGAAAGGAAAAAGGGGTTTTTCCTCCTATTTACCTTATACTATAAGCTTTGTTGTTATAAAGCCCTTCTTTTTTTGTCCGTGTAGGCTATAGGTTGCAGCCACAGAATCCTATAAATACTCAGATTATCGCTCCTGTCTTTCCCAAAAAAGTTTTTTATTTACGGCTGACATATGTATATGTTTCGGCTCTATAATTTTTACAGCCATTATCAAAGCCTAAATTTTATAACTGAACGGTTGGCTTTTTGTTTATTGAAATATTTACATTCTGGTGGTGTCAAAAAATATACATTACTGTGGTAAGTTTTCTCAGAAAATGCAAAAAAAAACCAAAAAAACTCGAATCCGAAAATTTTGTTTAAATCATTATGTACAATTTTTTGAGCAATTTATAAAAATGTACACTTTAATTACTCGAAAAACGTAAGATTCCATGTTACATTGATAAACAAAAAAATTGCAAATCGAAATGTAGTACATTAATTAACAATGAATTGAATCTGACGTTAATGCAAAACAAAACTTGATAAGTTAAAGAATGGCCATCACAAATAGATTTAAAAGCAGCTTCAATCCTTTCTCAGGTGTCTGAAAGTGTCTGAAGTTTCTTACAAAGTACATAAAATATATATCGTTAATTAGCCGCACCTCCTCCAATCCGGTATGTATCAATAGGTCTTGGATACGGTAACCTTAGACTTGTAGTTCGAGATAAATGCCGCTAGTATATTTATCACTTCGGCATATACCTCTGCAAGGGCGAAAAGGCTAATTACACTCAAAAAAGGCACGCATAAGTTAAAACAATCAAATGAAAATTAATAACTGGTCAATCTCAAACAAATCAAAATAGGAATAACCTTTACATTGAAAGCAAATAACACCAAATTCAAGAATCACTTTACCCTGCATTACAAACAGCTGAAGGCGACATAGGGTCATTCGACCAATGAATGAACAGTTAAGACAAATTTTAAGTTTGGGTGGACCTCACGCTTTAATTTTTTTTTAAATTTTCTTACGTTTGTATTGTTATAAACAAATAACATTTAAAAATTAGTAGACTATTTAAAAAAAATACAAAATTTGCCTTATATTTTCGCAAAAAATGCAAAAATTCCAAAATAGTCACAAATTCTAGTGAATGAACGCACTGTTATTTATTTCGTAAAAATATTACAAGATCTTTAAACTACGTACTGTACATATAAAAAAACTTGCAAACTGCCTACATAAACTTACATATTAACAACAAATATCCCCCTAGCATTCTGAGCAATTGGTGCAGAAATTTTTTTTACGATTTCTTCAGCCTGGTACCCATTTTTCGTCAGCTGGTTTAGGCCACTTAGTAGGTATGAATCCTATAATGTGAGTTACCGTGCGTGTTAAAGTTTGGCCTTTGCCCAAAAAGACTATTGGGGAACTAGAAATAAAGATAGGGTGAAGGCCCGGGGATCCCTTTTAAAAAACTACCTCAAAACCATCCCCAAAGGTGCATTTTTTAGTTTTTCTCAATTTTCTCAGAAAATATTTTTTCGGAAAAATGTCAAGAGCCCTAATTTAAAGAAAATAAAATTTCCTATCGATTGGTATATAACATGTTTATCTTCAACAAAAATTGTAAAATAACCCCACAAATATTGCAAAAATACATTGGCTCTACGAGTATAATTTCCGACACTTTATTCAATTTTCAACAGGTGAAACATTGCTAATTCCCTAATACCTATGTACTCTGGTACACTCTTGAATATAAGAAATATCAAAAAGGCAAATAAAATACATAATATAAAAAAAACAACACAGATTAAAAATATACCAAAGAATTTACTGTGTAGAATGTAGATATATCAAGATTTTAAACAAACGCATTTACATAACAAAGTACAGGGAAGATTCTCTTTTTTACAACTACATGCTTTAAGGCAACCCTTCTTACAGTTACATTTGATAAGCTCTTCGCACGCTTTACTAACTTGTGGGATTGATATTCACTTTGGACTAAGTTTGCCCTCGGGAGATTTCACCCAGCCAAAATCAGAAGGGTCTGGAGCATGAATCAAAGGATTTTTCGCAGAAGCCCATATGCTTGTTTGATACACAGCCCTTTTGTAGTGTAGCAGTAGAGCATTCTGCGTGGGAGGTATGATCTCTGGGTTATGGTTCCGGTGGCAAAATATCTCCTTTCTAAGCTGGTTCAATTTTTTTGTTTCCCCGCCGTAAATTTTAACAAAAAAAGTTTCTAGTTCACTGAACAAGGGAGAGTTTATTTCAATACTTATACCATTAAATGGTTTAGCCAAAATGTTGAATCATGTACTGATCCAGGAAATCCGGTGTACACATCGGCAGTACATAGACAGTAGTAAGGTAGGGCCGATTCTAAATATGACCTTGAGCTGTGAAGGTCATTAACTTTATTGTCCGGGGGAATGACCTTTGATACGAACGAACACGTAAGGTAGTTATTATTGCAGCTATTTTTAGAATCCATGTCCATAGGAACAGCACACCTTGAGGATCACGATGAAACTGAGGTATTTTTTATGATGGACAGTATATTTATGAAATGAAAACCATTTTATATATCATGTTTATTTACATTTCTAATACACAAATCTTTTATTTACATCATAAACTTTAAGTTAGTCGTTTGCCCTGCAGATCCAGCACTTGTTATATAAACCTCTTTATTGGCTAAGGAGTCTTTGAATGTTTGTAAACGATTATCCTCCTTAAAGTAGTTGTAGAAACGTAAGGGAAGCACAGATTTAAAGTTTCCAGTCTCCACGACTACCCGGTCACCATATTTTGTGTTGATTGTGTCGATGCCGATGATTCGATATTTCTCCCCCACCTCCAGGTCTTTTACATTTTTGAACGGCTTACAGAAAGTGGTATTGTTCAGTGTATCAAGATCCATTTTAACCAGTTCGCGTACGGTGTCGGAATGATTTTAAGCACTACTGCAGTTACACTTATATTGCTGACGTTGTGGAGGGGAGGCGAATCGTTCACGATAGACTTTGTCCCGATGCCTTTTCTCTAATACCGAAGACAAAACTCGACTAAGTTGTTCGATTTTATTTCGGAAACGAAATCTATCGAGCGCGTCTGTTTCCCACGAACCTCTTCGTGCTTTACCGTAAGCAAACGACCACGCTACCATTATGTACACTTCATTCCGTGATTCGTCAATTGTAACTCTCTTCTTCATTTTCAGTCCAGTCACTTAACTCACTAATAAATTGTTCTAACTGGGCCTCTATCAATCTACGTACTACACATTTCTCACATATTTTACTGTTTAAATAACTCTCACATATCTCTTCGCCCAACTCATATTTTTTGGCGATGGCCAGACACTCCTGCTCACTATATTCACCATTACCATATATTGCTTCATGTTCGGCGTCAAATACTAACGCCGAAAATTTTTGCTTAAGCCGTTCTACCGCTGTTACAAAATCTCTCGCCTTGCTCCACGATTGCTCAGCATACGCTAGCCATGCCATGATTATTTGATATACACGACAAGCGGGCTATATAATTACTGCGCCCCACTATTCCATTAGCGGAGATCAAAACCATTAAGCTAAAGGGTTTAAGCACAGACAACGAGGTCAATAACCTTTTATCAAAAGGTCAGGGGCTTGAAGGTGAACGACCTTTAAATAGAAAAGGTCATTCCCCCGAACAATAAGGTTAATGACCCATAACGCTCAATGACCTTCACAGCTCAAGGTCATATTTAGAATCGGCCCTACCTTACTACTATAGACCTTGTCGCAATACAGAGTGGTGACCCTTCCTGTTAATGTAAGACGTATGATGATCCTTTGGTGCATTTATCCGAACATGGCTACCATCAATGGCACCAATTACACCTTAAAATCAATGAGCATTCATTTGCATCTTTCTTGAAACATTACTAACCTGTCATACCAAACCTTCTTTGAAAGTTATTGGATATGATTTGGGCAGCATTTTGCGATGGCCACTCGATCAGACCATGCTCCAAATTTAACTGTACAAGCATTTCACACATTTTGTACAGGACCAACCAGCAAGTCAAATTACTTATTGCGAAGCGACTAGCAACAGATCTGAAGTACAAAAGCTCCTATTAAGAACTGCTGATTATGAAATGTATATGGGTATACCTTATACTTTCCATATTGGTCAAGTACCATATCATGACCATCCATCCTTTTTCGAGGCTAATTGCAGGCCGACCTGAGCATATGATGTGTCTCTTCTGATGCATAAGGTGGATTTTTTGTAACAACACCTCAAACACATTAACGTCAATGCGAAAATGATGTTGAAATTGTTGTCCGTCTTGCTTAACTTAAGTGCTTGTGGTTGTTTACGGCAGTTGCGTGTAGGTGGCGATAATAGGTCCATAAGAATCTACTATTTGCTGGTTGTCGAATGAATTTTTATTTTTCCCTACATTGTATCTACCGTTGTATTGACGCCCTCGGTAACATGGCCTACGATTTTGTCTAAAGTTACCTCTTATTTGATATGAGGTCGCATGTGCGTTTACGATTTTGTCGTTCAATTCCTCATCTTTCGCCCCGCTAATTGCATCTTTTAAAGTTTCGTAATTTCTAGCCTTAATAATAGTTTTTAAATTAGGATCTTTTAAACCGTTTGAAAATGCGTTAATAGCATTACTTTAGATAAAGCCTTAAGTGAATCGTCATTTACGCCTGCTTGAGCGATGGTAAGATTTAACACTAATTCTTCTACACTTCTACCAAATTCCTCTATTGACTTTCTGTTTTGGTTAACCCTCTGTAATTCGCTGGAAAGGGATGCCGCGGATTTTTTTAGTAAGTAAATGTTTGATCATGTCCTCAATTAGCAAATCAATGGTATTGTACGATGTCTGTAATCGCATTTTGGCGTTTTTAAAATGTAATTTACCAACAATGAATTTCCATTTTTTGTGAGCATGTCGCTGTATAATTTGGTAGAATCAATTAATTGGCGTGTACAACTTTCGGTACCTTCCATTAATGGTAACAGTGCGGTAGCTGTTTTTAATTCAAATTCTATCGACATCGTTTCTAAAATCTAAAGTACCTAAACTATTACAATTGCCTAAATCTAAGTATCCTGAATGTTCGCTTGGCTCAAGTGTAGCTAACATATCTTGTTAATTACGTCGAAGACATCAAGCGCCGTTCTTTCTGGAGCCGGTTACGGGAGCGTCTGAAGGTGGAAGTTGAGGGTTGCCGTGTAGAGAGCCTGTGGGATGGCATGTGGTGATGCTGATTTTCACGCTGACTGCTGGGCTGTAGGTACCGTTTGTTCAATGCGAATTCGAAGATCTTGACCGTTAGTAGCGCACACATCATAAAAACTAGTTTACTACAGCCGTTGTTTGCTCGGTCGTTTAACCCGTCGAATCAATGTTTTTTGTTTCGGAATTTCCCATGTTTGCATTTTATTACACTAGATATTTCGTACTTTTGGAACGTTTGGCAGCATTGGCAGGATCGCCATGTAATAAACTCGTTTTCTCGTACTAAAATTTTTTTTATTATTTACTATCAGAATCTGGTAAAAACGCACTTTCAACAAAAGAAGGTAAGCGCGCACAGGAGATGACGTCATCCCACGCCGTGAATGTTGGAGAAGCAGAAATCCGACGCGATCGTGGTCCGACCTTGATCTGTATCTTTTATGATATTTTTCCACCTTCTCCAGACGAGCTGAGGTTGTATTTTTCTCAATATACTCCCGATACTGTGTAAATCACTTGTAGAGGGGCTACGTATTCTCCGTAATTGGCCGGAAGTCTGTCAAATTTATAGGGGTTAAAGGTGGGGCGAATTCTCCTTTAGCGTTCACGGTGATTTATGTAGTAACATTTTCCTTATCGCTGTTAGCAGATGTACCATATACGTGTTTTCCATGTTCTGCTAAAACAAATTTTAAAAAAAGATCTTTCATCCCATATTAAAGATCCTTGTTGGATCTTTTAAATTCCGAATTTTCTCAAGTGTAATGCTAGCTCTGGCCTTATTGATATACTCGGCTTGCTTCACGGTTAATTGTGGATGTCCTTGAAGAAAAGTTCTAAACCATGTCTTGCTCTGGTTTGATTTATAAATTTTTTTCCCATCTTCAAAACACAATATTTAAAGAAATTATCAAAAGCATCTGACTTGGACTCTTGAGATACTTCTTTGCTATTTTTGTAGGTTTGTATTAGGATCGTTATACCATCTGGCATTGAATCGAATCTTTCATTTATAGTTTCGACACTTTTTCCTTTCTTTTTGGGATGCGAGAAGAGCTTTGCGGTGTGCCCTCCAGGCTTGTAGTTGGGCACGAATAATATGCGTGATAGACAATGTGCTCAGAAATGCTCTAAAACGAATTGCTCTTTATTACTTAGTATTTTCAATGACTATTCTATACAGTGCTATTCATTTAGAAGTACTTTTAAATGACAAAAATCCTTCTGAATGACGCCTAATTTTATACAACCGGAATAACCTACGCACGCATTTTGTATTGTCATTCTAGATTTTTTAATAAAAACGACTGTAAGGTTATGATGAAGAAATATTAAATTCGGTCGTTATTTCCCTTAAGTTTCTTATGAGATTCTTTTCCACAAAAATTAAAACTTTCAGTTTCATAACCTCCGTTAAAATTGAAAGTTGATTACGATGGCTTATGTGAATCGCATTTTTGTCATTTAAAACTAGAAATAGGAAATCCCTATGTCTACTTCTAAATGTATATAAAAAAAGTAATCATTGTATGTATTCTAGTTACATATTGTGGCGAAAGTATTGGCGATTCAGAAGCTCCTTCGTTCTCTAAAATTTCTATATTTCCATCTGGATTAATTCTTGCTTGGATTACACTGGTACCAGAACAAGAAAGAACAGGTTGCTCTTTTATTGTCTGTGTATGTTAATATAATACTTACATCGTCGGCACCAGGGGGCCACTGTTGTGGGTAGCAACAACCTTTTTTACTTCAGCCAAATACGTTTCCCTCAAAGAATTAAACTTTTTTGCTAATTCTGAAGCCAGACAGTTCTTTTTCGACTGCTTCAAAATAACATTACATGACGTGCTTATGTTTATTTATTGCAGAGTCAATATTATACAAGTTGTCATGTCCCCTATAAACCGCCACTAACATCAACACTTGATCCCTTGTCCACGAAATTTACAATAATGATAAATAAATAAATAACAATTCAGAATAAGTAGAAAAATAACAACGATTATAACTTACATAATCAGCTATTCCTTCAATTACGCGACAGTACTACCAACTCAATGTTTGTAGTGCGTGATACAGGTTGCCACATACAATCTCCACCAATCACGTGTCGCGTTTGATACAATTTCTTGGACAAGAACTTACATAGTGTCATACAGGTTGCAAACGTGCATGCAAGAAAGGATATAGGAAAATCGAAGTCATTTCCATTAAACTGTGACTATTTTGTTGCAGATTTATCCAGACGAAAAGCATACGTTTAGTCGAAAATCTCAGATCCATATGTACAAGGAAATCGATCAATTCTTTAACGATTCCTTTGGTCCCAGTTTAGACGACTGGGATGATGGAACAGGATTTTTTATACAATAACTGTTAGAGAAACTGTTGCGTTTTTTAAAAATTAAATTGAATTAAATATTTCATATAAATTTTTTAAAACGTAGACAGTAATGTTGTTGAGTGAGTAACTTCCTTGTGCATGATATATACCCGTTATGAAATATTTAATTCAATTGGAAGTGATTATGATCATGAATGCGTTTGGTTAAAAAAAAGTTAAAGTCTAAGTGCTTTAAGCTTAATGAGAATACGTCCATTTCCCTTTTGCTAGTATTGGACTGTAAGTAATTTCGTATTTTATTTTACTACAACGAATTAAGAAAAATGTTTATAAATGTAGAGAATATTTAGAGAGTAAACGATTAAAAATATATCTTACATTCCAATACTATTTTTAATGTATATATGTGCCTAACCTTAGCTTTATGGTTAAATGTTGAAGAGAATATATGTTACCAAATAATTTTTTGTTGCAAGTACGTATTTATAAAAACCACATTCATTGTTGAAAAGTTATATTTGTATAAAATGTACTGATTTGTAAATGTGACACCAAGCCAAATAAATGTTACATCAGTCGTAAGTATAATTAATTATTTATTTACATTGTATTGTATTAGGATTTATTTTATATAGAACATTAAATACAGAAACAACGGTCTGTTTATTTAAAGCATTAAGTGACACTCCCACCGTTTTGTTGACCAGTTAAATGGATTCCACAATAAATGAAATTTATGCCCCCCCCCCCCTCTACAATAGATTGATGCAAAATGCCTCTGAAGTGTAGGGCGCAGCATCCATTACGTATTCACATTCATATCCATATCGTTGGCTGCCTATTAATGCACTATTTTTTTTGAAAATATATAACAATGAAAAAGGACGAAGTTTTGTACATTTTATACGGGTCAAGTTTTCAAGTAGGTATAAGTTGAGTTCCTGAGCCATACCTTCTCAAGTAAGCTGTTACTTTTTCATTCGTTAGTTTAATTTGGGGTTATTTAGGCTGTTATTGCTTAAGTAAAAAGTAACTTTCTCTTTATATGTGGAGCTAACAATGGGGTTTGCTTCATTCTGATTTTGGAGTTTATTAAAAGGAGCTGAACAACGATTTTCCATATTTTATTATTTATATAAAAAGAACGCAAAACAATTAAATAACACTGGAGTAAGAAATAACCTAACATAACCTTTTTCCTGCAACATATATCAAACTACTGTGCCTACCTACCCGTAAAGTAGTCAAAATGAACTCTTGCAGTATGGCAACATAGGATGAGAACAATTCAAGTTCGTGAATATGAATTTTATTGGGTAGGAGAATGAATGTGATTGTTCCTGTTCTATTAAGAGAGCCCTTCCTTTCTCATGAGTTCGGGAATCGGTATCCTGGTGTGTTCCACGATAATAAACACTTTCATACAGAAATTTTTACATTTTTCCAAAAATCGATGTGGTTTCAATCTTCAATCCTGTCCTGTCTGGAAACGTTCAATGCGGTATATGTTTTCCTCTCTTCTTCAAAGACACTTACATATGTTTTGAAACAATTCTTTACCACATGTGACATTTTGTATTGGCGCATGATTGTAAATAGAAATGGGCCTCCGTTTAAATTAGAATCACCTAAATATTTACTATTATTTCGCTAAATTAGGCTACCCCTATAGTTGATCGTATTCATGGTTTGAATACAAAGTGGCTACAGATTCGACTAAATATGTGGGTGCTGTACCCAACTCTTATCCTCTCGAAAGGCCGCCCCTTTCTTTTATGTGGAATGATGTTATTTTTGTCATCGTTCAAGTAGTAACACGTTTTTGATCTTCATGATAAGCGATTACAACGCTTTGTCATGTCATTTTGTTGTTATTAACAAAAAATGGTTTGGGATTGATAAACTTGCTTCGTAGGCATTTTATGAAATGGGGTGTATGAAAATATGTAAAAATTTTGTTACTGCAGACATAAAAAAAGGACTTTCTCTTGTGCTGCTCATTTTTACGAATGTTGGTCGGTTGTCCGGGGCTTGGTCACATATTAGTGCTCTGGGCTTAAATGAGCGATTACTTATTTAAGAGTGTTTTCCATATTTTTTTTGTTTTCGCAGGTCCAGCTAACATACGCGAACGGTAATTTCCAATTATAAAGTAATGCTCTTAAGTTAAGTAGAAGATACTTACTCTAAGTAAAAAAATATGTGCTCTTAAAAATTTCGTGATGATGGCATAACTTTTTAACATCGCATCCGAACACGGAATGGCCAGCACTTCAAGTTGAATTGTACCTAGTTATTAAAAGCCTAAAATAAAATTCCATTAAAAACTGTTTAGCGGTTTTTTGAGTGTTCACAATAGTGATATAAGGCTGATTCTAACTCAAAAGTAACTAGATGTGAAAAGAAGTCACTAGAAAGGTAACTAGGCTTGACACTCTGCCACTCCACGGTCACTAGAGGTTTAAAACTCTGCTAACAGTCACTAGAAAAGTAACTACTAGGTTTGAAACTCTGCGTCACTAGAGAGGTTTGAAACTCTGCTAGTGATATAGAACCGATTCAAACTCAAAAAATCACTAGATGTGCGAAGGTAACTAGGTTTGAAACTCTGCTATTCTCATATAGTGGATTCGCCTCATGGGTATTGTTCGTGTTGATTGATTATCGATTTCGGTTACTCATCGCTAAAGGTTATTCACCTCATGCTCTTGTGTTATTGATTGATTATCGATTTCGGGGTCACGGTAACTACGGTCACTAGATTTGTAAGAGGTTAGAATCATTGCTAGGGGTGTGTTTCTGAACTAAACTGCTTCCTTTTAAACTTGCGTTGGTTTGTGTCCGAGTTTTGTATGTGATTGAACCGTTTCCTGATGGTCATGAGTGTTGCTAATTCGTGGGTTCATTTCTTCACTAAAGTCAAGTATAAAGGACACGAGTGAACGTTTTACAAGTCATTTCTATACCGGCATCAGAGAAAATGACAAAAGTAATGATGATTGCAGAAGATCCATCGAAGAAAAATACGCATAGACGATTTGTTAAGGAGAATTAAAAAATTCAAGTGGGTCCTGGAGGTGTTTGAAGTGCAGCGCAAATTAAGTAGACTACGACTACATACAAAGAAAAATCTGCAATTAAATTTTCTCGCTCACACGCAAATGCTCGTATATGTTCTATGCGTACTTAATTTGTATTATTGTAGGCATACCGTAAAAAGGAATAAAAGATATCTTCATGTTGATCTTATTATGTTTTGTTGCCTATTGCCAATAAACGCACTTTGGCGTACTAAAAAAAGGACCGAAAATCTTCCTTATATGCAACTTAGTACGCATTGCCGTAAGACAATGAGCCGTGCCCATTGAATAACGAACACTCAACGCCCGTGCTTATAAAAAAAACTTAGCCTGAAAAATCTCCCTTATATTAACTTCATTGTGTTTTCATTCACGTACGTTCTTGATATGCAACTTAGTACGCACTACTATAAGGACCTTTTGATTAGAACATGCATCCGTCCATTTTTTGGCGGCTGCACAGTTTGTTTTTGGTTGTTTTCCACTCCCCCAACTATTTACCTGGCTAACGTCGTTTACACACACACACAACAAATAAACAGATTATCTCTTTATTCATTGACAAATACAAGTACCTGTTATTTTTTTTTACAAATTTTAAGAAACCTTCAATGAATTGCACCTCTTTCTCCAGCCTCTTTCCGGGCGGAATTCCCTTTCTCCCAGGTCAATCTGAATAAGATTGAGATTTTTTGTGGCCACTCCCTGAGCCATCCCTGCTTTGTCGTAGCCATGTCTGTAATCGATAGAATGTTACTATGTGAAATTCGTTTTTTGTTGGTAAAAACTTACGGTCATTTTTGGCCTTTTTTATTTATGACTGAGGGCTCCATTGTTTCGATTGATGGTTCTATTGGTGGTGGCGGCGGTGTAGGGGATCGCATCGGCTCAGATAGTTGGGGTGTTGAGATTATCCTGAAAAAGGGCGAAGAAAAAAATTACAGCTATCGCATGAAACATTAGTTCATTTTTTTTAAATTGTAAGATAACATACTCACCGAGCTGAAGCAAAAAGAAAGTCTGCAGCAGGATTCCCTTCCAGCTGTGCCATGAGCGTGTCTAGCTCAAAATTGTCACCCAAATTTCCTGTTCTGTAAAAAAACAAAGAAAAACAATTACTTTTTTAACGTACATACACAAAAATATCAAATATAAAATTTTTTGTATACTTACGCAATCGTTAGATCATCAGAATTGATTGTGATGACACTTAAAGTGTCGTCGATCAATATTTGGGAAGCCGAATCCATTTGGCACGAATTCACCACCGCTTTGTTTACCACGTTTGTTTTCCCCGGTTCCACCTTGAAGTTATTGTACATTGGTGGTGGTGGTTTAATACAAGTTTGGTTTAAAATGTTGATTTTAAGCTCGCGACCCGATTTTTTTTAATAGAAAGTTTTGAGCGTGATGGCATCATTATGTGCGCGCTTGACGTTAACTAATAATTACGGGACAAATTTGAACCTATATATTAAAGAAGTCTCGATGTCGTTAGCGAGAAACTAAGGACGAAACGTGTTAATAAGTGAGAGAACGACAGATGACAATTTCTGGGAATCAATAGACGTCTTTGTATGAACACCTGCAGAAAACCCCTATGCCACTTACGCTATATAACTGTTAACATACAATTGTTATAGCCTAAGTCTCAAACTGTTTGATACTAATGTGGTATAATAACTATAAATTTGATATTTACTAGCTATTAAAGAAGGTAAAATTGGTATTAAATTTTGTTTAATAATGATAATGGAATATGTTGATAATAGAGATCTAAAGGTATTTTATTATTAAGAAACGTTTTGTATTGATTCCGGTATAAATGATACTTACCACAATTTCTTTACTAATCACGAAGTGATTTAAATATTATGCACTTCATGGGTACAAAATATTTATTAAATTTTAATAAATATTTGATGGGATTAAACGGGATGTAAATTAAATAATATTAACAACAAAGAATCCAAATCAATAACTTTATTTTTTAAAAATCCTGTAGATAATCTTAAATGTGCTAAAAATACGTAACTGCGTTAATAAACGATAATTAACTACTTGTTATTTTACTACTAATAAAAAGAAAAATAATCATTTATTCTACTTTAATAACACATATTACCCACCAGCAACCAAATGTATGTTGAACGTTAAAATTTAAAGTTATTGGAGAACGTGTTCAATATATAACCACACCTATCAGATGTATAGTAATATCAGTAATAACATTACAAAATAAAAACACACCTTTATCTTCTGTAGAAAATATACTTTACAATCCCAACTATACAGGTAATTCACTGTCATCCTCTGGAAGTATCAACGCGGAACCAATTGTGAAATTCACTCCATTAAATTTAAACGACTCAACTTCAAAAAGGGATGCTCAATTCGGTACGCGATCTTTTAATAAAATTCTATGGGTTTCATCCATTGTGTTTTTTGTTTTCCCAATTTATAAAAATAAAATGAGGATGTAATTTTCAATGAACTCGTATACCAAGACAACATTAACTACCAAAAACAAAATTTGCCTATTTATTTCCCAAGTTAAACAACCAAAAACTGTTTTTTGGCAAACCAAAACGTAAAGAATTAAAACAATATAGCAAAGTAGCTCCTAAGTATGGCTAAAGCTATGCTTATTTTGAATTTCATGGTTCATAACTAACGGAGATGTCAAAAGACCTTTCCTTATTTTTTGGCCTATACTACCAATTCACGAACTTAGATCTAAAAATTTGTTAAAAAGAGTCCACCTGCAAAATTGTATCGAATTGGCCCATTCGTTTTCGAGATTACGTGCTAACGGATAGACAGACGGACACCACAAAATTATGAACTCTCTAAAAGCTCGTTACTAAAGGGAAAGGTTAAATTTCAACTTGCTCAATGTTACTGGGTGGTTTATTTCGTTGCAACTATTGCTTTAACTTTCGACTAAAAATAATCCTTTCCCCTAACCATTGATTATACACACTAACTGTATAATCAAAGCCCTGACTTCGGAATCTCGTCCAGAATGATTTATTTTATATTTTCTCTCTTCAATAATTCTGGAAGAATATCTGATGTTATCCCATGAGCTGAAAGGACAAAACAATCATTTAAAATGTGACCCATCCAAAAATCCATTAATTCAGAGTATGTATTTCATGAGGAATACATGTTTGTGTTTTCTGGTAGGAATGATGGCGTAGGTACCATCATTATTAATTATTATTAATCAATCCGATGCAAAAAAGTACTACTACACTACTTTAGGAACTATAATATGGGTACTCACTTACCTACAAACACTTGCGCTAAACCCGCCTCAATAATTTTGGCTAGATTCCTGTCCATATTTCTAACGTAAAATTGAAACAGTACAGATGTGATTTGTTGGATTTCGGGAAACAAATGTAATCACATTCACACTGCACTTTACTGTTTTATAATATCACCCCTGTAGCCGCACTAATGACTAATTCAATGAGGTAGCTACGCAGTACGCTCGAAATCAAAATGAAAAATAAGACAAGATGTCAACACCTCAACTTTGCTGTATGCAGTACCTACTTTATAAGTGTAAAGTAATAAGTTCAGCAATCTTTATTGTTAGAAAGTGTCATGCCACTTTAGACTTGTAAGCGGTAATGCTAAAGGTGACTTGTTTAATACTATGCCAGTATATTAATATCTAAAATACAGACAGATACTATATGATTTTCTATATAATAAAGAATTGCTATCTTATTGTTTAATAAACGATAATATAATAGAAAATAGATCTTAAAAATTAAAAACGGTAGGTAACGATAAATAAATGCGGCCTAAACAAATTGATTTGTTAAATTTAAACAATACCTTTCGCTCAGTGTGTTCTTGATTTTTGACCATTCGGATTCATAATTGGCCGTACTAACTTTCCTGTGACATCTATACTTAATTTTGAGTAAAGTTAATTCTGTATATTTATTGTAGACATGGATTTGGGTTGTGGACCAGTAATGGACAAAGAATCGGTCCAGTCCGATATCTTTTAAGTGTTGGTGGGGTTGGGTTGGTGGTTGATGATTCGTATTAGGCTAGCGGTTAGAGTTTTATTATACAGGGTGACAATTTGAAAACTTACCACCCCCCATATCTTAGTAAATAAACGAGATATTTAAAAAAATCAAAATCCGTTTCGGTAATTTGGAGGGGGAATCACAATGACATAGTTGGCGACGCACCCCCTCCAACCCCCTGCGCCCCAGCCACCCCAACTTTTAAATCTTAAATAGTGACCCCCCATGTGTGATACGTTGTTGGAAAGCTCTGAAAAAATGCTTTCCAACCATACCAAATAGCATTACATTTAGGTTAGTAATTATCGTGCAAATCAAAAAATAAACTAATATGATACATTTGAAATCTGTCGTATTTAAAACGCAACCGGCGAACATAGACGAACTAAGACAGAGAATAATTCAAGAATGTCGAAATATTGCAAAACCAACATTGGAAAGGTTCGACAAGAGTTTGAGAATAGATTATAACTGGCGATCAAAAATGAGTTGCTGTCGAGTCGGCTTTGGAAGTTCAAGTTAAATACGATTTTCCATGTTTATTTTTTGATTTGCACGATAATTACTAACCTAAATGTAATGCTATTTGGTATGGTTGGAAAGCATTTTTCAGAGCTTTCCAACGACGTATCACACATGGGGGGTCACTATTTAAGATTTAAAAGTTGGGGTGGCTGGGGCGCAGGGGGTTGGAGGGGGTGCGTCGCCAACTATGTCATTGTTATTCCCCCTCCGAATTACCGAAACGGATTTTGATTTTTTTAAATATCTCGTTTATTTACTAAGATATGAGGGGTGGTAAGTTTTCAAATTGTCACCCTGTATACACGTAACACTACTTAACACTAATGAAATATACATATACACCTTATAACACTAAAGAAGTTTACAAGTTCGGAAAACACAAAGAAGCACACGATACCGCGATCACGTCTGAGGAGGCAGTCTCTCCCTTGCTACCAATCGTTACCGTGGCAATCTTACGGAAAGATGTACAACGTCGACGGCTTATGAAGGCAGAGACCCGGGTGTTAGTTAAGGAGTAGTAACCCGTTGCTCTTCTTGCCGATGAGAAGTTTCTCGATGACGGTTATACTGGGGTGGCTAGTGTTGTAAGGGTCGGCGTTCCTTACAGTGCTCCCTGTCGGCCGCTTCTTGTAGCGCGTGCGGGGGCGCCTGTAGATGGGGTAGGAACAGGTGCGCGTGCACCTGTTACTTTAGCGGGGTTGCTACGTTTGGCGTGGGGTGGCGCACTTGGCGTACCACGTGTTTGTGTGTGGGTGCGAGGGGGCCTAACATTAGTAATTATTAAACGGGCTTCGATACTTCAGTTTGTATGCAGCCTGCAGTTCGTAGTCGGCAAGCCGTTTTTGTTTCCGATGTTCATATTTTGCTTTCCTTAATACAGTGCTACTATATAAAGTGCTAGGTTCCCGATCTCCTATTTCCATTAAATTGTTTGCATTGATCTTCCTGTAAGCCGACGCAGCTAACCTATTTTCAATTAATAGCATTTATTTTGGATAAATGAAAAGTTCCGATAGGAACTTGGAATCGATAGCTCTGGTAGCTGGTTCGCGAGCTAAAACTTTTGTTGTATATATTCATTTACACAGAACCTTACAGGTACTATTTAATTCACAAATATATACATTATTTACAACACCCTTTAATACAAATTGAGCACTACTGTTTTGAGTCGACCTACTTCGATTGTAGACGAAATGTGACTGCTTGAGAACTTAAAATTGGACTAATTAACACCCTAAAACTAAGAACATTTATTGCAACCATATGGGCTGCAATATTAGCGCAAAGGACCGCATGCAAGCGGCTCCTTTGCCTAGTCACGTATCATATAACTTAAAAATTAGGGTGACAAGCGAAAACATAAAGAACACGGAAGTCATAAATTGAAGTAAGCATGTGAAGTTTGAAAAACCGCACAAAGCGTGTGATTTTAAGATGCTAGAATGGAAATCATGCGAGATTTATTTGATTCAATTGATGCGAGAAAATGATCTTGTTTGACACTGATGATGGAGTCGTGGTAAAGTTTATGTTCAGTGACTGTTTTATACTGTCTCCTGATTAAAAGGAGTATAAACAAATTTGCTGTGACTAGCACAAATCCTACCCAGAACCTGCAACCTGCCACATATGCATTAAACTACCTACCTGCATCATTAGGTATCTAAAATAACAATAATACACGTTTTTTTTAATGCTCTATAACTTTTATTTAGGATTGTTAAGCCATAAACACTATACCTTAGGTGTTACAAGACAAAGTTTGTCGAAATACATGGTGTAAAATAACGTTTTACAAAAAAAGAGATCTTTGACAGCGAATATTTCTTAAACTGTTAGAAACAGGCTTAAATTGATAATAAGTAAAGTTTTAGGAAATTTAATAAGCTTTATGTACTTTTCAAAATGAGTTTCTAACATCTTTACGCGCTAAAAATTGTTCGTAAACAAGATCCGTAATTTCCACATTTTGACTTTCTACACTAAAGGTTTCTATTCTACTCAAATACAGTTTTGATTGGTGTCTTTTGTCTTTTAACAATTTCAACTGTTTAGGATCCATTTTTGTTTAATGGATAATATTGCCAACAGATGGTAATTTGAAAGGAAGTAGTATAAAATAAATGGGAACTCACTTTCTGGAATGTAGTCGACCAGTAAAGTTGTCTTGTACTGCGTGCAGTGACAGGCCTCCAAAACAATAATTGATTGACTGACTGCGATGCCCTTAACTCGAATCGCTCTACACGTAGGTAAATTTTCGGCGTCCCCGTCTAATGTAACACGTAAATACGTAAATGCTTCCTTTCTTAATCCGGTAGATCGAATGACCAAATGTTGCGGTTCTGCTCTTCTAAATTAGTGGGCTGTAGTTTTATAATATTGTAACGGAAATGCTCCAGACATGACGTCGCCTTTGGCGCTCTGGAATTTTCTACGCGCGCGATTGTGGGATTCTGTAGGACTATTCGAGAATGTACTGGACTTACATTGCTTGCGTGTATAAATGGTTGCGGACCGAACATCGCGGCAGTCTACTACCGAACGAGTACGTAAACATCGAGCGTGGAAATATAAATTGCGAAGTGTGAGTGATATAAATAATCGATATAAATTGTACGGATTTTATAGTGTTTTAATTTTGTTTAATAAATATTGATATAAATCGAACCCGAATTTATAAATAACGTTACAATATTTTATTTATTACACTATAATGGATTACACAATGTACACATATTTACAACATGTGTGTCGTGAACGGACACTTGTCACACATGTTCTCTAGAACTGTGTCAAGAACTACCCTCTATTAGCATTATAAATAGGATGGTGGGGTTTTGTCCATAACACCTTTGTTAAGATTTTCGCTTGAATTTTGTGATTCCAAAAGCTCTATTAAAATCCTGTCACTGTCTGTCGTTACAAGGTTCCTTATTAATTTTATTATGTTGGTTATAACGGTATTCCAATTTGAAAATATCCTGCACATTAGGGTAAATTCTCTCAAAATCTCCGTCCATCTAAATAAAATACATCATTAAATATTTATTGATAAAAATAAATTCGGAACATTGCAAAATCAACTGTGCAAATAATACTTACTAGCGTACAACATAGTGGCAGTTTTAAAATAGGATATCGCGTCAAAAATTCCTTGCTGTTAATTCCTTTTGTTAGAGTCTGTTGTCATCGATAAGTAAATGTTATGTCCCAATTTTTGTACACCTCCTCCAAAGGATGTCTATTATGTTCGAGCCATAGAAGGCTGTTCTGCACTGTCTCATCTATAAATTACAGAAATAAATAGATAAACAACAGAAATATATGTTACCTAAATTTGAATTTGTCGGTTCTATATTTTCTTTTTCATTTTTCTGAGTTTTCGTGGGCAACACCCCGGCTTCACGTAAAAATGTGGCTTATTTCGAAATTTGTCTACGAGTTTTCCGCGGGCTACGCCTGCTTTGTTATCCCTAGAGTCTCCCTTCTTAACGGGAGGTACATACCCACTAAGCAAAGCAAAATTGCAGCAAATGTTCTGCAACTTGGCTGTAAATAGCGAATCTGCTCATTTAAATTTCATTTGTAAAGCTGACAATCCCAACTATCCTGCAAGTTACCATTGAAAAGTTATAGGTTGCTACAAAGTTACAAAAAATTTAAATATTATTCACACTAGAACGGTTTTTGAAACTTTTGATAGCTATTATCTGCTGATTTACATTTTCAACTTTACTAAAAGGTTACAAAATCAAGTAATATACAAAGTATCTCTTGTAATGCTATATATTTAAAATATAACCTACTAAACATGCTAAGTTACAATTGTTTACCGCAAACTTCCACTGATTTCACGTAAAATAAATTTAACAGTAAATAAAAAATAGGCTAGAGACTGACTTACCTATCTAGACACACTTCAAGCTATAATCAAACATAAATAAAGGGGTGTTTTATTTATAAATCAAACACACAAAAGTAAAGTGACCCTTTCTTACATAATGTAGATACAACATACGCTATCTTTTGGATTACTTTGTTTAAAAATAATTCGAAAATAGCTCTTGGTAAGTGCCGAGTGCCGACAGAAGCGACTGTTTCTCCCTCTCTCTCTCTCTTTACAATCTTTCACTACCCTCTCTTTGTCGGGATCTAATAATTAAAAAGAAACGCCCGCTCGAAGGGTTCGAACCCTAGTTGGAACACACGTCTTCTAGATTACAATCGAAGAATCGTTTTCCACTATACGTACCGTCCTAGTACCTAAATATTAATAATACCTACCATTGAATTAATTTTAAATTCTTTTTGTGTACTCCGAATCTATTAAACAAATACGCTTCAAATGTGTATATTAGTCAATTTCAAAGGCACATCGACGATTTTAATGCCATGTAAAGAAATAAAACAACTTACACGTTTTAATGGAATTTGGCCTTTATTAAATTATAAATAATTTTTAACCTCAGCAAATTAGGATGTAAATTATCTCTGCAAAAAGAAACCTATATAAATTAATCAATAAAAGCAGTGTGTACCTACCGTTCGTATACTCGTTCTCCTAAAAGGCCACGAAAGTGTGCATTGACATCAATTAAATTTATTTCGCCAGGATTATCACCACACATGTCGACAATACCCTGCTTAAATAAATTTAATTGAATGTCGTTGCCTTTCATTGGCCCTGACAATCGGCGGCCAAGTGCAAATAAAAAAATAGTCCAAGAGCCCAGTAGGAAAGTATACCTTGAACGCCCGGACGATTCTAATAATTTTCATAGGATTCGCCATAAAAAGTTGCATTAGAATCGACAACGGTGCCGGCGAAAATCCTGCCGAAAGCAGTAAAAAAAAAAAGTATACCTTGAATTCGCGCCCATTAGAATTGACAACGGTGCCGGCGAAAATCCTGCCGAAAGCAGTTTAAAAAAAATTAAATTCGCCCCTTATTTTTGGAAAATGTACTTTATTATCCCGGACGTTCAGGAAGAGTACTGAAGGGTGCATATGGATGAGTTTTATCGAAAAAAGTCACGGTGCCGGGGCGCAACTTGCCGCAACCCTTGGCACCGCGACTACAAATGGGGTGGTAAATCGTACTAAACTACCTTTTTCTCCGGACCAAAATTACCTATATGAAATATGTAGCTTGCGATTATACGAATATAAAAAACCAACGGTGCCGACTCTCAGGATGCCGGAAGTCCTCGGCACCGTCGATGGAATCCGGGCGCGCGCGAGCCTATTGGCACTGCGCCAATAAAAGAGGCGGTAAATTGTAATAATCCAGCTTGTTTTTCCGGACCAAAAAGTCCTTAATGAAAAATGTAGCTTAAGAGTAGACAAATTATAAGAAATCCGGGGGCGCGCAAGAGCCTTCTTTTCGTATCTGATCACTTTTGTGACTGCGAGAAAAACGATTTTATGTCCATTTTCTCAAACTTTTGACGAGACAGATTCGAATCATTACAAACAGACTTATGCCGTTATTTCGATCACTTAGAGAATCATTCTTTTATAGGCTGAACCACTTTTTTGTTAAAAAAAAAACAAAAAAAGAACCGGCAAAATCGTTTTTAATTCTTAAACATTAATTTTTTGAAAAGTAAAACACTTGACTTGTGTGTTTATGCCTAAAAGCAACCCAAAAAAGGTAGAAATGATCGAAGTTGACTCGCAATGATTCTTGTGTCACAAATGCTTTTTTGAAATCATTTTATTGTAATTCAATCAGAATCAGAATCGACGCTCAAAGAAGTAGAATCGCCCTCGAACCAAAAGGGTTCTAAAATATCTTTCATTTCCCAGCCTCATTTCGTTTTCTGCCGCATTTTTCCATATAGCAGTAACAAAAATCGTTCGGAGAATCTTTTGTTTTAATGATTTGAAACAAGGCGGAATCGTACACGAATCAAATCCTCTGATTTTCTTAACGAGTTTCTCAGAATCTTTTCTCGTCGAGAAAATTTTGTGGAATATATTTGATCTCGCGGTATCCACGGTGTTACATTTTTTCACCGAATGCATAGGTAAGTGACGTGAATTCTTGCAATTTTTCAATTTTCGCACTGTCAATAAGCTCGCGCGCGCTCGGATTCGGTCGACGGTGCCCAGGACTTCCGGCATCCTGAGAGTCGGCACCGTTGGTTTTTTATATTCGTATAATCGCAAGCTACATATTTCATATAGGTCATTTTGGTCCGGGAGAAAAAGGTAGTTTAGTACGATTTACCACCCCATTTGTAGTCGCGGTGCCAAGGGTTGCGGCAAGTTGCGCCCCGGCACCGTGACTTTTTCCGATAAAACTCATCCATATGCACTCTTTAGTACTCTTCCTGAACATCCGGGACAATAAAGTATATTTTTCAAAAATAAGGGGCGAATTTAATTTTTTTTTAACTGCTTTCGGCAGGATTTTCGCCGGCACCGTTGTCGATTCTAATGCAACTTTTTATGGCGAATCCTATGAAAATTATTAGAATCGTCCGGGCGTTCAAGGTATACTTTCCTACTGGGCTCTTGGACTAAAAGGTTTTTTTGCACGCCGTTTATGAAGCATTCGTACCAGCCACTTCAATTCTCGTAACATTTTTTCCGCCTTTCCTCCTTTAAAAATATCATTGCAACCGATCATGATTATAATATAATATAATTTTCAATGGCAATTTTTCATTTTGAATAATGATTGGCTCCAAATTTGTTCCAGCTGCCGAGTTAACAGACGCACAGAGAACACACGCTGTTACGTTTAGAAAACGCAACCTCACATTCTCAATGAACGTTTAAGTTGGCAATATATAATTCATATTGTACATGTAAAAATTTCCCATTTCCGTAGCATCAGCTATAGTTAAAACTGTCACTCATGCCATTGCAAGAATTTAACAAATTTCGAAAGACTTAGAAACTTATAGAATTTCTCGATTCCCTAGAAAGAATCGAATCTTAATGACAGATGTGAATACGAATGTTCAAACAGTATCTGATTTTCTAAAAATTCGCAATATAGAAACTTATTGTACTTCTTGGTCACATGTTGTCGACGAAAAATTATAGTCCAACCGTTAACTTATTTCTTATCAATATACTAATAAATTAGACAAATTTGAGCAGTTTGTCAAAAAATATTGCAAGTATATACCATCGGTGCCAGTCATTTATAATTGATTCCTATCAGGCACCTTACACGCCATCTAATGCGCAAAGCAATAAGCCTAATTTTTTTTTATTCGAATTCTTGAATACAAACTTTGCAGAGGTTTTTTTGCACGCCGTTTATGAAGCATTCGTACCAGCCACTTCAATTCTCGTAACATTTTTTCCGCCTTTCCTCCTTTAAAAATATCATTGCAACCGATCATGATTATAATATAATATAATTTTCAATGGCAATGGACCATTTTGAATTTTGATTGGCTCCAAATTTGATTTTTCTTTTCAGCTGCCGAAAAGTTTGGCCCCCGACGCACAGCTCAGAGCACAAACTACCCTTACGTGTGCGACGATCGTCGCACCAACACATTCTTTCAACATTCTACGTAAGTTGCTATCGCCTATGTAAAATTTTCCCCTAAAATCGCGCTTCAAGTAATTTAATACCAATGATACAAAAAATCAAATAAAATAGCCAGATGTGAACTTATCGTTAATTGTTTCTAGGAAACTTATATATCACTTGGTCGGTCATTTGTATCTGTAAGCTTACCTATATAAGTTTACTTCACTTTTTATGAATGAAAGTTACTATAAACTTTCACATTTTAGATTTAGATTAAGCAAAGCCGTTGCCAGTCATTTATTGAATTATATTAGAGAGGCAATAGAATCGCCATCTAATAGGTATGTAATATTCATATTGTACATTCGTAATTGTAAATGTACAAATTGCAGAGGAGGGGCCATTAACGGAGAAACGAAATTATTATTAACACTAAGATTCTATGCAACAGGGAATATATTACAATCGGTGGGAGATTTTGTGGGCATTTCCGTAGCATCAGCTAGCAGGATAGTTAAAACTGTCACTCATGCCATTGCATCCTTAAAATAAGAATTTATACAAATGCCAGTGGCTCGACAAGACTTAGAAGCTACTGCACGGAATTTTTATAGAATTTCTCGATTCCCTAGATGCTGTGGTTCCATAGATTGCACACATATTCGAATCTTATCTCCAGGCAATAATTTTATTTGATAGAATAATGCAATTCTTTTAGGGGGTGATGACGCAGAGGTGTTTCGTAATCGTAAAGGTTACTTCTCACTGAATGTTCAAACAGTATCTGATGCATTTCTAAAAATTCGCAATATAGTGGCTCGGTGGCCTGGAAGTTGCCACGATCAGACAATATTCAACAACAGTAGACTAAAACGAGATTTTGAGAATGGCACATTTGGTCGCTTCGGATACTGCAATGTCAATCATTATTGCAACAGCAGTCCTCCACAACATGGCAGTTGAAATGAACGAACCAATCGATGAAAAACCACTAGACGCAGTAGTGGAGGACAATGTTCAGATATTGCCCAATCCAAATGAGCATGATAACATTATTGACAGAAACGCTCGCTTACTTTTTATAAATGAGAATTTTAATTTATAAGTTTTATTAAAAAAAGAACAAAGTAAAAAATTAGTAGTAGTAGGTAAACATAAAAGTAAATTATTCTATTCTTTGAGTTTTGTGTAATATTTCTAAATTGAGAAGTTCAATTTTTTTCTGGTGTTCTTCCTCTTTTCTACTATCTGCATTTTTTAAGTTTGTCAATTTCTGGTCAAAATATTGCTGTTTAAGTAAATATAATGTTCTTGCCTCGGCATCCTTTGGTGCAAGCTTCTTTTTAGTTATTAATTTCTTATTTTTTTTGCTGCAGCATTCGGGGAGTGTAGCGTGCCCATGATTCCACAGCTATGTAAAAGTAGCAGTATTGCTTACTAACTGCCATACATGTTTGTATGGTAGTCAAACTGCGATTTATTTTCAAACTGTACCACCGACTCTTAATGAGTACTTTGGTATACCAAATTAAAATATTAATTAAAACACTTTTGCTTTATTTCTTTAAGAGATTATCAATAAGATTTTGTTGAGATACAAGTAATTGATTCGTAATTTTTTTTTGTTCTAACTCTATTTTATAGTTATTTTTTTCTATTTCCAGCCTTTCCATGCGTTCCTGGTGATCGAAGTCCAGCCTTTTATTTTCCAATAGAATTTTTCGTTCTTCGATCTCCAGCTTTCTTTCTTCCACTGCCACTTTGCGCTCCTCTACAGCAATTTTTCGGTGCTGCAATTCCAATTCTTTTGTTTTTAAAATATACTCCTTTTCGTTTTTTTCTGTGAGATACCCCAAGGCATTTTTTCGTAAAGGTTGGGCTTTGTTCAATCTTCTTCTAGTAGGTCCTTAAATTAAAATAAATCAGGTTTAAGTTATACAGGTGGTCATTTTTCAGTTACTTACCTATAATTTGTTTATTTTTTGAAACTGATGATGTTTCCTGGTTCGAAGTCTGTGCCGTTCCTCGTAGTGATTGTGGTTTTTCCATTGCCTCACTGTTGGGTGGAATATTTTCATCAATTTCTTGTAAATCATCACCCGCAATTGTAATGGTTTGGGCCACAGTTCCTAGATTAAAATCAAATTTGATGTAAGCTGTGTACAAGTACTATGCGATCAAAAAAGAATCGATTCATCCTTGAAATTTTTGTTTATTAACATGGGAAATCATTTTTAACTTGAACTACCAAGAGCGACTTGATCTTAGCTCTTTTTTTGTCGCCCAATAATTACCATTAAGATTAAGGGCCGATTCTACAATGCAGGTATATACCGAGAATAAGCTATACCTCGAATAAATGTCGACGGTTGCGTTGGTTACCATTGTGTCAACCAATGGAACACATGTTGCTATGACAGTTATTCCAAGAATATCTTATTCTGAGTAAAAGTGTAATTGTAAAACCGGCTCTAAGTGTTAGTTAAAGCCGGGTATTAAATGGTAAGTCGCACTGTAACCGCAACGGTTAATGTAACACTTTTCAGTATAAACGTATAGGTACCCACGTTCTCATCAAACACCAACTGCAAATATCTTTGTATTTCAGGTAAAAACCGAAAAGTATCAGATCGCTCTAGGTACTATCTTGGGCGGAATTCCATATGAATCCACATCAATGAATTTTAGTTATGTTAACCAACAGTGTTACAATTAAGCATGTCAATGAATACCTGGCTTTAGGTAACAAACATATTTAAAAAGGTGTTCAATATTTTTAAAAGCCATTTCATAAATCAATAAATGATCGGGGACTATACAACATTCCATCACACATCATTACCATAATTATGATCCACGAAAGGCAGTTGATCGTTGGAAGCGAGTACATCCTCTCCACATTGAAAAACTTGGTTTTCTGCACTAAATGATGCTGCACATTCATCTCTTATTTTTTTGGCTAACTCCGTTAACTGTGCTCCCTTCGATGGAGTTCGCTTTCCGGTTTCTCTTAAATTATAATTATTTTCTTCGCAGATACTGTTGATTTCATGTAGCAACGCATTTCTTTCACATGGTGGTTCTTCAATTCCAGATCTAAGCATAAATAAAATTGTTTAATAATAACTCGTGTAATCCTTATTAACTATTAACAGCTACTTTTCATTAGCTTTCAGTAAGTAACAAAGTATACTACTTACCGAACTTCGTTTACTTCTATGTTCCTCAGAAATATCTCCAATAGTAATAATAAATGTTTTTTTAAAGTTTTGATTAAAAAGTTTTTTCCGGTAGTTATGGCCACGTGCTGCTGTATTATTTCCCATCCACCAGGATTAACGGTGGGATTTACGTTAATGAATTCTCTTAAAAAAAACCAATTCGTCTGAAACGTAATCTAGTATTTTGCCCCTTGTTCATTTTAACTTTCACTATGCACTAAATATACTACAAACTACTTAATATACACAATAAACACTAATTTTAATGATACACAAACGATTATAATAGGGTTAATAAAAATTTTAAACGCATGGACCGGTATAAACACAAAGAAACTCCAAGGTTAAAAGCTAGGTTAGTGTAAACAGCGTGAAGTATGGTACGAAAGATTCAGCGGGACGTTTCACACAAAATTGTCAAAAAAGCGTCAAATGTCATAATGAGAGCAGTTTAAGGCCGCGAATTAAATTAATTGGAACGCGAATTAAATTAATCGAGCCGCGAATCAAATTAATCAGAGGAAATTCCCAGAAATCAAACACCAATTTTTAATTAATTAATCAAATCAAAACACAAATTCCAAGAGTAGCGGGAACCAGCAATTCGTCAACCAAACTCACAACGCAAATTACCACGAAAATAGGCTCGACGCATAACAGCTATAATCAGGAACTATCATTCTTAGTATTAAGGGATATAACTGGCAATGTCGCGGCCAATAATATTGACATTTGTAACATGAAAATTCCCAATATTGTGGATCTTGCCGACTCGGAATTTAATATATCGACTAAGGTCGATGCGTTATTAGGTGCTGGGATATTTTGGAATCTTTTATGTATAGGCCAAATAAAAATCAGCAATCACGATAATGTAATCTTTCAGAAAACGCGGTTAGGGTGGATTTTTGCGGGTTCAGTAGCTCAAGCGCAATCGGAAACTACCGTATTGCATTCAATCGATCAACGCGTACAGGAACAATTAGAATGGTTCTGGGAGATCGAGGGATGCTAAAATCAACGCGATCTTACTAAAAACGAATTGTTTTGTGAGAATCATTTTATTGCACATTTTAGACGGAACCCAACGGGACGTTTCGAAGTACGCTTGCCCATGCGAGATGAATCCTTCACTTTTAAAAACTCATTAGACAACGCTGCGCGCAGATTTATATCATTGGAAAGGCGATTTGCACACGATGACAAGTTTAAGCAGTCCTATAAAGAATTTATTAAAGAATACGAAACTCTGGACCACATGACCGAAGTACCTCCAATTAAAGAGAACAACGGTTCTATAGTTTATCTACCTCACCATGGGGTGTTTAAGGAATCAAGCGCGACCACAAAATTATTCGACGCTTCCTCCAAATCTACGTCAGGCTACTCATTAAACGACAAATTATGCGTAGGACCGCACATACAAGACGACCTCTTTTCAATAATTACTCGATTTCGAAAGCACAACGTTATTTTTACCGCAGATATCGAAAAAATGTACCGTCAAATCAATGTAGTGGACGATCAACGGGATCTACAACGCATTGTCTGGCGAGATGACCCATCAAAACCACTAAAACATTACCAGTTAAATACGATCACTTATGGTACCGCCCCAGCGTCCTTTTTAGCGATGCGGTGCTTAAAACAACTACTTAGGTCTAGAGAACTTACCCATTTTACCCGAAGCTAGTAACGTGATAATGAATGATTTTTATGTGTGTATCATGGAGGGTGCAGGTTTTCAATTGAGACAATGGGCGTCCAACCATAAATCAATTTTCAGCGAAACTGAATTTAAGCGCGAAATTATTATATTTCAGACAGTAAAGCAACGAAAACCTTAGGATTAATGTGGAATGCGGAAACGGATACGATCGGGTACTCACTATCTCATTTTGGTAAAGATCTCTGCCCTGTTAATTAGAAGGGGCGTATCTGCGTTTTTCACTAAAGTGAGAAAACGAGGTATTAAGATTTGGCTCCATGCCATCGCAGTATTTCAAACTGCGCAGGAGTTGATGATGTCAATCATACACATATATATTCTACTGTCAGTTCCTATAATGTTGTACCAGATATATCATTCCTGAATATGGCTTTTGATACTTACGCCTATTCTCTTTAAAGATGTTATAGCAAATTCTGTAGTTACGCCAAATAAATTGTTTCCAAGAGTTTCAAAAAATTTATTCAGGTGTTATTAATTTGCATATTAAGTACATAAGAATAACATTTTAACAAAATAAGCTTAATCAGTGTCAACATCTTGGTTCTTGGAAGAATGTTCTTTTTCGATTGGCAAATTTTCCCAAAACACCAACCTCGTTTTAGGAAATATTGCTCCAAGTTTAGATATTATAGTCTGCTTTCTTATTTTTGATATGCCTCTTGGTTCTCCTTTTAGTAGAGGTAAAGAAATTCCTGTTTTAAAGGATTTGTGGTTCAAAAAATTCAAATTTATGAACTCTCCTTCAAAAAAACGTGAATATGAGAGTGTTCGATCGCCTCTTCGAAAAACTACATGAGACATTTCGTTTAAATATGGTCGTGGTGTTATCTTATTGAGTTTGTATTGAGATGTGTGATCCTCCCACAGAAAAAATGAATTTTCATCCATTTCCTCAACATAAACTCCTTTACATGCATTTTTAACAGCTGTGACGTAATCATTAAAATCGTAGACTTTTCCTGCTTTTCTCAAAGAGTTCTCGACTGCGTGGTGAAACGAATCGGCTGCCATAAAAGTATGGCCTGATTCGAAGTACTTGACTTCCAACTTTTGTACAGCAACTTCGGCGCAGTTAACAATGTATATAAAGAAACTATACAGACACCAATTCTTGTTCTGTGCGGTGCAGTTATCAAGCCATAGTATTACATGTTTTGCGTCTCGCATGTGCAAAAAGTATTTGTAAAATGAGCTAACTATGTCTTCTTTATTTCTTCCTTGAATAGCTTCATGCCATACTGCAGCAAAGTGTTTCGATTTCGGTCCAGCTGAGATAAAACTTTCGTTGTACGCCACAAGTCGGGGTACAAAAATCACTTCTTTAAAAGTGTCACATCGCGGCAACATGATAACCTGGAAATGGGAAAGATTTAATAAAATCACAAAAAGCAATAATTTACAGCTCTACCTTTTGTAAGTCAACTGTAACGACGACATCGTTTTCTTTGCAGTCTTTTTGGTATTGCATTCTTGCCGCTGTATAGTTCGTATGGTGAGTGTTCCACGCTTCACAGTCTTTGCAAGTTACAGAAATATCTTCTTTTTTGTGTCCACTCGCTTTTGAATGATGCATAAATACTTCACACGTGAAACATTCTTCGTGTCCAAGTTTAGTGAACGATATGTTCAGACTATCCACGACTTCTCGATAAAGATAATAAGAAAAAGTTATAGATGGATGTTTTTCAATAAAATCATCATACATAGATTTAATTGTTATGTCACTGGGCAAGTACTTACGCAATGGAGCATGCTCACGGCGATAATGCGCGATTGTTGGGTTAAAAGATTCAATATGTTTAATGATTACGTCTCTATCAAACTTCTTTTTTGGATTCTTGCCACGGCCATCACGTTTAGGAGTAATGACAGTTTCATTAAAGTTGCCGAACACTGTTCTCACCATTTTATCGTTAGATTTTTTTAAACCAAGGGTTGTAAGAAAGAATGTTTTACACACTGCCACCCTACGACCACTTTCATTTTTGAAGGCATACTGCAATGTATTTAAGCGTCGAGATGAAGTTGCTGAATGTACTGTTGTTCTTTTGGTAGGTGATCGCGAAACATTATGGAATATGAAAGTTTTTTGTTCGTTGTGGTTCATATTCCAAAATTCATTATTAATTAAGGTGCGATGAGAATAAGAAAATGTTTTTTGGCATTTTTTAACGCAATCATTTCCACAACTATTAATTATTTTATGCGCATCGGCAATTCGATTCTTATTCAAGCGTTTTCTTTCTTCTACAGATTTCGAAAATCTTCTGCGTTTTCTGGGTCTCCCATCTTTAGTCCAAAGTGAAAGGTCTACGAGTTTTTCAACATCGGTCAAAAGTTTTTCAATAACTTGACCCACAACAAGTTCATCGCTATTAGAATTTGGAATCAGCTCGCTGGTGCTAGGTTCCACTAGATCTGGTCCAACTAGTTGTACGTTGCTGAGGATATTGATCTTAGCATCAGTACGGGAAGTGCTGGATTTCAAGCAAACCGTATCATTATTAGTTGACGCTGAAGCTAATTTTTCGGAATCACTTCCACTGATACTGCTTTCGTCATCAGAATTGGGTGTAAAATCGGGGTCTTCAATATTACGCTTAATCTGCTCTGATTTGGTCACCTTCAGTTCATCTATTTTATTTCTTTGTTGCTTATTAAGGGCTAAATATACTAGTTTCTGGCACCGGTTCATTTTAAAACACTCACATTTACTAGAAACGCAAATTAAATGCTACACGAAAATTAGAATGACTTAACCTCAAATAGCAAAGCTGCGCATGTTAAGAAAGACAGGCGTATCTGTTCGAGAGCAATACAGTTACGCCCGTCTAGTTTAACAAACTATGTAGATACGTCCAAATAGCTTAATACAAAGAGATACGTCTATTCTTATTAACACACTAATCGATTTTGTAGATACGCCCTTTCTTTTTAAGCTCAGTACGATCATACAGTGGGAGATTACGACTTTCGGTCTTAACAAAACAGTAGGGTACTGGTTTGCCAACATGTACATACGTCGAAGTCGATTTATGCTAAAATTGCAGATACGCCCTTTCTAGTTAACACACACGGCACTAGATTCTAGTAACAAAACGCACAATATTGTCAGTTGCCGCACAAATTTTTGATCCGCTAGGTCTAATCGGTCCGATTACTATTAAAATAAAAATAATATTACAGCGATTGTGGCAAGAAAAATTAAATTGGGACGAATCGCTACCTTTACACATATACAGCGAATGAAAACGGGTCTTATGCAGTTTAAATTTTATAGAACGTATACGATTACCTAGGCAGGTCTCTATTCAAAATTATGTAGAATTAGAACTACACGGTTTCTGCGACGCGTCAGAGTGTTTAGGCCTGCTGCGTGTACATCCGCAGAAAAGACGATGAGGGAAACGTAAAATACAATTTGTTATGTGCCAAATCCAGAGTGGCCCCCCTGAAAACGATCACCATACCGAGACTCGAATTATGCGGTGCAGTTTTATTGGCAAATCTTATGCATAAGGTAATTAACTCCTTTAACGCGACTTTTAAACGAATCTGTTATTGGTGCGATTCTACGATTGTTTTGTCGTGGATACAATCGCAGCCCGCGAATTTACAAATATTTGTTGCAAACCGAACAAACGAAATTCAACAATTAAGTGATGCGAATCACTGGTACACTGAGAGAAAGAATTACTTGTAAGTACCCGTTTACGGTTACATTTATCCTAAGGTAACTTCGTATTCTGCCGAACTCACAGGCGATTCTAAGTAATGTTTCTTAAGGTACAAACAATTTCTTAGCGTTATACATCCGAATTATTAATGAAACTAAAACAATTTCTTATGGTGGGTTTATGCAACGTTAGTTAACTTAACTTTAATTTAATTTAACTTATTTTATCTGACGACGGTTTATGCAGCTATTTTAAGTTACTTAATTATAACTTTGTTGTATGAACGTTGGTATCAACGAGGAGTTGGTACACTTAATTTAGTAAATAAATAAAACATAACCTTGCTTTTTGCACAGAATAAGTTTTGTTCATACTTGTAACTTGTGCAACAACCAAATATGTCACGCTTTTTGCACAGAATAAGTTTTGTTCATACTTGTAACTTGTGCAACAACCAAATATGTCACGGTTGCGTATGATAGTTGTTTTAAGTTTAATGTTGGTTGCAATTGCCCGCAAAAGGAGATACCGAACAAGAATTCGTCGGTATGGTGTTAGACCGTTTAACAAACTGCGGAAATTGCACGGACAGTATGAGACGATGGTGAAGTATATCAAAACCAATGACGAAAAAGAATTCTTTTCCTATACGAGGATGACCCCTGCTATGTTTGACCATCTCTTAATGCTAGTAGAACCTAAGGTCCGTAAGCATCCAAGTAGGAAGAATGCATTGTGCCCATCATTTCGTTTATGCCTTACTTTACAGTAAGTATCTCGATAAAGAAGCAGCTGCAATTTACCACACATCTTTTGTGTCTGTAGCTATTTAGCAGAGGGGTGCTCAATGAAAGAAATTTCACGCAATTATTACATAGGAAAGGCCACAGCACATGTAATTATCAGGGAGATCTGTACTGTTTTATGGGATGTGCTGAAGGACATATACATTCCTGAGCCTACTATTGAAAGAATGGTTGAAGTCAGTAAAGGATTTTATAGGCGTTGGAATATGCCGAATTGCTTAGGTGCTTTGGATGGAAAGCATGTTTCCATCCAAGCACCTTATCACTCTGGCTCGGAATATTTTTCTTATAAGAAAAGCTTTAGGTAAATATACTCAATATACATATATTAAGATGTTGATGACTAAACTTTTTTTTCAGTTTGGTATTGATGGTGGCTTGTGATTCGTATTATAAATTTATATATGTGGATATTGCGGCTCCAGGATCATTGCATGACAGCTACATTTTCAGACAATCTAACTTCGGTAGGGCCTTTTTAAGCAATGAATTCGAAGATCGATTGCCACAGGCAAAGGTGTTACCGAACTCGAACATTGTCCTGCCATATTTTCTGGTGGCTGATCAAGCCTTCCCGTTGCATAAACGTATAATGCGTCCATATCCTGGGCAAAGACTAGGAGAAGAAAAAAATATTTTTAATTATAGGCTTTCGAGAGCTAGAAGGACAATCGAAAATACCTTTGGAATTTTGGTTCAAAGGTGGTGGATCCTTAGAAAGCCTATAGTGGGTGATATATCTACTTGTACAAAAATTGTGCAAGCAGTTGTGGTACTGCACAATTATCTACAAGCAGAAGAATCTGACTTGCCGGTGCACAAGCAACGATATTGCCCAACTGGATTAGCAGACCAGGAGAAAGATGGTGATGTTACACCAGGAATATGGCGCCAAGATCCATTCCAACTGCAATCTGTGGGCCGTATTGGAGCTAATGTTGCATCAGTCAATGTGCAACAAAATAGGAATTTGTTGGCACAGTATTTTGTTTCTGATGCTGGTGCAGTTCCATGGCAATGGAATCACATATTACGTGATTCGCTACCATAAACCAAAATTTTTTATATGTAGTTAATTTTATGGGATAGTTATAATTACGTAGGTTTTATATTCACTATATATATATATATATATATATATATATATATATATATATATATTGGTAAATCGACGTTGACGCACCCAAATACAAATCGACGTACCGGCACCCGGCTTTTGAATGAGATAAAGCTACGTTCAGACACCTATATATGAGCAGAATCATATATGCGATGTGGCACCACCTATATATGAAGGTCAACTGTACAGTCGATTTCCGACCGCGCAGACCCTTTGTTTAGTGGAATGCGGTTCTAACAATAGGGGACCCCTACCTGTACTTACCCACATATTAAAAACACTTTTGGACGTTATTTAGTTTACTAAGCATACTTTCAGTTTGAGATTAAAATACATGCTTCTGTTTTCGAGAAATACCCACCCGATGAATAACCGTGTATTTACTTTATTTTAGATACATTACCTAGTTCAATTTATTGGGGCCGCTGCATTAATTTGATAAAATTATTAAAATATCTTTTAATAGGAACTTGAATACGATATTTTTAACGTAACCTTCAGTTTCACCGCAGAATGGTATATAATTTCTTTTTCTCACGATGGTCATTTTGCAATTTGGAATTTTTCAATAAAGATTGCTTTTTATTATTGTCATTACCACCTACTAAGATTTTCTTTTACCAGGATAATTTATTCAAATAAAATAAAGCGTGATATGTTCTAAATTTAACTAATTATCATTTAATTAGATTCATTTTTACAGCTTAATTAATAATAATCATTCCAAGCCGGTTTTCCACATATTGGTTTATATGTTATATTATAAGTAGGTAATTCACGCCCGTGATCCGTTTCCAAAACACTCTTTTGAAAACTAAATAACTTTAGTAGCCATAGTACTTTTGTATTAACTAGAAAATAATTCTGTATTTGAATAACTAAAAAAATAAAATTGACCATCGCATCGTAGGAAAAATTACCTCCGCCATTCTGATGGCAAATTATAAATTGCGTTAAGCACACTATCACATTGAAAATATTTTTCCCATTTAACAAACCCCATATATTCTGGAAAAAAGCTAGTTGCACATCAATGATTAATGGTATCCCTTATTTTTTAAATATTAAAAAGGGCAACTGTTATCTCTTCTTTCGTCCGTCCGTCCGGACCCAGTTCTGCGGTTTTGAACTACGTTTAGGAGAATTGTTTTAGAGTAAAATTTGCAAAAAGTTCCTGTTTGAAGAAAGTTGCCTTGGTTGTCCATATTGGTTCAAACTATTGAGACGGCATTTTGATTGAAATCATCTCTCCTTGAATCACATCTGATAAGCAACAAGTTCAAAGAGATCGTAAGCAAACAGCTTTGCTTATCCGTCTTCCAGTACATGGATGTTATCTCTTTGGATAAAATCAATCATAAGAACTCTAAAATTGTTTGCTGAGGATCATATGTTACCTAACAGGTTGTTTGATAATTCATAATAAAATTTGCGAAAAGTTGCTTTTTTGAAGGAAGTGGCCTTGGTTGTCAATATAGGTTCAAACTATCGAGACGGCCTTTTTGATTTAAATCATCTAATTCATCCTCCAATCACATCTGATAAACAAGTTTAAAGAGATCGTCAGCAAACAACCTTGCTTATCCATCTTCCAGTACACGGATGATCTCTATGGTTAAAAGCAATCATAAGAACTCTAAAAGATATTTGCTGATTATTATATGTAACCTAAAAGGTTGTTCGATATTTATAAATAAAATTTACAAAAAGTTCCTTTTTGAAGAAAGTTACCTTGGTTGTCCATATTGGTTCAAACTATAGAGACGGCATTTTTGATTTAAAATCATCTAATTCCTTCTCTAATCACATATAAGAAACACCAAGCACGAAAAGATCTGAAAAATGACTGAACTCACTGTGTTTTAGTAAGTTAAATCCATTTTTTTTGGATTATGTGTTATACGACCCCGCTAAATAAAGCAAAATGGGTAATGTGGAAAAACGTATTGACTTAATAAAATTCGAGAAAAAAATGCCTTTTAAAAAGCTCTTGTTGAATCTTTACTGAACATCAAATTTTGGAAAGCAAAAATAGATTGCAACGCAATTATTGTTATCTCCGTTTTTTCTACCATTGTTTTTCGCTCTTAAACCTTATCGAAATCCTACGCCAAAAAAACTCGTCTCCAACCCTGGAATATTCAATCTCGAAAGATTCGACTCCGAAGATAATCCGTACAGTGGGCTCAAATTTAAAAAAATTGTAAAAAGTTATTAAGCTATCTTTTGTAATTAAACGCTCAAAAAATCTTAAAATTCATTTTCTTTAATTTTATTTCTGGCAACAAATTCCTCCAAATAAAATGATAGATGAATGCCTGCCAATATTATCTAAAATATGAATATGTAATTAAGATAATGTTGAGCAATTAAAGGTAAATTAAGAAATCCTTTGATATCCAAAAAAGATATTATATAGAAAGGTAATGACATCCGTTGGATTATTTCAATACAAACAAAAATCTACCCTATCTATTATGTTACAAAGCAGACTAATTTAATGAGATTTAAATGTTTGATAATTGGCATTCTTTTGTATAATTTGAAATATGTTCCCTCCGAATTAATGAAAGGTATTAAACACTGATTAGTGTTCTAATGCCCTCTCAACTGAACGTTTATTTGTTTGTTTCTTGAAACGTTTGGTGCTCTTTTCTTATACTTTGGCGGGAATACGGATTTTGTTTTTTGGTTAATGAGTATAGTAGTGTTTTTTAAATTTTTTTTTAATCTGCTGTTTGACCACGTAATGTGTTGTACTTGTACCTATATGAAATAGTTTTGAACTTTGAAGAAGATGGATATCTACTGTTGTTGGTGTTCAGAGAGCGTAAGTTTTTAAATTTTTACCGCATTTTTGAAAAATGGATTATTACGTCCGTCGTGTGAGGGACGAGATCTCAACTATGGGAAGTAGTGTAAAAGCCGTTTATGTCTCCTTTGTAGGCCCCGTATTAGTGAGGAAAGAAATGATTTTTTCTTAATCACTTCGGGATGATGTCCAACTTTGTCCAAATTTCGTAGAGGAATCGTCAAATTATAATAAACGTTATTCAACTTCGATGTTATATTTTACTCTACTCATAAACGTTTATCGACAAATGGAGACGTACATAAAAAATATCGTCAAAACATATTGACTTAATGCACAGGAACTAGATTTTGTGATCTTTTTGTCATACTCCCCCTTTATTTAAGTTAGTAGAGAAAAATCTTCCTTTATTCATTAGTTTTGTCGCAGAAACTGAAAAATGTATTGACCTAATGCACAATAACTAACTTAGTCTTGGTAAATTTTGTTAAAAACGCAGCAAAAAAGCGTTACCGCAATAGGCAGGGGCAAGAAATTAACCCACGTATGAAAAATGCCTTTCGTCGTCCGCACGTTTTAATTAATCAGTTGATAGCTTCGCACATTTACACCTTTGTGCAAAATTTTCAAACTTCTTAAATACCTACTACGTTGAATTACGGTTTCTACTACGTACACGTCTCTTTTAAAACGTACCTATCACCCCAAATGCTTCAGGTGCTGTAGAAAATCTAAAAACACGCAAAAAGGGCCTATTTCATTTCCAACGGGGCTATTTTTGGGAGTGTTGCTTGCTGCCGTCAACTTCAGGATTAAAATAAGCACTTTCGTCCCGTGGTATATAATATACTAATTCCTGAGGAAAACTTCTTTGGCGTTCCTGAACCTATACACTTACTGCAAGTCTTTTGGTTTTCGATAATGTGGTCACCGATAACCAGCCACCAGTTTCACGAGAAGGGTGGTGGTAAGTTTTTGGCGATTTATTGTAACCAATGATATTCGGTAGTCTGGAAATGATTGTTTACGTAATTCGTACCAGTTTAATGTTTTGGATTAAACGACTACCATGGCCCAACTTTAAAAAAATGGTAAACTATGAAAATTGAATTATACAGAGTTGTATAACTCAATAGGTTGCATCTATTTAGAATAAGCAAGTCTTTTGGTTCCTTGTACTGTGGTCGCCGATGACCATTCAGCAGTTTCACGAGGGGTCTAGTAATAAGCTTCTGGCGATTCATTAGAATCAGTAGCTTTCTATTGATATTCTGTAGCCTGGTAATGAATGTTTGGGTAGTTTGTACCAGCTTAATGTTTTGGATTAATCGACTACCATGGCCCAACTTAAAAAAAAAGGTAAACTATGAAAATTGAATTATACAGATTTGTATAACTTAACAGGTTGTATCTATTTAGAATAAGCAAGCCTTCTGGTTCCTTGTAATGTGGTCACCGATAGCTATGCACCAGCTCCACGAAGTGCCCAGTGCAAAGTGTTTGGTGATTTAACGAAGCAAGTGAGTTTCTAATGATATTCTGTAATCTGGAAATGATTGTTTACGTAATTTGTACCAGTTTACAGTTTTGGATTAAACGACTACCATGGCCCAGCTTTTCAAAAAATGGTAAATTATGAAAATTGAATTATACAGATTTGTATACCTCAACAGGTTGCATCTATTTAGAACAAGCAAGTCTTTTGGATTCTGATACTGTAGTCGTCGATAACCAGTTTCACGTGGTGCCTGGTAATCAGTTTTTGGGGATTTATTAAAATCAATAGGTTTCTAATGATATTCTGTAGTCTGGAAATGAATGTTTAGGTAATTTATACCAGCTTAATTTTTTGGATTAAACGACTACCATGGCCCAACTTTTCAAAAAATGGGTAATTATGAAAATTGAATTATGAAGAGTTGTATAACTCAAAAGGTTGTGTCCATTTAGAATAAGCAAGTCTTTCAGATTCTGATACTGTGGTCCCCGATAACGGTCCAGCAGTTTCACGAGGAGCGTCGTGATAAGTATTTGGCGATTTATTAGAACCAGTAGATTTCTAATAATATTCTGTAGTCTAGAAAGAAACGTTTAGGCAATTTGTGCCAGCTTTATGTTTGGGATTAATCGATTACCATGGCCCAAATTTTCAAAAAATGGTAAACTATGAAAATTGAATTATGCAGAATTGCAAAACTGAACAGGTTGTATCTATTTGCACAAGCATGTCTCTTGGTTCCTGATAATGTGGTCTCGATAACCATCTAACAGTTTTCGAAGTGCCTGGTGATAAGTTTTTGGCGATTTATTAAAACCAGTTAGGTTTCTAATAATATACTGTAGTCTGGAAGTTAATGTTTCGGTAATTTGTACCAGTATAATGATGTGGATTAATCGACTACCATGGTCCAACTTATATTATTGTATAGATCTACCACCATTAACTAATTAAAACTTCCTTGACTGCTATTTTTTAAATTGTGGCGAGAATTGGCCGTTATGCTATACAATTTCCAAAATAAATGTACATCATCAAATTCATATCAGTAATAGAAATCAACATAATCGATTTTGACTTTGCTATCAATCAACATCCTTAATCCTTACACGTGTAATTCATAAATTGGGTTTCAAATACCAAAATTACGAATAAAAAAATAATCTTACAGTGTACAATGTGGCCAAACTTACTTTTAATTTTAGGAGTCGTTTGAAAGCATGCAATAATGTCACCTTATAAACAAATCCAATTAACGATCAGCGTAATTAAAATGACGCGCAAAATCTAACTGCAGTAGGGAGTTGATCATGTTCTATAAATTTAAAAGGGTAAATATGCAAACACGTATACTCAAAGGTTACCTAACAAATTTTTTCTAACGGTCAATGTTAGATCGATCTTCCTTACAAACGCCGCTAAAAAGTTCAGTAGTGTTCGACTCTTTGTAATTATAAAGTAACCTTAGGAATATTAGCAAAATAACCTTTTATATGAAGTGCGCATTGCAATGCGAAAGCTTGTAATCGATTCATTTTAGGGAAAATTGCGTTTGTTAACAAAGACGATAAGCGATGTCCTTTAAACGAAAAATATAATTCCTAGCAACTCGTCGACAAAATAGAAGTACGTAGGTAGACAACTGGGGTCATAAAAGGGGAGCTATAATCGGTGAGAAGCGGTTGACCTTGCCTTCAATGCATGCTAAAATTTCACGGTGCCACAACGTAAATGGTGCCAGTTAGACAATTTGTAAATATTTCCGACAGCAGCGCCGCCTTAAGACATACGCGTGTAACCAAAATCGCGATTCTATAGGTATATGGTCAAAGTGGCACCCTCGCCATACTTCGTTTTTAGAGTCCCATAGGGTGCCTGAACGTAAATATAGTCGAAAACGTTGTGGCACCTTAAATTGGTGCCACTACGCATATATGGGTGCCACAACGTCTATATATGCTCATTATTGGTGCCACTTGAACGTGTTTCCTATATATATATATATATATGTATTCCTATGATACTCAATGCCAAAAATATCTAAACTAGAAATTTAACTACAGAATGTATTCACTACAAATTTTCTACTCCGCCATTTCAAACTATTTATTTGTTTCATTTCTTCTCATCATTCTTTACCAATTAATCTCCAAACTTTCAGTTTCAAGGCGTATCTTATTATTATTCACTAGAATAAGCTCATTAAAATTTTTGTTGAATATTATGTTTTTATTTATAAAAAGGTAGACAGAAAAAATACAAAAAAAGTAACAATTAAAAACTTAACTAAATATCTTAACATTGTAAATTCTTATAAGTATTTTTGCTCTCATTTTCTTTCGTGGACATTGAATTTGTTGTAAAGATTTTGTAAGGCTTTCACAAAATAACTCCTCTTCACTTTTTTGAGTATCTAATATGACATTTGCTTTTTGTATGGTCTCTACGAGGATATCATCCACATCACTGTGTACTTTTTTTGACACCCTTTGTCGTAGCTGGCCAGCTTTGCGTTTATGTGAAACAGCTACAGGTTCGGTAACCTGGGTAGCCAGTTCATCAGCCGGTGGATCATCCTGTGTCGAATACACCGACGACTCTGACACACCTGATTCGGCCCCCTCGTCCTCTGGCTTTTCCGTTAATACACTCATCGTGTCCCAGACATTTGATGCTCTGGAACACGATGGGCCTGTTTCCGTACCGGAAATGGTTCCAGAGCATGTCGCTTTCACATTGGAAACAGTGCTCCTTCGTGGCACTATGTGTGCGTTTATGAAATTCATTGCAGACATGTGTATCCACACTGTTTGAGCCCCCGAACCAGATGGAATTGTTTTTGTCTTCCGCAATTCTGCTGCATATCGGTTACGCAAACTATTCCATCTGTTTTCGACATTCTCGGCTGTTAAATACAATAAATTAAATAAATGGAAAAGGTTCAATGATTGTACTTACGTGTATCATTAAATATCGCCGCGATGGATTTCCAGGCATTCTCCCTCACCAGCTTATTTTTAAAGTCTTTATGCCGCCTGTTGTACAACACTTCAAATTGTTCTACAAGTTCAATTAAAGTGGCGTCCTCCATGTCTATTAGCCAAATGTTGGAAAAATAACAAGTGCACATTTTATGGTGTCTGCAAATATATAATACCTACCCTCTGCTTTGAAGGTCACGCAAAATATACTAAACAAAATAAAAACGCGGTAAACGCCAGTATTTAAATTTAGCGGCGCGGGAACATTATTTAAATTCCCGGTATGAATCGCATTTACGAATCAGTACGCGTATGCGCACTACGATTTTCACCTAAAAATTTATCTTAAGAGATAAAAGTTGACGAACTCTTAAATTAAATTAAGTTGTTAAGTTAAGTTAAATACGTGCATAAACAGAGTCACATGAAATTGTAGGTTCAACTAGTAAATTAAATTAAAGTTAAGTTAAATAACGTTGCATAAACCCACCATTAATAGTGAAATATCTTTTTTGTATGAAACTCTGCAATAGGTAACAATTAATGCACCTTATTTATGGGCAAACGTTGAAGTTGTAGTTGTAACGCATTTGAGATATAAAGAAATGTTTAGTACCTAAGTGAAAGGTTACTTCTTCTATATGTAACTCTAATGGGTTAATAATAAATATACTTCGATTACAACTAAATGTAGATTTTTTACTGGTAATATGTTTGAAGTATTTGGAACTCTTCGATATCTTATGTTAAGTGTAACTTATATTTAACACTACAAACATGATCTATCACATATGATATATTGTTTTACATGAAATGTTCAGTCCTTACACATTATGCATTATGAAATACTTACTACCGAATGACTTCTTATCTTACTTCAATTTAAACACAGTTGTTTTTAAAATCAAGTGAACTGTGCTTTCATCTAATGCATATCTTGATCTTGTTGGGTAGCGTGTACGACGATTAAAATAAATTATATCCCTTGTAAAATATCAATTTATTTTATATCTTAATTACAAAATACTAAACAGAACAGAAACAATACCTATTCTTATAATACAAAATACCTAGCTAGGTAGGTATATCCTATATCTATGATAATAATTTGCCTATCAGCATAACATCAATTGAATCGATTATTATATAGTAGACCATACTATTAAGTAAAAAATATAAAATGTAAGAAATGTCCAGTACTGTAACATCGTAATAAAACGTTTATTGATTTGTTTGATATTATTTGAAAGTAAGTAAGTATTGCAGAGATCTTATAAACAGTACCTATACCAAGATCAACATGGCTGCTATACCTACACATTGCTCAAGGATATGTGAAAGTAAGTTTCGTTTAGGAGCGTATAAATTATACCTATATGATTTAGGTTTAGATACTTACCCTGAAATGTGGGAATATACCTATATAGGTACCATAACGCCACGCGTTTAATAGTGTTTCAATTGATGATTCCAAAACACGTCGACCAAGCTGCACAAGTTGTAAAGCACGTATAATGAATTGGAATGGCAAAGGCAAAGTGACAACTATGTCACTATATTTAACAAAACCTAATTGTTCTTACCAGGAAGACGTTTGCTTTCTGTGCACATTCAGTATACTTGAATAGCACTAACAGATCTCATAATTAATAAACATGCTTTAAAATTTATCAAAGATAGGTATATCTATTACATTTGAAAAGCGCATTTGAAATAAAGGCATCATTTGTTTGTACGAAGAAAAACATATTGATCCTTAATATATTAAGATATGGCCTCCAGTAATTTAAATTTACATCTAATTCGTGGTGTATTAGGTGTAAATGTTCCAAGTACAAACAAGAACGCAATGGAATAGCTCCAAGACATTACGCCTTGCAGTATAGCGTTGTGAAATATACATATAAGTTGATTGTAGGTTGTTTTTAAAAAATGGCACCATGCACTTATTACCGTAAGCAGTATTTGAGTCAATTATATAATTTTTTGTCATTGGGTTATTATTATATATATTGTCTTATTACAATTATTCAATTGTTATTATTTAGAGTCAAATGCTACAGGCTTTTTGGGTCGAAATGTTACTATGTTAATAATAAATGCCTTCTTTTCTCTCAGTGTACCACGTCAGGTCAGAGGACAACCCCGCTGATATAATATCGCGAGGATTAAGCCCAGAAGAAATCTTGAATAACAACATTTGGTGGGAGGGTCCGGTATGGCTTAAAGACAGTTCATACACCTTAAGCAAAATACAAAGATCAATGAAATTTCGGTCACATTCATACAATTCCACATATCTATTTGAAACCGTGGATTTCTATGCGCTCTTCCCACCCACGTATTCTCAAAATATTCCAAGAAGTCTTGGTGGGTATCCGTATTACCAAATGTTCCCAAAAATACGCGAGCCAAGTTTTCAAATCGAGCTAACACGTCCTCCGGTTGACAAAAAGATAATGCAGTAAATTGTCTAAGGATACTATTATATTCGGCATCATTAGCATAGCGGACTTGCATTCCAAGCCTTTGAATATTTCTCCATATACTTTGAGCAAAATGGAACAAACATCCATGTATATGAATTCCAGGAATGCAATCACGAAATGCATTTTCTTCCGCTTTTTCAAAATCAATGATGCAATGCGTTGGTCTGCGTAAAGCTGCTTCAGCAACATTTTCATCCATTTTACTTAGAAACATATTAAGAGCTAACGTATAATGTTGTTCTGTTTTAGATGGAAGTAAACAGTAAACGAACGGCAATACTCTGTTCCGGTACAACCCATGAATAACCCAAACTTGATAAAATATTTTGGGGGAAACTTTAAATGTTCCATCTGTTAACCAAACGCTGCAACTACTAAGTCGAATTTGGTCCGTGCGAGAAGAAAAAATAATTATTCTATTGTCATCATCTTCGCCACTGTCGAAACACAAAAAGTCTTCGGGTGGTTCAGTTAACGTACTTCTGAGTTCCATTGGAATTACAAAATCGCCTCTGTTGTGTGGAATATTACCCCTTCCTTTCCTAGCTCTGGTCACCTTAAAATAAAAATGAGGATTATGAAAAAATGAGAATTATTTGATAAACAGTTACATGTTTTTTGGAGCAGTTTTTGCATTTGCAGGACTGAACTTATGAAACTGGTGTGGCAGGTAGTGTCATTAGCAATGGCCTAAATTTGTTGTTTGTACCTTTGTAGTATCCGTACTTTGTTAAATTCAAAGATTCAATAAATGGTTGCAATGAATTTTCCCAGAAGTATAACTGTGCAGCACACCTAAGGATATGAAGCATGTAGCTATCTGATGATTTGCATAACATCCATGCTGGCGAGCATTGCATGAGTACCTTTTTTACCCTTTAAGTTCATAAACTGTTCGGAATACGCCAGGTGTAGATACATCACAAATTGAGGAATCATCACTTTGAAGATTACCAAAATTACTTCCTGATGGATATGCAGACATTTAATATTGGAACTAATTCGAGGGGACATTACCAAAACTGAGGCCATTATGTGAGAAGTAATTTCTGCGGAATCGCAGCGCGATGGGCAGGACGGATCCAGATGGTGAGCGTTTCCTCCAATGTGCTGGGCCGAACCATTCCTTAGGTGCCGAGCACAGCCACCGACCAGACGGCCCTACGCGCCCTTAAATTGGCCCAGAGCTCTTACGACCGTAACGTAACTCCAAGTGAGATAAATATGGTTGGCCTTTTACACGTGTCCAGACGCCATCTCAGGCACAATAAAGACTAGCAACCTGGCGCTACCACTAGGGATGGAATCGGTCCGGTCCGGTCTTCTGAACCGGACCGTAATCTGAAATGATCCAGATCGGACCGAAGCTCCGACCGCAAAAAATCAGTGGGGACCGGACCGGTACAGAAGAACTATCAATATGTGAAACGGATGACACTATGAACGAGTTAATCATTCTTCTTTTAATTTTCAAAAAAAGCTAAAAAATAAAGTCTAGTAAGAAATTTAAAAATTTAAAATGTTTTTTTGCTTTGCTACGAAAACGAAAGGATTAATGCGAAGCTTATAAAACTTCACTAATAAATAATTTATACTTAGCCACGTTCGTGTAGTTTTATTTTAAGTAAAGATAAGTATAAAAAAAACTTTTCACAATATAAATAAAGCAACAACAAAAAATGCCATCACTAAATGTTTGCTTGTAGCCAGGACTGAAGGCACAAAAGACTCTTAGCTGATTCATGACTTAACCTGCTTCTTTGCTTCCGTATTACGAGACCAGCTTTTGAGAATAGTCTCTCGGCGGGCACACTGGTTGCTGTTACGCTAAATAAATCCCGAGCCATGGCACTAAGTACAGGATATCTACTTTCATTAATTTTCCACCAGGCTAAGATATCAATATGACCATCACATCTTGGGAGAGCTAAGTAATTTTGTAACTCGGATTCATTGTCCATTTTCATTCTTTTGGATGTATATAGAAAGTTAAGGTCGAAGTCGTCTTCATCATCGCTTTCCGATGCCGATAGTTGTGTAGGTAACATAGACTCTTCAGCTGCTCTTGCACTTTGATATTTATTAAATAATTCTTTAAATACAGAAAAAGACTTGTTCTTCAGATCTCTACCCCAACTTGTAAGGTCGAATGCTTCTAATTTATGCCTTGGATCTAAAATTAATACCGCACAGTATAACCAGTTTGTAAGTTGATAATGTTTAATAATTTTGTCTCTGGCACTTCGAAGAGCTAGCAAAAATCGGTCTTTTGTGTCTGTTCTATTAGTTTCTCTTTCTTCGTCTAACATGTTCATTGTTGTTTCCATTTTGTCTAATAACATGTTTACGCTAACCACTACAGATGGCAGCGTGGCATACTTGTCACCACCTAGTTTGTCTGACACTTTTCTGACCATTCGTAAAAATTTCTCTACATTTTCCAACAGACACCATTCATCTTCACTCAATCTTAAGTGTTTCAAATCTTTATCGCTAGCACATAAGCAGTTGACTCCCTCTTTTAACTTCAATGCGACAGCTAACATTTCTTGGGTGGAATTCCAACGAGTTGGAACGTCCAGAATGAGACACCTGCCAGTTGGTGCGCCTGCTGTTTCACATGCACTTTTGAACCTATTTCGTAGTTGTTCCGATCTTCTCACTCTCTTAGCTATTTCCCTCACTTTTGCAACACAGTTATGTTCCTCTGAGTTCTCTTCGGTATTGTTAATTATCTCTTCCTCTTCATCACTCACTGAAACTTCCTCCCCCGAGTCATCTTCGTCTTCATATAATTCTTGGTATTCATGTTTGTCAAGATTTAATGTCTTAAGTAAATCTTCAACAGCTAGATTTAGAACGTGAGCCATACACCTAAAATGTTGGTTTTCACTGTCGAATCCTGGCAATATATCCTCTAATTCTCGCATGAATGCAGTATTAGCAGCGGCGTTGTCTACAGTTATTCCTTGTATCTTATGGTCGATTTTATAAGTTCGAACTGTTTCGGAAAATATTTTGGCTATGTCCTTTCCGGTAAGATTCCCATTCGAAGGAACAAAATCGATTACCATTGATTTGAGATCCCAATTGTCATCAATAAAGTGCGCAGTAATCCCATAATAGGATTTCCCATTTATAGCAGTCCACCCGTCTATAGTAAATGAAATTTTGGATTTATTTTTTTGTAATAATTGCATAACATTATTCTGCAATTGAGTTTTTCTACCAGGCAACTTCAGGGAAGGATTACAAAGCTTGAAAAAATGTTTAGTTGCATCGTCGTCAAAAAATGTAAACGGAAGATATTTTGCTGAGACCCAGTCAACGATTGAATTGCTTGTCATTTTCTGTTGGAATGGAGTCTGAAACATACGATACGACTCTTTCAGAAGAGGGCATTGCATTAGTGACATTGTAGTAGTTATAGTTAGTAATTACTAAACTAAACCTTTATTGGAAGAGGGTTACATAAAAAATTTGGTCAAGGCGTTGACTGATCAAAGACTTCTGTGAAACGCCATGTAATTGATTCGCATATTTATCAGCTTTGGTCCAATAGTAAAGTGTGTTTTTTAAGTAGTCATATACCTTAATAATTTCTAAATAACGCCATCGGCTTTCCAATAACACACGATTTTTTAGCGTAATTCCTAATGAAGCTGGGTATGACTGTCGGCCGTCCGTGCGAGGCTTTAGCTACTTTCACAATTCTCAATAGATTTAGATTTTTTTTAAATTTGGTAACCTATAGTCTGGTAGCTGAACCAAGAAAAATTTTTATGATTAATGTGCGCATGCGCAGAGTGTGCAATGTCAACTTCTGTATTTATTAACGAGGTTCTAGCGAGTTCATGATTTTAGATTTTCTGGCCGTCCGTCCGTGTACACGATAACTTACGAGCGGTTTCGAATCATCATTCAATGAAGAACTGATTAAATTTTCAGTTACCCAGGAGCTAGTTTCCTATATTTGTTACAAGTTTATTCTTGCTTATAGTATTTATCAAAGTGTAAAGTTCCATCTTCTTAAAAAACACCCTAAGTAAGTGTCACAACCCTCATGAGGATGGGTCAGTCGTTGTGTACTTGGGCAACCTACCTAGCGCATGGTAAATATTATTGAATGGTTTAGCGACAATAAGATTAAATAAGGACTTCTTATGAAGTTTAAAAGCGGGTAAGATGAAACAAACCTACTTCTTACCTTAAACTGAAACATCTCGGTTAATAACGTTGTTTGACAAGTTCTACTGCTTCCCGCTCCCGATGACTGCCCTTCATGGGAAATCAGCTGTGTATCCGGAAATAGCATAGTATACTCCTTCTTGTGCTTTGATTTCAGATGCCTTGAAATTGTACTGGTTCCGCCTCCTGTGATTTTATATTCCGCTTTGATTTTTTTTGCCTTGCACAACACACATGTCGCAAGTTTCGCATTTTTTGAAATAATTTTGAAAATTTATTGAATTTGCTTTTCTTCGACACTTGCACGCCTTCTTCTGGAACTTTGTCTTTATCAAGAACAACTCCACTTCCCTCGCTGCCACGGCTATCGTCACTGCATTCATAATTTGGGTTTTTCACACTATCGTCACTGTCAAAATCCATTTTTAAAAGTAAGAACGCTCAGCTCAAAGGTTGTAATTTGGAATAAAGACTGTAACTGTAACTGTAGACTATTCGCGTCACTGTTTTGATTAATAAATTATTATGTAACGTTAGCATTAGCACCATTCGCACTTTTGTAAGTTAGGTACTGGACTGTTTTCACGACTATTTCCAATTAACAAATAAGAGACGTTAGTCAGCACTAATTCATTTGCGTTACGATGGAATAAATCCCTTCCTAAAGTGTCAACTTATGTTTTAGTTATGACGTTTGGACGACCAGTGCGGGTTACAGTACCTATAATCTTTAACTTAAATAACTTTACCTCGAGCTTTACCTAATCCCTTTCTCAAATTTCAATACTTTTCGACCCTTGCCGACATTGCACAAATCAGGAAGCGGGATGATTAAGGTTTCATACTAAATCAGTAAATCAATCACATCGATTATAGACATATTATGTAATATCAATGGCAACAGGCAGGTGGTGTCCCTGCATATTAATACGCAACATCCCTTACCAAGCAGTTTAACCGACCGATCGAGCATAGGTGAAGTAACGCAATAATACAATACAATACAATAACAACGTATTGGCGATTGCCGTACCTACCTTTACGTTTAGCATATTCCCAAAATCAACAAAGGAAGTGGTAAAACGATTCTTGGCTAATCTCTAAAGATATTTCCTTTTCTGTTTTAAGGGTAAGCATAACATTATAAATACCGCCGTCCGCCAGGCACTAGAATTCTAAGAAGGCATGTTCCGCAGAGAAGAGGTAATCCTCTGGTTGGGGTGGTAGCAAACGTCAAGTGACACCTTTAAAAATACGTGTAAAAATAATTTCTTTATTGGAAATTCGTGTTTATTTATTTAAGCAGTGATGTAAAGACATCAAACACATGAAAAGTTGCCAAATGGACCTTACGCTCTGAAAAAAGACAACCAAAATCCATATACCTAGTATGCGTTTGCATAGGAGGTAAATATATAACAGTAAAATTACCTAAAACTCCATAAAAAAATCTCGAAAAAATATTCCGGGACTTTTATCTCTTGTCGATTCTTTCCTTGATTTTATCAATGATTCATAAACATGCAAAAAACGGTTGGTAAAGGAAAGGAAGGTTCCTCATTTAAAATTTTGCGCCCTAGATGAGACGACGTGATAAGTATAAATATTAATATGACATAATATACCTTTTAAAAAAATTTACATCAATTAATTTTTATATAGTGTACCTACATTGCCCAATTGTGCTCGATGATAAGCTATTAAAGGAAATGTTTCATTACGGTCTGGACCGAAAAGACCGTTTTTGTCGGTCCGCTCCGCGGTTGAAGGACCGGACCGGCTCGAAAATGTTAGGGACCGGACCTAAAACCGGACCGATAAGTTGAATCTAGGGACCGGACCGAGGACCGGCCCGGTCCAAAGACCGAGACCGCGACCATACCTAGCTACCACGTATCCCCATGCGCTAAGGAACCTTTCCAACGCTGGTCGAACCGGACGTAGCTCCCGATAAGTGAAGGAAAGCTTTACTCAACGCCGGGCCAAATTGATACAGGCATGTGGACCTGGACCCATGCCCGACATACCTCCAATGAGACCATCAGAGACCTTCCAACGTGGTCAGGCAAACTAGTCTATCCCAATTAAGGACAAGCAGTAATTAACTGCACGCACAAATGCACATTCTGCGGGCATTGCATTCGACACCCCTAAGTCTAATTTACTAATTATCAACATACTCCTACTCAAGAAGGTACCTTCGGTAATTAATTATCTACTAATAACTCGTAATCTCATACGTAAATCATATGTACAACGAATTACATTCATACAAGCAGAGGTACTCACTCACTTTGGTAATTCGAATTAATCCAATTAACAAGTGCACGTCACAACACTTAGAACTCTTGAATACGATTATGGTCGAAGCACGAAACAATACTGACCAAATCTCCCCCTTGGAATTCGTATTCGAAGTACTAATAAGTATCGCCACCCTCAATTGTCGGTCCGATGCGCATGATTAACTTACCCTCTTAAGTCCGCTTTCGGTTGGCAGTTTTATTGGTTTCTAGGTAAATTATTGGACATGCAAGTGTGGGAAATGAAACACGTGTGGCACTAAGGCGAACAAGGGCTCTATTGATCAAATTACATTTTGTAAAACACAAGAAAAAAAAACTACGTATTACACTCGGCCATCCTGTCGCTCACTTCGCCCTCGAAGTGGTGATCGTCTTCCGAACCACTGGAATCGCACGGCACTCCATCGCTGCCGCTATCACTATCAGTTGCATCTGACAAAGCGCCGGGTGGAACCCATCGTTTCAGTTTATCGACGGCCACCACTCGCTCATACGTCGAACGTTTTTGAGTTCTAGGGGAACCCTCCATATCCATGATTACGTACCGGTCGTTTGGTAGTACCTCCTTCACTACCATTGGTCCACTGTACCTTGGAAGCAACTTTCTACTCGTACCAGTAGATGCTTCATGCTTCTCGACCAGTACCATATCACACTTGTGGTACACATGAGGAGCTTTCCTCTTCTTATCAAACTGCCTCTTTTGAGTCTGCTGCACGTCCTTGATCCTCTCGGCGGCGTGTTCTCTCATTGAGACGAGGTCCTCAATTACTTCCGGAACGAGATTAAGCGCATCCGCTAATTCTAGGGACTCTCGCGGCCTAGGCCGATAGCCATGCAGCAGCTCAAATGGGGTCTTGTTGACCATACTGTTAATGGCATAGTGGATGTGTTGAACATTCAAGTCACATGTGTCTTCTTCTAGCGTGGATGTCAATAGTGCGCTTAAAATCGTCCGGTTGAAGGGTTCGTTCTGCCCATTGGCCCTAGGTGTGGACACAGCGTTAAGGATGGCTTCGGATGCCATGGTCTTCACAGAATTGCTTAAAGCCCTTAGACGTGAACCTGGAACCTTGATCGCTAATGATTCGAGGGGAACCCCGTACGAATTGAACACCTCCAGTAGTGCAATGATCACATGGCGGGTGACCGTAGATGTTGCGTTGTGTGTTCTTTATATTTAACTCCCAACGATAAATAACGATTTAAAACTGCTAATAAACTTTTATTTTAATCACATTGACAACTACTTTCATTCTCATCGATTTTTATCCCCTATTATTTCGTCGTCCTAGAAACCAGGATCATTAGTAGCGGACTACCTGGTCGCCACAATGTCACTGCCTTCATAAGCCCATCCACCACCCTGAAAAGATATTCATTTCCGCGTTTCGATTTCGGGAATGGTCCTAAATGGTCGATGTGCTACCTTCTCTATCGTGTGAAGAAACCCTTCCTTCCTACCGGACGCTTTCTTCCCGTACAGGATCTTGTAGGAGTCTTCGGGAGTCAGACCTTTGCTCTTTCCCGGGTCAATTAGTTTTTCGGATGAAACACATTGACAAAGGGCACATTTTTCCCAGTCCATAACTGACGCGATAAGTGCGTTACAATCCATATTCCTTCTATCCTTCTCTCCCTTCTTTTCTATTATTTTCTTATCCTTATTCTTGTCTTGTCCTATTCTTCTCCATACTTATTCTTACTTTTCTTTATCCGACTTAAATTAACTGTAGGGGAAGGTGTTGTACCATGGGACAATTTTTTTAATTTATTTTGTTACAGCGGCAATTTTAAAAATTTGTTCTGTTTTTAAATATCAATAAAAGTAACATATTTTTAGCTACCCTAAATAACAATTTGAAGATTTGTTGTTACTTATTTTCACATTCATATTATGGACTAAAGTAACACATGCTCTCTGTCCCATGGTACAATAACATCGTGTACCTTGGGACTGAAATAATTGTACCTTGGGACGGGTTTTTTCACGCTAGTAACAGATCTAGTATTCATTTATTTATTAATAGTAGATAATTAATTGATATGATAACATGAAAAATCCACGGGAAACAAAAATTGCTCCATACGGCGTTCAGACCCCCCAACTGTTTTTGGTGTGGGCAATTTTTTAACAACGTCTGAACAAGGGAGATCATAAACTTCTTCGTTCTTGACAAATTTTTGCTAGTGTGGACTTACTTACACCATGTAGTCGCGCAGCATCCCTTAGACTGGTATTTTGAGTCAAAACGTCACTTACTGCTGCTTGAAGATTTGCTATGTTGATGGGGTCCCTTGCTTTACCGGTTCTACTGCGCGGCATAATAATCTGATAGAAGAAAATGCGACTAAGCAACCAGAAATCAAAAATTAAAAATGAATAAAATGCATGTACTAAAAATAAATAGAATGCATGTAGGTACCTTGGGACTGTCCCAAGGTACACGCACATATGTGTCCCAAAGTACACGTTTGACATTGAAATCTAAATTGCATGACAATTATTTATGTCTAATAAATTTACCTTTGTCTGTATGTGACACTACAAATGGAATTGAATGAAGTACACGCTGGAATCCAGAAAATTTCAAAATTCTATGTCTTCAACACGTAACGCGCGGTTAACCAATACACAAAAACTAAATTAGTGATTTGCAAAACGTAACCTGTCGCCCTGTGCACGTTCTATGACAAATGTTACTGAAAATATAGAATTCCTTAAACACAACAGTGTTCCTCTATAACATACTACAACATTAACATCAATGTGACCATAGATGGCTCTAGTAGGCATTTTGTCCCAAGGTACATGCGTCCCAAGGTACAACACCTTCCCCTACTCCCTTTATCTGTAAACAAAAGAAAAAATATATGTGGCAATGAACGTTACACACGTAACGGAGCTGACACGTTTTGGGCCGTATCCGTTTCTTTCGCGTTTAGCGGAGTTAAAATACTAAAAACTAGGATTTTGTACAATAATTTTTAAGAGCTATAAGAAAGGCTAGAAGCGTGGTTTTCTTAAAACCAGGGGTTATTGAATTATAACCAAAGTACGCAACTGCATGAATACGAAAACCTCGGATTTTTACGTCATTTCCGGTAACCGGAAGTAGGAAGTAGTCGTGTAATATATCGCTGTAAAGGTATTTTTAAGAGCTATAAAAAAGATCAGAAGCATGTTTCCATAAAAACTCATAGTTCCTGCAGAATAAGGCACTCCCCATATTAAGTAAGGCCTAATCTTTGAATGGCCGCCATTTTGTTTTTTGATAACTTTTTGTAGGCCTCCCGATATTAAAATCATCAGGACTATACCCTGATCAATACCTGTGAGTTTCATGCTTTCTTCATCTAATGCGCCATTCTTACTGAAATCTGCCGGACTAAAGTAGTACAATTGAATGTAAGGAGGGACACTTTTTCTTGTACGCGTAGGTATGCTATATCGGCTGTTTTTTTTACATTGTGGGTTACGCTGCAATACCCATGTATAGGTTTTGAACATTTTTTGTTAATTAATGGGTTGAAATGAGAAAACAAGCTTTATATTTTCTAAAAGTGATCAATTTCAACGATTTAATTCTTGTCATCATAACCCATTCATACCAAAATATCTTGTACTCGCCTCATGAGAATAGTTGTTAGCAGTAATGTAAAATGGGCATGAAAATGTATTCTTGATCGATCAATGGAATAATCATCAGCTTTGTTACAACATCGGTAAGAATTATATCATTTTCTCTATTAAAATTTGCATCGTTTCTAATTCCTCTGAATATCATGAAATAGCTATTTGTATAACTCTGGAGGAAAGTTAAAGATTCCCTCCCGCGTGTGAAGTTTAATGCCCGACGCGAAGCGGAGGGCAGTAATCACACAAGGGAGGGATATGTACTTTCCTCCAGAGTTATACATATGATTTTTTCTACTACCTCAACTTTAATTTAGCAAAGATTTTTACGGTAAGATGACTGCTTGCCATCTAGTTACACTAAACAATTTAGGATGTATCCATGGTGAAGTTATGTTGCCATGGTAGCGGTATAAACAGTAGTTTGTGTACTGGTCGTTTCTGTAATTTTTCATCAGAAAATATGGAAATAGAAAGTGATTTAGAGGAAAATATTCCCTCAGACATTTTAGAAGAAGCTAATCAGGCATCGCTTGATCTACTGCCTGCAAAATCTAGGGACAGATACGAAAAAGAATATAATGCTTTCAAAAATTGGATAATGGGGAGAAAAGTCAAGAAAATTGCTGAAGAGGTAATCATTCTAAAACGCTTAAACCATCGACGATGTGGAGTAAATATTCAATGTTACGTACCACATTACTTATAAACGACAACGTTGACATTAAGTATGCAAAAGTCATAGCTTTGCTTAAACGTCAAGGAAATGGGTATAAACCAAAGAAAGCTAAAATTTTCTGTAGGAATGACCTAAACAGATTTCTTTCGGAGGCGGCCGATGACTATTACTTGCAAATGAAGGTAATTATGAGATGATTTGAATTTGATACATTATGAGCGCTATATTTTGTTCGTAGGTTGCTTTAATTATTGGACTTTCCGGAGCTTGCCGTTGCGATGAGCTAATTAAATTGACATTGCATGATATTCGGGATAATGGAGACATATTAGTTGTGAAAATACCCGATAGCAAAACAAAAATGCAAAGAACATTTGTAATCACTAACGAAACCATTAATGGAACAAGTGTACATGGAATTTATAGAAAATATGTTTCATTACGCTCTGTTAAAACTGAACATACAAGATTTTTTGTTAATTACATAAAAGGGAAGCGCACCATCCAAGTCATAGGGAAAAATACAATTGCCAAAATACCATATAAAATTGCAAGTACCTCGAGCTACCAGATGCAGAAGGTTACACTGGGCATAGTTTTCGGCGCACCTCCGCGTCTTTGTTGGTTGATGCTGGAGGAGATTTATTGAGTTTAAAGAGACACGGAGGATGGCGCTCTACCAACGTAGCCGAGGGCTATTTAGAAGAATCAATCGTAAAAAAAGTAAAGTTTCTAACCAAATTATATGCGGAATGCCCTCCACAAAGGTTTCTGGAGAACATCAAATGAACTCTACAAACATTGAAAGTACAGGTTTCAATGTTAATCAATCTTCCTCACCTTTTTCTGGTAACATTACTTTCAACAATGTTAGTAATTGCACCTTTAATTTCGGTTCTTCTACTAGCACTGAGAATAACAAGTACATTAAATAAAGTTAGTTGTAATTGAAGGGTATTTTGTTTACTTATAAGCTTAGGTACGTTATATGGAGTTGAGGGAGGAAAAACTTTTTTCCTCCCTTAGGGAGGAAAAGTGCAGCTTTCGACCCTCAAAACGGGGCGAGAAATGATATTTTCTAAAGAGGTAGTAGGAAAAAATCTTTATATGTACTCCATCCATTATATTCAATCAAACTCCAACCTGAAGCCTTTATAGGATGGTTCCTTTCAATTATTTTATCAATAAACATGATTTTTCCATGAACGAAAACGCAATCATTGCTGTTGTCACAAATTATTGAAACTCCGGAGGCAAGCCTGGTTTCTTTGTCTATTTTCTTTTTTTGATCAGAAGATGATTGAAATAAATGTATGCTCCTTTCATATAATCGGTTGGATATTTGCTCCAATGGTTTAGGCGAACACTTCAACATCATTTTTAATTTGTGCAAATAATTTTCGTATGGAAAAGAACTAATATTGTCCAAACATCCAAACTTCAGTACATACATCATTAGGTAAGTGTATAAGATTATGTACATTGTGGGTAATATGCTTCATAGAGTAAATTTCACCGTAATTAGTCACGAAATATAACAGAAGGTCTCTAGCATATGAGTTGTGCGAAATGCACAGATGTTGACAACATAGAATTCTCATTGCCATATGCAGAGCCATAAAGTGTTTATATACACGTTTTCTTCTATTTCCATATAAGACAGCTGGCCCTATATAAAGCAGAAACAATCTGCATTCAGTTGCCTTCCAATAATCAATCTCATCAATTCCTCTAGGTAATCTTGAAAATTCAGTAGGTATGAAACATCTCACTTTTGATATGTTTTTATTTATTTCATGAATTTGAAATTCTTTTAATCTCACATCCATGTACTAACAACTTCAACAGTTTTTTCATAACTCCAATGCATACCAAATGCACATAGTCTAGAACAACTTGACTAACTAGACCAACATTTAATTTTTCCAGACAGGATGTTCCCTTATGATAATCATCATAAACTCGTTGACGAAATTTGATGTCAGTTCTTAAGGCAGCATTAGTCTCCAGAAAAGTCATCCTGTTGTCAATGTAATCTCCTTCAACACAGCATTTTGTACAACTGGAGTAAGCATTATGCCCCTTTATTTGAAGTAAGAAAGATTTTGCAGGACTATCGCAGATAATGGCATTAATCAAAACTTTATAGTTAAAATTATTATATGAAAATCCTACATTTTGTAAATTCAACATTTCTGTAGTAAAATCTTCCATGAAGTCGTTAACATTTTCAGGCTTCTGCTCTCCATAATAAATGCCAACTGCAAATGGGTCTTTGCATTGTATGTTTACTATACACACTATGATTGACCAAAACTGTGCCCTTGAGCTTTTGGTTATAGGCAATCCATCAATGCAAATATTTAATTTCACACAAGTATCGACACGATTAATTTTTATTTTAGAAAGCATTGTAATAATTCCATTCTCAATGCCGTAGTGTACATACCTGCCAGGTTTTACATCTTTGTAGTGAAAAATATCTGGTTTTGGTGTTTTTAAAAGAGTTTTGTAGTGCTTAGGCAGTGTGGGTACCACAGGTTTCAGGATGTTCAGTAATTCATCCACTGCATTTTTGGATATATTATATTTGTGGGAACTAGTCTCCTTTCGATTATTGGAGTTCCCCATTGTATGTAGGCTCTCTCCCAGTTTATTTTGTAGAACTCTTCTACATCTTTTCTCGACTGCTTATATAATACATTTATTACTTCAATTGTTTTCTCACTTGGTACTGTGCTTTCATTTACCCACCATTCCACCGCCTCCTTTTTGCATAGTATTCTATTGTGTTTATGTTTATCACCTGAACTCTCTTCTTCTCTTGCTGCAGGGAGAAATCTCTTGGGGATTCCGTATTTCTTTGCCCTTGCTTTGTCTATAGATAGTGGGAATTTTTTATTCATCAAAGTCATGGCACTTGCTAATGGGTTTGGATCTTTTGTGCATTTTGATGATCTTTCTATTAGCTTCATGTTCATCATTTGATTTTCCATGGCCATCTTGATTGTGTCAGGGTTCGCTCGCAGTATATTATTATATTGGTTTATTAAATTCTTGCGTGGAATTAGTTAATGCCGTTTCCTCTACCAAAGCTTCACATTTCTCATGAAGTTGGGAGTATGTATCATGTTCCATGACCGTTTCGATAGTGACATTATTGTCATTTGTCAACTGCAAAATCTTGTAGATTTTGAACAGATGTACTAGGTAAGTGTGAGGTGGTTTGTGGCAGGTGTGGAGCTCTTAAATCGAGTACCTATTCTTTTTTGTTGAATACTAAGAAAGGCTGATTTTTCTTGCAAGTTTATATTATTTCTTAACACTCTACGATAGTGTCGCTTAGTTAACATATGCAAATCCTTTTTTTGTGCTTTTCTGAAATAAGTGGTTGAAATAAGGTTATCAAGAAAAGTTGTTAAAAATGAAAGTCCTAAGCCTACTGTGATTTACGGATGATTTTATTTTTTAACTGGATTTTTTTTAGGAAATCCAAAAAATGTTACTTAATGAAACTGTTCAAAATAGAATCTAATGACTGTGTAGCAAATTTGAAGCCCCTAGGAACACTTTGATATTTTTTTCTTTAAAAAAATCCAGTTAGAGAGATAACAAAATGTTAAAGAAAGCTTAAGATTTTGAAATTTTGCATGTTTGCTCAATTTTTCATTTTGAACAACTTTTCTTAATAATATATGTACGTATCTTGTTCCTAGTATGCAAAAAAGTTTTTTGAACTTTTCAAAAACACCCTTGATTTTTTTAAACTACAGTAAGCTTCTTAAAATCTTAATCGGATTTATGGCTCAGTGGTAGAGCATTGGGTTATAAATCCGAAGGTCGGGTGTTCGAACCTGGGTTGAGGCGAATTTTTCATCTGTGGCGGAGATGGAAATTACCTTAGACCAGTTCCGAGCATTCTACCGGCTACTCCGAATTAGGTTTTTCTGCAGTTTTCCTAATTCGTAAGGTAAATACCGGAGTAGTATAGACCATCTTAAGACCTTCTGCAGAGGCACCTCTAAATAGCATTGTGCGGGTCACTCTGTAATTGGGCGCATGCCTGTTGAGGGCCCAAAACAAGAGAGGGATAATAAACGAGTTTCAGCCAGCTCAGTTGCCGGCTGCACCAATTGATTGGCAAATGATTCTCAAGGCGTAATTGAAACAGTTCATATTGAATGAAATAATTGTCATATTTTCACTAGGCCATCACTATTGTCTAGTAGTACTACAAATACTGGGTGACATCCTACATCAACAATTAATGTTAGTCTAGGCGAGATAGTATATGAAATTTAAAAAATTCTGTATCGCCAGAAAATCAAACCCTGTCCATCACCGTGCAGGCTCAGGATATTAGACGACGACAGCTAGCATCTTAATAGATATGAATAATTGTCTCGTACTTACCGCTGCCATTGTGAAATAGGAGCAGGTGACGGTTTCTTTGCTGTAGCTTTCTGGTGCTGTTTCGACAACGACGGATAAATGTACAAAATGTGGCTTGACCTTGTCACAGGTCACAGATGCTACAAGTACAAAAGAAAAATTCATCGGTACCTACTAACACTAGGACAAAACAATAATTTATGCGTGTGTATGTTTCATGTGGAATGAGCTTTCCACATGCTTAATAAAAATCTATTGACTGAAATGTTTATTTTGAGGTTATATATTCTGCAAAACTACTCACCTATTTTTATACTATTATTTCACCTCTATTTAATAATTCACAATAATTAATTCATGCGCTTCTAGCTTCACTGTTCACTGGGGCTATATTTGCTAAACTAGAAAAAAAATAAGCAGGTAAAGTAAAACGTAAACAGAAAAATGGCGCGTTTGGTGCACAACGCAAAAGTAAAATAGAACGTGTTTACTGTACCCAAGGTGGCTGTACCTACTCACATGGATGTCTCGATGGGCACGTGACCAATAAATGTTTCCATGTTGCATTTATTTTCGCAACGGACATATTATGAGCTTACTACTGGGAATCGTTTCGGTGTTGCCTGCGTGCGAGTTTAAATGTAAAATAATAACATGTCTGAAACTGCGTAACCATAATCGCATCATCAATGCAAAAATGACACTTTATGTAACATTTCAGAAACGTTAGCTCCTTACTGGGTAGTTAATTAAATTGGAGGGGTTAAGTGGAAGAGCAGATGTGTGGTCATGTACCCCATCTGAACTGCGCCCCATTGGATTGTGTCAAAATTATGTCTTTTTTTTGCCTTCTATTATGTTTTATACACTATCCACTAAAAGACAATTTATTATTATTATTATTATTATTGTTTCTAGGAAACTTATATATCACTTGGTCGGTCACTTGTATCTGTAAGCTTACCTATATAAGTTTGCTTCACTTTTTATGAAAGAAAGTTCACATTTTATCTTACCAGGAAAATAACGAAGATAATATACATAAGTTGTGGCAACACTACACATTAAACTATCTGGAAAAATAGAAAATCAAATTTGTAATTCATTTGCAAACGGTTTGGTTCCTTTTTAGTGATGTAACCTTATTAGGAAAATATGGTGAGTTTCTTTTGTTTACTTTATTCATTTTAGTAATTTTGATGGTATATTACAGTCATATAAGGGGGCCCTAAATTATGAAAAAAAAAGAACGGCTAGGGTCAGGGCGCCAGTTATGGCCACTACACAGGTTATGGCCACCTTAAAGTTGTATCTGATGTATTAAGGTCTTGTGAGCGATTATTCGAACCATTTAGGTTTCATAGCAGTGTCCTAGTTGTACTAATTATGTAACAGCAGCATAGATGGCCTCAGTCGCTAGTGAAAGTTTTAATGGCGGATCTGTCATAAAAGTGTAGGTGGTGTGCACATTTCTTAAAGAATTTGGTAAGAATAACTTTTTTTAAATCTTTTATTTTCTGCTACACTAGGTGTTATTTAAGATAAATATATGAATAGATCATTAAGATGATGCTGCAGTTTTAAGTATTTAATAGTGTGACTTATGAAAATTTATCAAACACTTACTGATAATGTGGGTGGCCATAATCGATTTAATTTATCTCTAGTTTTGGCCACTGCATGGCCATAAGGGGATACATGGGAATCTATTTATGGCCACCCTTGTTTTATTGGTTGATGCTTATTTCTATGGGGCGTAGGGTGCAGAAAATATGACCTATCGATAATTTCAGATAATATGGTTTCCAATAAGAAAATTAAGAAGCAATCGAACAAACCTAAATCTAAAAGATTTTTGTATTCCCCCAATAAAGTGGGCCAGGCTCTTCAAGCAATTAGGGGCGGGATGCCTGTACTACGAGCGAGTAGAGAATTTCAAGTACCCCGTACAACTCTGCGAAACAAATTAACGGGCAAGTGTCCTGAAGAATCGCCACGTCATTGTGGGCCTGATTCTGTATTGGGCAAAGACAACGAAAACTTATTAGTGAGCTGGTTACTAAATTGTGCCAAAATGGGGTTTCCTATTGATAAAGAAGGATTGCTTACTTCTGTTAAGAAACTAGTGGATGCTTCCCAATTACGAACACCTTTTACAGACAACAAGCCAGGAAAGAAATGGTATTACTCCTTTCTAAGCAGACATCCAGTTCTTTCTCAAAAACAAGCAGAATATGTAAATAAAGCCAGGGGCACTGTTACTGAAACTAAAATAAGGAACTGGTTTTCCGAAATATCAACTCTTTTGGAAGAACATATGGGCATATTTAATGACCCGAAGAGAGTATTTAACATGGACGAGACCTGTTTCTTTTTGGCACCTAAAGGAGGGCTTATTATAAGACCAAGAGGACAACACGTATATAATGAATCCAGTAATTCCGATAAAGAAAATATAACGACTCTGTTTTCGGTTAATGCAATGGGCCAATTTGCTCCGCCACTAACATTATACAAATACGAACGAATACCCGCATCAATAGCTCCAGCAGCCCCAACTGGCTGGGGCATAGGAAAGACGGAGAATGGTTGGATGACTTCGGAGAGCTTCTTTGAGTACATCGCTAATGTTTTCGTTCCTTTCTTGAAAGAAGAATCCATTCCGTTACCAGTCATAATATTCATTGACGGTCATCGTTCGCACTTAACCATTGAATTGAGCCGGTTTTGCAGGGAAAATCATTTAATCTTAGTCGCGCTGTATCCCAATTCAACCCATATACTGCAACCACTAGATGTGGCTGTATTTGGACCTCTGAAGAAGATGTGGCAGAAAACTTTAAGAAAATGGAGAATCGACCATGATTGGAAGAGAAGTCACTAAAGTTGACGTTCCAACAATTTTGTCACAGCTTATAAACGGTTATGGAATGGTTAAAACAATAGTATCTGGATTTAAAGCCACAGGACTGCAGCCATTTAATGTAAATAACGTAGACTTCTCAAAAATTATTGTTCGGGAGATCCCAAAAGAAGTTAATGTGGATGAAGTAAGAGAACACCTTAAATTTATTGAAACAAGAATTGAACCAACCCTGCTACTTGAATTCAAAGAGGCGAAAGCCAAAAGTTATGACTGGGATGGAGACCAAACGGCGACATTATTATTTGATTTTTGGCTGAAAGTGGCAAACGAAGCTGAACATAAAGTAGAATCGGAAAAAGAGAATTTGAAATCCCCTGTACCCAAAAGTCCTCATTTAGTAGAAGACGAACTTCACAGAACTCCATTGAAGGAATTGCAATGTGAATCTCCGGGTTCTGACATTATAATACCCGAACCTTTTCAGGATGTTGCTGATAGTTCAACACCATCAACTTCATGTATACGACTAGTACCCAAACGAACCTTGGCCACTATATTTGACGACATTGTTCCATGGCCTAATAAGAAGCCAGTCCTAGGAAAACGAAAAAAGGAATACACTCCAAGCGTTATTACTTCAGACAGATGGTTGGAATATCATGAACTGAAAGAAAAAGATAAAAATGAAAAGCAACAGATCAAAGAAAAGCGTAAATTAGAACGAGAACAAAAGAGTAAAGCGAAACAAGAACTAGCTGCAAAAAAGTCTGTTAAGAAAGTCGCTAGTAGTGATACAAGCTCAGAAGAAGAAGAATGGGTCGAAAGTGGCAACAGCATCGATGACATCGATTTTCCGGAAAACGAAGATCAAGATTCCCCAGAGCTTTTGTCCTGTGACGGTTTAAAGGCAGGGTAACTTTATTTTGGGATCGTTTAAAGCGATTGGCAAAAGGGCATCCATACTTTATAGGTATGTTGCCACAATCCTGAGAACTTTACCAAACAATGAATTTGAGATCCAATGCTTGAAGAGTTTGGATGAAACCAAAAACCAGTTTTACTTACATTGAAAATGATGTGTCCATTATCAATATAGCTGACATTCTTGGGAAATTACCTGAGCCGCAATTAGTAGAAGATGGTAGGATATTAAAGACCGTTTTCCAAGCACCAGTAAATGTATCGGAAAAAAAATAAATTTATGTGTATATATGTCGCAGCCGTTTAATGAAATTGGACATTTCATGAAAAGTCTAGACACTTCATGAAATGCAGCCAGATAGTGAAATAAAATGATATTTCACCAAGTGACTAATTATTTTAGTCACTTCATGAAACGCAACTTCTTTTCTGCCTCATGCTGAAATGTCGATTACATATAATAATGTACAAATAATTGAATAAGGGAGATCAAAAATCCACTAAGTCGCCATTTTGGTGAAATTAAGTTTTTGCGTAACATCCATTCTAAATCACATTTTGCACGATGTGGAACACAAACACCCTCCTAGTCATCGCCTTTAGCGAACTTATTTGAGTATAAAATATACGTGGAAAGCAAAACTTCCCTAAGTCTAACGACTAAGTGGGTTTTTGTATTCCATGCGCATGACCGTGCGTGGTTGTCCACCTCCAACTCACAGCTGATTGAAATTTTTAATATTGTAGTTAATTACCTACTATCGACGTACGATTAGTGACACGTTGTTTTGTGTTGTATAATGTCAGAATCAAATGATTCGGGTCACAGTGAAACAGAAATCAATGTAAAAAAGCGACGGCATGAAAAAGAATGGAAACGTAATAAAATAAAGAGACTAAAAGCTGAAGGGAAAGCACATGTTAACTGGAAAGGACGTCTGGTGCCTGCAAGATCTACTGGAGACAGTTGTAGGTAAGTGTTTTTATAATCTCACTAAGAACAAATTCGGCAAACACGGTGTTCATTATTGTAGCTGCAAACGCCTGTGTTTTTCAAAATTCAGTGCCGACTCCAAGCAACATATTTTGGACCAGTTTAATAAACTTGGTTCTGATGGAAATAAGATAGCTCAGGACACGTACCTACAAGGACTTATAAGTGCTCATGCGATCAAAAAACGTAGGCCACGAAAAGAAACTCCCTCAAGCACTAGGTGTGCTTCCTATACCTATAAAATTAAAATAGGAAACGAGGAAACTCCAGTATGTACTCAGGCTTTTTGTAGTTTACATGGAATAAAACCTGACAGGGTTAAAAGACTAGCACGGCTTGTGAATAGTGGGCTAGTATCACAGGAGCAGCGAGGTAAACATAATACTCGTCCAAATCAGGTGTCATCTCAAGTTCTAATGTTGATTGACCAACATATTCGCAGTTTCCCTTATCGTGTATCGCATTACGCTGCCAGTAACAAAAAACGAAGGTACCTCGCTAGTACACTATCTATTACAAAAATGTATGAGCTGTTTCTACAAAAACATGACTCAGAAGCACATAGAACACTCACATCAAAAAAGGTTTCCGCAGATAAAATACATGGAGTAGCATCTTACCGTACCTTCCTAAAATATTTTCGTGACCACTTTAACTACGGGTTTGGTAGGCCGCAAGTAGATAAATGCAGGGAATGTGAGCAACTGAATGTGAAGATTCAAACTGAAAAAAACGTCACGATTAGGGAAAAACTTCAGGCTCAACTGAAAGTACATAAGGTGAAGGGTAAGACGTTCTACAATGAAATAAAACGTTGCACAACGCTTGCAAAAAACAATGACGATACTGAAATGATAACATTTGACTATGAACAAAATCTCCCCGTACCAGTGACTAACGTTTCCGACGAATTTTATTTAAGACAACTCTGGGTGTATAACTTCGGAGTTCATGGGATGTCAGATGACAAGCAAGTTATGTACATGTATGATGAGACTGTAGCAAAAAAAGGATGTTCCGAAGTTACTAGCATGCTAAAACATTACATTGACAACTATGTTCCTGTGGCAGTTAGAAAGTTATACGTTTTCTCCGACGGTTGCACGGGACAGAACAAAAATCATACATTGGTGGAGTTTTTTTTCTCATTAATCAAGACAGGAAGATTTGATTACATTGAGCAACGATACCCAATAAGAGGACACAGTTACTTGCCCAACGATAGAGATTTCGCGAAAATAGAAGTCCAGAAACGAAAGCAAGGGAAAGTGGAGATACCCCAACGCTGGTACGAGATAGTCAGAGAAGATTGTAAATTTGAAGTTGTTGAGGTAAATAGAACAATGATTTTTGACTTTAAAAAACATTTTACCAATATCTTCAAAAAAAACATTACGAATGCTTCAAAGGAAAAATTCCTTATTTCAGAAGCAAAAATAATCAAATACTCCATCTCCCACATTAATGAAATCGCAGTAAGTACGGCGATGAGTGGCATACTTTTTACAAACTTCAGAATAATGAAACCGAACACCAAGATTTCTATGCCCACTCGCCCAATGTATGATGAACCCATTCCTGTAAAAGAAAAGAAGATAGCCAATTTGAAGCTGTTGATTCAGTACCTTTCTGAGGAAGGACAGCAGTACTTTACTCGCGTATTTGAAGGGGGTACAAATCCAGAGGACGCTGAAAGTGACTCGGATACAGAATATCTGTGAAAAACGTGACATTTTTTGTATCGCTTGCGTTTTGTGTGAGGATATATCATACTTTTCAGAATAAATTTTATTTTGTTTTTATGTTAATATTATATATATTCTTATAGTACGCATTAAATGTTTATTTCTGAAATTTTTTTGCTCTGGAAATCAAATATCCTCTAAGTCTGCAAAATTCAACCCCCTCTAAAAGGGTGCAAATGGATGTCTAGTAAAACTAGCCTCTGGTAGCTTGCTAGGTTCGATGTATCCATGATGTTATGTGAATATAAGATTGTTCCATTGGGAATTACGAGATAAAAATAGTTTTTCCTCTCTCCTGAAAAATTGGTGTTTCGTGACTTGTGGTGTTTTTGATTTCCATGATTCGTGAAAGAACACATCAGTTATCAAAAATGTAAATCTTTATTTGTTTGAACATGGCAAACTTTGGTGGCACCTAGAAGTACACATCGATTTATTTTTCATGCAAATACACCTTGCGCTGTTGCATTGTTTTCTTCCTGGTTTGCACATGCATTTAACAAATCCTTGACCGCCGCTTGTCATCATTACAGCTTCTCTGATTGACAAGTATCTAGTTGTGTTAATAGCATGTATGGAAAGGAACGCTGCACCTGCTAGTGATAAACATTCTGGTCCAAACCAACCCTTTAACATTCCATGCTGACAAGCTAATTGATTAACGCCGTTTTTTTGGTCCATGATGATGCATATTAAGTTTAGCGGATCTCCAGGTCCTCGATCTACCTTGGGTGTGCTTAACAACACACAATCGCCTTTCTTTAGTTTAGGTAACTTTTTCGTGGAACTGTTGAGCATTTTTTTTGCAGCTTCTTCAGTTTTAGTTCTAGTAGCTTGTCTTTCTCTAAGAATGTTACTTGAAGTAAAACATAACTGACATAATTGTGTATCAGCGTCTTCTTTGCTACAAGAAGCTGATATGCAATTGGGATGAACATTCTGTTGACATTTGTCACACCGCACTTTATTTTCTGAATTTAGTTCTTCTTCACAAATACAACACCTATCGAGTTGACAACTCGGATTATGATGAACAACGGTGTCCGTTACGCACGCACTAAGAACATCCGTCTCGATATTGTCAGTGTAATTTTCGTTATTTTCAATATCATTTTCCTCATTTTCGCCATCATTGTCCACATTTTCACTAACATTTTCACAATTAAGTAGTTCCTCTGCTTCTGCCGGTCGATCATTCAAAATCTCTTGTAATTCTTCTTCGGTTTCTATAGTCTTTGCCAATGACAATGGAATGTTACTAGAAGTAAGGCCAAGTTTTGGGTCACTTCCTAACAGAGCCTTGTATGGTGAACGTCCAATGGTTCTATGGAAAGAAATATTTTTTTGCCATTGAAGAAACTGTAAACCAATGGACCATTTCTTAGAATTATTGTCGTGCATCCAAGCGCGTATCATATCTTCTACATCTTTATTGGCCCTTTCAATGCTCCCTTGGCTTTGTGGATGTCTTGGGCGCCCATGTACCAGTAGACACTCTGGCCACATTGTTTTCAAGTCGGTGATTATGCGGTTAACAAATTCGCGACCATTATCGCTCTGAAGGATCTTCGGGGCCCCGATTAACAGAAAAATACTTAAGAGTTCTTTAGCAACTTCTTCGGCTCTCTTAGATTCTAATGCTCGCAGAAAGATGAATTTTGTGGAATGGTCCTGATAGTTCATAATCCATTTGAATTTACTATCAGGCATTGACTGGAAATCAATTAAGTCTACCTGGCCCCGTTCATTAAAGTCTTTCGAAACGATTGGCCGCACAACTATTTTTTTCCTTCCTTGCTTTTTTTCATTGCATGGTTCACAGCATGAGATAAATAATTCAATTGCTGGACGAGGAATACTGTATTTCATACGTAAAGCAGCTTCCATTTTAATTCGTCCCCCATGACCAGTTTTGTTGGTATGAACATCGTCCAGTTTTTCATATAGCTCCTCATATGCAACCACATATTCTATTTTATCTTCCGCGCCATGTTGCTTAATTAGATATGAGTTATTTCCCACAGTCATTACATCGTACGTGCTTAATAAAAAGTATTCTCTCCTTTCTTTTCGTCCGCTATAAAAAAACAACATTAAGATAGAGTAGGTAATAGCATGTTACTGTACTTACGTTTTACTTTTAGCTATTTGGATTTCGTTAATCATTGACTTAATGATATCTTTTGTGAACGGTTTTTTATTTGGTTTATCATTGTAATAATTTAACACCTTTTCATAAAATAAGTTCTTGCGCACACTAACATTTGAATCGTTCTTCTGTGACATTTTCACAAGGTATGTCAGATGTAAAAGTATTTAAAGACTGTTCGCACAACGACCGCTATCTAAGAACTGCCGATGTAAAATAAAAGGAAATGACTCATACTGTTTGGGTTGGAGTTTGTTTCAGCATGAGGCAGAAAGGAAGTTGCGTTTCATGAACTGTCTAAAATAATTAGTCACTTGGTGAAATATCATTTTATTTCACTATCTGGCTGCATTTCATGAAGTGTCTAGACTTTTCATGAAATGTCCAATTTCATTAAACGGCTGCGACATATATATACTTAGCTGTTATTAATAATTTGATTTACATAATAAAATACATTAAGGAAATAAATACACCAAACATGTGCGCATTTCACTACTTTTTTTTACTAAAACAACTTATTTTTCAGGTGGTTATAACCAGAAAACATGGTTTGGCCACTGGCTATAACTAGGTAAAAAGGTGGCCGTAACTCAAGGTTGGTATATGCCGTAACTGTGGTTCCTGTGGCCATAAGTGGCGAAAATTAAAGTTTTATGTTCAATATTTTTTTAAGAATATATATGCAAAATATTTTGCTATGTAAGCATCCAAATTTGTTTATCATCTATCTGCGTTATTATTTCTGATTTTTGTGCAAACATTATCTCATTTTTGGCTCATATACAAATTATTTTTCATATGCAGTTGCTAAAAGTGGCCATAACTGGCGCCTTGACCCTACATCTTCTGAAAAAAAAGTGATGACAACACAACTACAAACACTAAGAGAAAAATAAAGAAAAACTAAATATCGAGATGACTCAACTTGACCTCCACCACACCCAAATAGTATTGAAGTACAATTCCGCCTTATTGCGCCCCTGTAATATATTACCATTTATAGTTATTTATGCAATGAGTGTATAAATGAGGCGTTTTATTGGTGAGTGAGATGTTTAGTCCACGAGCGCAGCGAGTGGACTAAATTCGAACGAACCAATAACCGCCGATTTATACATGAATTGCATACAACGTTTTTTCGTCGACTTCACTGGGGTAGGTAATTTTAAATTCAACTACAAGAAATTACAAACGAAATTATGAGATCCGACGATTTTTCACTAAATTACAGCTATTGTCGTTGCTATAGTAATGTGTTGTTTTATGCTGTACCGTCAGTCCTCGTAATCGCAGTGGAAGATTATGTTGCTTGCTCTGCTGCGGAGACGATTTTAACATTATATCCACTCAAATCAAAAGAAACTTATTGGAACGGTTTCGATCAGTTCGGCAATTGATGGAATAGAATGAATTTGAAAAGAGATATTTCCGAAAATGTCACGTTGACATTTTACCTTGAAAAGGTATGTGAAATTAGAATGTAATTAATTCTTTTGCAACTGTACTAAAGTAGGTACGTGTATTAACAGTGAAAGATATGGAAATGTTCATCCCTGTGGTCGACGTACTCAATGTTGAAGATAAATAAGTAACTGAATACCTTAACAATACCTTATCCGAGGAGCTACACATACATACATCAGGATATGCTTTGCTGAGATCGTTTGGCGACCATACTGGCTGCTGATCTCACTACATTAAAACCGAGATTAAAATGGTTAGGTGGATGGAAGTTCTTAGCTGTTGCCGAAAGTGAATTGTTATATAATTGTCATTTCCCTTTAATAAAATGGTTGTTATGTATAAGTGGTTGCTAACGATTAATAAGCTTCATCATTGTACTCGTCACTAAGGAGTAATTTATATTGTTATCGAGAGGTCGACGAAAAACTTTGTTTATAATAGGTGGCGTGGCAATGCATTTTTCCATTGTTAATGTTATGCGCTTTGTATGGAAGTAGAGCAGTTCATTGTACTGTACGTTTTGATATGTTTTGGTTGCATTTGCAATTATACTTTAATGAGAAAACTCGGTGTTACGTTATTTTCGCCTGAATGACCAGTCTCGTTAACTGTAGTTTTGGTGAATTAGTCGTGATAGAGTTGTATTAAAGTGGTAAATTAAAACGTGTGTCCTACATTCGCGTGTGTTGAAAATGGCGTCTCAGAACATCATGCCCATCGGCATTAAACCCTTCGACGGACAGGGATATTCAAATTGGGAGTTCAGAATGAGGCTGCTATTAGAACATCACGGGGTTCTTGATACCTTAAACAACGAAGCACCTACCGATGTGGAAGAACGTGCGAAGTTCGTTAAGCAGGATATAAAGGCACGAAACCTGATTGTAAATTGTTTAGCCGACAACGTTCTCGAGATGATCAAAGCTAAGACCACAGCTAAAGAGATCGTAGACACTCTGAACCATACGTATCTCAAGACCGGTGTGGCTTCTCAAGTGCAACTACAGAGGAAGCTGCGGAACATGAAGTTTAGTGGAACCGACTCACTGGGTAACTACATTGTGGAGTTCGAAAAAACAGTGACTGAGCTGAAAAATGCAGTTGGTAAAATGGACGAATTGGAAATCATTTCACAACTGCTAGCGTCAATCACAAAGCCACAATATCAAAGTGTTGTCACAGCCATCGACATACTGTTCTCGCAAGAAAACTGCAAAGTAACTCTTGACTTTGTAAAAAGTAAGTTGCTGAGCGAAGAGCTGAAATTCAAGCAGATCGAGGGAGAGTCAGCCGAAGGTAGTTCGAGCAGTTTCATGAGTCACAGCGGCAAGAAAAAGAAATTTCCTTCAAAGTTTCCCCCAAGCAAGTTTTCGGAGAAGTTTCCCTACAAGTGCTACGGTTGTGGTGTCCAAGGGCACAAGAAATCCGAATGTCCCAAGAACAACCAAGGAAAGAAAGCTAATGTGACGGAAAACGACGATGAAGTGGCTTTTATAACTTGCATGTCGAGTGAAAACCATGGAAAAGAAACCAACAGGATTTTACGATTCGTGGTGGATTCAGGTTGTACAAATCATCTAGTTACTGAAGAATTTGAACAGTTCATGACAGAAAAGCGACAAGTACAACGTAATATCAATGTGGCAAAGAAAGGCGAAAGTGTGCAAGCCAACACAGAGGGAACGCTGCATGTAGAAACGGAAGACGGCGTAAAAGTAAGGTTAGAAAATGTACTAGTATGCAAGAATCTTACACATAATCTGCTTTCGGTAGAGAAAGTAGAGTCCAAAGGCATGGGGATCGTTTTTGAAAAGAACCAGGTGTTAATAAGGAGTAGAAAGGATCGGGTTCTGGCTAGAGGAAAATTGGAGGGTAATCTATATTTTCTAAATTTGCTTTCACCGAATTTATGTGAGGCAAATGTGACGGGAATTGATCAAGATTTGTGGCACCGAAGAATGGGTCATTCTTCGACTTACCCAGCTTCGAAGGTCTGCGAAGTGTGTCTGCAAGGGAAACAAACAAGAAATCCTTTCAAAACCTTGGAGCCGGAGAGAAAAGCGAAGAAGTTGCTCGAGTGTGTGCCCAGTGACGTATGTGGACCGTTGAATCCAGTCGCACACACAGGAAACAGGTATTTCATTACCTTTATTGATCATTATTCACATTTCACTGTTGTTTATTTCCTCAAACACAAAAGTGAGGCATTTGAAAAGTATAAGGAATACCAGTAGATGAGCAAAGGGACTTCTAGACCAGGAAGTGACGTCACGCCAATGAGAATCGAGTATTGTGGTCACGTGGTGAGGTGTGAGCCAATGGGAGCGCGTGAGTCGGCCATTTTGTGACGTCACATTTTGCGTGTTTTGCTTCCGGTGTTTCTGGACCAGGAAACGCGTCATAGCTTGTGAAATATTTGTCTGAAAAAAAGGCTGCGTCGAGGATTTGAACCGTCGATACGTGAATTACGAATCTGCCGCCTTAACCATCTGAGCTAGGCGAGGCTTTGAGCTATGAACGTTTAGCAGTTCAAGTATTGTTAGAATGTGGGGGGGAGCGCGATTGCAGGGGCGTAGAGGGTAGCAGTAGGAGCGGGAGATACCCCTAGGCCGTATAAGCTATTTCGTAGGAGCGGGAGCTACTCCTATTATGTTTTTAGAAAAAGCGCGTAATTGAAAGAGGAAACTGCAATCTCGCTTGCAGTGATAACATTTATAAATAGGCGCGCTTTACATTTCTATATTGAGAAAGCGCGCAAGATTATTATAGGCGTATTAACCTTTAATAATAGGTAATGGTGGATCGCTGTAGAGGTAGTAGAAGAAATATTTCACAGGATCATCAATAATGGTTGGCGCAGCTAACCCTACCTGCGACGTAGGTTTTAGTAACAGCGCGCGAAATTTAGTTGTTTGTTATTATAATTAGGATGGGAAGCTGCAATCTCGCAATAGTGTTTATTTATAGCAGCTATGATAAGACGCTTAAATCGTGTGCGAAAAATAATTTTTCATATTGCTAACTAGAAAGGAAATGAGCTTATCTTCTTTATGCTTTATTTTTAGACGCATTATTCTAATATTACATTCTAATATGACATTGGTTTTCGAATATGCTTTGACGAAATACAATCATTACAATAAATCATTAGCGGAGCGGGTCCATCGATGTGAGTGCGCTGCCACGGCTGGTTCCAATGTTTCTTACATCGTATTCGATTACGTAATTCACAGTCTCTTTGCAATACGTTGGGGATCTTGATCCATATTTTCAATAATTCCTCTACACTTAAACTTAACAATTCGCTCTTGGTTCGAATATAATTAGACTCCTTTTGAGCCTCTCGCTGAGCGATGTTGGCAAGTATTCGATCCATTAGAGTTCGATATGAGGATTTAACGCAATGATTTTTAGCATTACCTCGTTCTCAGTTTTATACCTATACCTTTAAGATACACTGCGCATGATGGATTTCTTTTAACCCCCTCCAAAGTAGTTTTAAGAGAAGGTATAAAAGCAATAAGAAAGTAAGAAATCGATTTATATCGAGATGAGTGCACAAATACAACAAGAATCGCAAGATTCATGGGGTAGCGAAGATGATGATGATGCAAAGTCATCGCTTTCGGTAGATAAATTATCGGTGAATGAATCCTCGAAAGAGGAGCAAGGTATGTATTGAATAACGCTGATTATGGTGGAAGCAAAAGATGTATGTTTATAGGAAAGGAAACCTTAATATCCGCATGGTCGCTATTCTTAGACGGAGGCATTATTCTCGAAGTTGGCGTTACACTGGACGAGTACTTTTTCGATTCCATCGTGCAAATATCATGTCCTCCGCATTATGAAGACCAGTATTTACAATTTGAGAGTTGCGAATGGAAAGAAATATTCAATTTTAAAACGGAACACTTAATTAAACATATGGTGCAGTGTACGCCTAAAAGAAGGAGCAAGCATGAAATTTTTACCCAGTCCAAAATAATAATACTTGAAGCGGAAGAAGAAGAAGGCGTTAGATGTATTCGAATAAGCGAATCAGATAAATCTATACTATTTTCCAAGCAAGCAGTCGATATGATATTTAACGCTTCCGAAGTGATTACTCAAAAACTGAATGTCGTCAATCACTATGCGATGTATTGTCTTTATGATGACTTTACGCGTGAGTTGGCAAAAATTCTACATACCGAAGGTGTTACTAGCGAAGAGAGCATTTTATCCAGAGCGAAAATCATATGCCAAAATCTCAAATTCTTAACATCGCTATGCAGTTGGAAGGAAAAGTATGATAATTTGCAAGACTTTACTCTTCTAACAGAAATTGTAAACATTCACCCTCGAAAATTTATAAATACGGTTGTTAGTAAAATTAGCATGTTAAAATAAATAATTTTATAGCGTAAAAAATGCTTTTTATTTATTCATACGTATCGATACACAACAACTTATTATCCACCTAATGCCGCATATACAATTCAATTTGTTTATCAAACTTTAAAAGTTTAGCTAATACATTATATAATTGCTCCAATACGCCTTTATTAGCACAATGAATATTGAATAAGGATAGATCAATGTCGCCTGAGTGAATTACACGACCTGTATATTCACTATATTTATGAAATTTATTTCCGGTGATAAAGTATAGGTATCCATCCATGTATTTAAATATAGAAGTTATCTTAACCGGAATATCTGGAAAGGTTTCCGCATATATTAAGCGATTTTTAGGTCGATTACTACAATCATCCAAATCTAGCAGTTCATTTGTACCATGATAAATAAGCGTGCGTCCGGTATAGGTGTTAACTGCAGCATTCACTTTATGGCTGTTGGGAATTGTGAAGTGGCTATAAGGCTGAGGCCATCCTGGTAGCAGTTGCAGACTAGGGAATTGCACTATGTATATGCGACCGCCACTAAAGAAGACAGCATTGCCGTTAGGCTTTTGATATACCGCTTCCAAACGTTTAAAAGATGCCGGAAGAAACGTTAACCACTCAAGCAGATTCTTGGCAGGTTCCACTTTGCTGCTGTTTAACGCCGATATCCAAACCCAATGTTCATAAAACATATAAAGTCGTTTGTTTAGAATCAAAAAGTGTTCGATTTGAATGGTACACAGGTCAGGTGGTTTAATGGTCTTGCGAGTAGTCTTGAGAGTAGGTGTAGTTGTCTTAATACGCGTTGAAAGATGATAAGTTTTATTCTCTGGTGAAGGGGTGGCAGCAGCAGCAGCATCAATAGAATATAGTGCTCGGATTCCGGCTATATCATCCTCATGTAGCGTGTTCATATTTGAATAATTGTAATAAGGAAACATGAGTGCATTTTCATCGCTCGAATGGTGTAATCCGAGAGTATGGCCTATTTCATGTAATACAACTTGGAAATAACTAGAATAACCGGGAGGAGGTGCATTTGCATCTGCTACATGCCAGCGTTCTTCCCAATCTATATGCATTTCAACAACATTCTGATCTCTGGAGGGAAAGTATGCATGGGCTAATACATTGCCCAATCCATCAAACTCGAATGCACATTGCGGATATGGTGGTGAAGCGAACTCATGCTTTCGGGTATGAAATGATATTAATATGTCTGGGTTCCTTGAGCTATATTTGAATTTCAAATTTGTGTGGTTCGCCCAAACTTGAAATGCTTTATCCGTCATCTGTAAAATGTGCAGGTCATGCATATTGGAAATATAGTAAATCAAAGTCTGTTTTGTCCATTTATACCGATGAGTCATATACGCTGCTGGGTCATCAATATTTCCGCATCTAGGTCGAGACATGAGTTGTAATGTTTCGGCATTTAATCTGCCATCACTAGGTAGTTTATAGAGTTCTTGAAATTTCTTTAAAGCGTTAACGGTGATATTTGTACGATTATCTTGAGTTGATTCACCTTCACCAGGCTCCTTTATATATCCATATTTGGTGAGATGACTATATGCCATATCGATTTCACGCTCACTGATTGTATCGCTCTCGTCGACATTATCCGCAGCAGCAGCAGCATTAGCACTAATACAGAAAAACCAGCTCAGTACGACAACTGCAGCTTGCATGATTGTAAAATCTATACTGATTCAAAAGTTTCTTTTGGAGGACTAATAAGGATGTGGTAGTGGGGGGATATATATTGAAATGAATTAAAAATTAGGCTATAAATACTTAATCTTCTGTCAACGACAGAATGGTGCAGACTGTAATCGATGTACAAGGATTTAAAACATCAAGAAACGTATTTATACCAAAAGAACTGGCAATTTATAATGGCAAGCAGGTTGCTCATTTTATGTTCAAGCCTCCATTTCCGTGGAATAGCTTATCTACCGATTTACAACGTCAAGCTACCTGGCTAATTCATAACCATCACGGAATTAAATGGGAGCACGGTCATACGCCATCCTACATGTTTCCAATTATACTTCGCCAGTTAATATCATCATCAGACCAAATATACGTTAAAGGAAAAGAAAAAGCCGATTTCATTCGAAAAACTCTATCGCAAAATGTCACCGAGGTGGAAGAAGAACCAGCTCTACCTAAATTAGAAGCATGTTGCTACTATCATGTACGATCACTTTGTTGTTGCGCTTTATCTAACGTTTATTATATTTATAATACTCATGTAATTCAGTAATTTTTTAAATAAAACAACCAAATTCAATCATTTTTACTTTATTGCAATTGATACATCTTAATACGATTACATAATATGGGTTCCAAAACAGCTGCAATGCGTTCTATTTTACATTTGAAGCGGTACCTATCTAATGCGACAGTTTCCCACTGGCCCTTTCTTGCTTCTCTGTGAGCATAGGACCAAACTCGCAAGATATAAATTTTATTTTTTTGATTCGTCAAAGCTGACACTCTTCATTTATATAAAGTTTAATTACACTTTTACGTGAACTATAATTAAGTTTTGCGTACGATGCCAGTGAACGGCTCATACTCGATTAATGCATCATGTAAAATAACGCAGTAAGCGATAGTTTCATTTGCAAATGCAGATGATGCTTCAACTTCCAGCTTCAAATCGATCACCACGTTATGGACGCTCTCGTTTTGACGGGTGCAATTGATAATGAAGATAGGCTGCTTTTCGAACTCTTTGTAGCTAAGAAGGGAGCTCTCCTGTGACGAGTCGTAATATTGATTACGAAAGTTTAAATATTCTTCGTAAGCATCCACATACTTGTTATCGGTAAAGACCAGATTTTGCTGCTCATACGGATATCTTCGGTTGTTAATGTTTGCTTTTATATTGGAAATGCTTAAATGGTTAAACTCGCTCGCATCTGCTTCTTTGTTATTTCGCTTCCTAGTTTGGAACGCAATCAGTAGCCATTGAGGCCGTTGATGGTGCTGTTTATTCCGGGTAATCGAACAGTTTCTATCACCTGGTCGCCCAAAATAAATCTAATTTCGTCGAAGAGAAAGAGCGGCGCGTTGTTGGTGAAATCGTAAGCTTTATTTGCGGTAGTCGGATTCAGCGTTCCTTCTAAATATATAACGCTATCGTAGGTGGCCGTGATGAGATCCGCTTTCTGTATGACGAGATTGATCTCATCGGAGTTACCATAAGCGTTTGTCGTATAAGGATGGTATGTTCTGCGATCGGATTCGACGATCATGTCTTCATACTTTACGCCCGTGAATAGGTTTTTTAATGCTTCTTCCATCTTTTCTTAGTACTGTATAGCCGAGATATTGCAAAAACTGTACGTCGTCTTCGGTTAATGCGCCGTTAGCAATTGTTGCGTCGATGGCTGACGATGGATGACTAAATGAAGAACCTTGCTTACAGAAAATTTTAAGTCCCATATTTTTTCAGCTCCAATCGAATAGTTACTCTTTCTTCGCCGAAATCCACTAAATGACCGTCTTGATCGACTAACCTCAAGGTTATGTTATCTATTTGATGCGTGAGTACCGGTAAATATATAATCGTAGCCGGCTCCTTGATTAACTTATAGCCCGGCTCAACGTGTACGTCAAATTCAAAGATTGTATGAGATAGCGCACTGTTTCTGTATGCTCCACCCGTTAAATTACACTCGACGTGTATATTAGTAGCGTTGATTATTTGCACGTCCGGATCAGATTCATGGGTTCTACCTCCTTTATACAATTTAGGAGAGAAACCGAGCATGCGACCGATGGAGTTCGATTTCCTAAAGTCAATATCGTGTATGGTTTTCATTTCGCATTTTAGCGTATTATTATTAGGTCTCAACATAAAGTCCATCGAATTGGTTGGTTCGTTTATATGATGCTGTAGAATCCTGTTGATCTCTTCAATTTCATACGCGCCACTCGGAATGGTAATCTCTTTGAAGATGCTATCGGCCGCTGCATAGTAAAATTTGTTGTTTCCCTCAAATATATTGCGTATAGAATTACAGCCGTAAAAGCCAACCAACCCTAATCCATATTGATAATTATGGTCTAGTTCGATCGGCGGAAAATATGAGGTGCTGAGGACGTTGCCGGCACCTGTTAAGGTGAACGTTTGAGACATGACTGATGAAGTAAACAAACTCTAGGTTCAATTATTTATTATACAGAAAATTTAAACATAAATGTCCACATATCAGCGTATTATAATTTTGCTCCCTAGTATAATTGTATATGATGTTGCATCCGGATAAATATTTAACTATTTCTATTGGTGGCGTCAAGTCGCCGAAGCTATCATAGTAAACTGCCTTCATGCCGCGTTTCTTGAAAGCAACCCAATGCGTACCTCTTCCTTTAGCATCATCCAGGTTTACGATAGCGCACTCGTTTAAATGAGGTTTTCGCGGTAATGTATCACGCATAAACACTCCTCTGAAGAAGGGTACGTCTTTAGCATACTTCACAAGATCCGAGTCCGTTAATGCTTTTCGCGGCAAATTTAAAAGTTTTTTGTCGGATATGGTTTTAAATACAAGGCGTATCCCGTTTTACGCGGTTGAAGATACAGCGAACTGCCTTGTTTGCCCAACGAGGCGGCCTCCATTGCCATGTTATGCCGTTTATTTTCCTCCAGCTGCTTCTTCGCGGCCGACGCATCGTTAATTGCTTTAGCTATACCGCTAGCTCCACCGGCCATTGCGCCCGCAGCCGAAAGACCGGCAAAGAGCGGTACTAGGAACGGAAGAAAACCTCCGACTTTAGGTATTGGTATCACTCGCGGCACTCTCACTCTTTGCTTACCGCCTGCAGCTTTAACCGCTCTCTTGGCGGCCAACAAACTTATTTTGATAAGTTTATTCAAGTTTTCCGATGATGATAGGCCTTTTATTGAATTTCGAATTGGCGTTAAAACTCCACCTCTAAACGAACAAGTCTTCTTCTTTTTCCCGCGCTTTGCGATACGTCGTGTTGCTCCCATGCCAAGCTTCCTTTTGGCCTTCATTGCTCCAGCTACGGCTAATGCTGCTGCTTTCTCTCCAAAACTAGCGTCCTTTGCCTTTACACGATCCCAAGCTCGAATTTGAAGTTCTTTATCGGCCCGATGACGATTCTCAACGTCTTTGAATTGATTGTATGCGATGTCGTGTTGCTTGCATGCAGCGTCCAACTGATTTATTCCTTGATCACCCCGAGCTAGACGCTGCTGTAGTTTGGTTCCCGGTCCGCAGTATTGATATCCGGGGATATGAAGTTCCACCGGCAATTTGTTTATCAAGCTGTTTATAAACCCCTTTCCTACTCGGCGATCGGCCATGAACTGATCAGTATAACTCAAACTATCGAGTAATAATGAAGTTTATGAAGCAACCTCAGCAATTGCATGTTGAGGATCATGATTTGTATACTGAATCGGAAGTGTCGGGGAAACACGGCTCATTATTTCCGGCTTCAATTAGAGCGGTCATCTGTGGACCATCGGGATCCGGAAAAACGAATGCGATGATAAGTTTATTAGAAGCAGCGAATGGTCTGAAGTTTGAAAATGTATATGTATACTCCAAGTCGTTAGAGCAGCCGAAGTATAAATATCTGGAACAAGTACTTAAACCCATTAAAGGCATTAAGTATAATGCTTATAGTGATAAGGATGACGTAATAACTCTAGAGGAGATTAGCAAAAATTCGATAATGATATTTGACGATGTTGCGTGTCTAAATCAAGATATAATTAGGGATTATTTCTGCAGAGGACGACATTCTGGTGTGGACTCGTTCTATCTTTGTCAGACATATTCCAAAATACCTAAGCAGTTAATACGCGATAATGTAAACGTTATTGTTCTATTTAAACAAGACTATATAAATTTAAAACATGTATATGATGAGCATGTTGGTAGTGACATGACCTTTGAGCAGTTTAAATTAATGGGTTCAAAGTGTTGGATGCATAAGCACGATTTCATGTGTATTGTAAAGGACTTTGATTATGGCCGATATCGACGAGGTTTTGATTGTTATATCGCACTTGGGCAACTTTGAACTACTGTTGAACAGCATCATTGAACCGGTGTGGGCAGCTTTGAACCGATGTTGGACCGCCTCTGAACCGCTTATGAACCGCTTTCGAACTGCTTTGAACCGGTTTGGACAGCTGTGAACCGATATTGGACCGCTATGAACCGCCTTTGGACCGCCTCTGAACCGCTTATGAACCGCTTTAGAACTGCTTTGAACCGGTTTTGGACAGCTGTGAACCGATATTGGACCGCTATGAACCGCCTTTGGACAGCCTCTGAACCGCTTATGAACCGCTTTCGAACTGTTTTCAACCGGTTTTGGACACAGCTTTGAACCGATGTTGGACCGCTATTGAACAGCTTTTGATTGCTACGAACCGTTTTTGCGCCGATATGAACCGCCTTTGGACCGCTATTAGAAGCACTTTTCATCGATAATCAGTTTAGTTGATTGTATGCGGGCCGTTAAGATGAACGCGCAAGATCAGGCAATTAAAAGAAAATTAACTAAAACCCGTAGCGAAATAAAACGCAAGCTTGCGGCTCTTAAAAGAGGCGAAACCGAAACATTGCGATTAGTGGAAGAGACTTATAAGCCTATAGTTGACCCATTGAAGACGCTAGCTAAGCAGGAGTTGAAAAAACAAGCGTTAACGCCAAAAGTTGAAAATAAAATTGAATATGAATCAACTCCAATGCAAGAACAATTTGCAACGCCTCGACGCACCGAAAATACTGCAGTTCGTAAACGAATTAGTTTTCCGCCCGATATTAGCGAAATAGCGCTTGACGAAGAAGAAAACGATGAAGCGGAGGAAACTACTAGATCGATTAGCAACTTATCACAGCTACATGATGATCAGCAATTTTTAGACCAGTATCATCATTTACCTCGCCATTATATCGACCGGATGATTAAGGATGCAACGGGAGAGGTCGATCACGTTCACGGACTTCGATACGATTCCGAATTCAAAGAGTGGGCTATAGGAGATTCTATAGTGCAGTTTGAAGGGCCCGATATAAACATAAAAAATACACTTTATACCGGCACTCCTGGGCTATATGAATTGCTCGTGCTTAAAAAGCCGCATAATTACTCCTTCAAGGATAGTCAATCGTATAAAGATATTTTATTAGCTACTAACGCATACAAAAGGAACTACGATCCTAGACAACAAATCATGGGTACTAAGTCGCATAAATACGTTAATATCGTGAAGCCGCTACTATCGGAACATTTTGGAGCAGGTGTGAAGGAGGTTAATAATAAACAGAAGGAGTACGTGTACTGGAATACTCCCCACGAACTAGTCGAGCGTCTCAGACTGTTACACGCATCGCAAGCAGCCGGTCATACCGGACACAACAACGAGATTTTAAGCATTGAAGAGGAGCTCCGAGAAGAAGGTATAATCGCTTAGTCCGAAAATGAGCGTTGACAAATTCGGAAGACATTCGTCCTCGAGATCATATAACGAACAGAATACCTTGCAATTTACCGCCGGTAATGATTATGATATGCAAAACAAGAGAATATGTAATGTTGCCGATCCTGCTAAGGGTAGCGATGTTGCTACAAAACAATATGTGGATAATAGTACTCGGAACGCCGCAAGCCAACAATATGATATGCGTGGTAATCGGCTAACCCATCTAGCTGATCCGGTGAACGATGGCGATGCCGTAACAAATGGATACCTACACATGTTTGTAAAATCGTTTAAGTCAATCACCGATGGTCATATGAATGTCATGCATGAAATGGAGCGCAACTTGGATGAAATTCGCGAAAAACTAGGGATGAGTCCGGTGACAGACTTTGCCGCATTGACTATGCGTGAATCTCCGCCATTTATCGGTAGTGATTTGGAAGATGACGAAGCTCGGCGTCGTCGAGGAATTGCACAGATCGGCGAGAAAAAATTTTCCTCGAAAAAGAACGATAATCAAGCATCGTGATGACCTATGGCAAGCTGATTTGGCCGAATTCACGCGATATTCTAAAGATAATCGAGGTTATAAATATATATTAACCGTAATTGATTGCTACTCCAAATACCTATGGACGCGACCCTTAAAATCGAAGAATGCTAGTGAAGTGAGCAAAAACATGACCGCTATTATGTGCGAAGGAAGAGTGCCAGTCAATTTACAAACCGATCAAGGAAAAGAATTCTATAATAAGGATTTTGAAAAGTTAATGCTGAAACATACCATCAATCATTACTCTACGTATAGCGTAAAGAAAGCGGCCATAGTTGAAAGAGTGATAAAAACTTTCAAAAATGCATTATATAAGCGGTTCAGTCTTCGCGGAAGATATAAATGGATTGATGTGCTAGCGGAAGTGACTTTAGGCTATAATAATACGAGACATTCGACTATTAAGATGAAGCCTAAAGATGTAGCTGCAAAGACATACTTACCAATGTTCCATAATATAAAGATAATGGGACCAGCTAAATTCAAAATTGGTGACGTTGTACGAATATCCAAGTATAAATCGGTGTTTTCAAAAGGCTACACTCCGAACTTTTCTACCGAATTATTCAAGGTGGTTAAAGTAAAAGTTGGCAATCCCGTTACGTACTTATTGGAGGATTCATTTGGTAAACCAATAATGGGGCAATTCTACGCGGAAGAAATGCAGAAAACTGCTCATCCGGATATATTTCTTGTTGAGAAAGTGTTACGGCGTAAAGGAGACCTGCTCTACGTTCGATGGCTTGGCATGGATAAATCACATGACTCGTGGATTAAAAAATCAGATTTTGTATAACTTGTGTTTTATTATTATAAGTACACATGCTATTATATTTTACAATGAATAAATATGATTATGAACATACGCACTTGATTTCCTATCCTAATAAAGTAATTTACAAAGAATACATATGATTAATAGCTATTATACATTTAATTTCATGTCCTAATAAATACCTATAATTACAAACATACTCCCTAATTACTTATCCTAAGTCCATTTCAGCGGGAATACTATAATGTCCCCAAGGCAGCGTATCGATACCATTTGGCATCAAATACCTCTTATTATCGTTGTTACTAAGAGCAATTTTATGCTGCTCCATACTATATACATGATGATTTTTTGATATGATGCTGCTTTGGGTGACACTTTTAGTAATCCCGCTCCTTAAACATTCTAAATAATCATTGAAACTTAGTCTATTTTTTACAATATAATCTCTAATACCTTTTAATTTCATTACATCATTGTCGCTATCCATAGTTTTATAACTGTACATTTTAGATGCCAAAGCCACCCAATCGGTTATGATTCTACCGCCCAATTCATCCTTCATCATTCCTAGCACTTTTCCATTACATCTAGGGATATTATAGATGTTGTTTTCAGGATAATCAGACGTATCGAATCGTGAAATATTTGCACGTATCAATTCGTATGCATCATCACATACCATCTCGTACACGAGGCTATCGGTATCCATGTACAACAATTTCAAGCGGTCGTCGCTAAACTGATGCTGCATAAAGTTATAATGAAAATCGTACATTCTAGTTTTCGAAATTTCCAATATTGCCATCCCAACATATAGCGGTTTATTAAATAGAATTTCTGTTTTGGATAGCTCGATAGCCAATAATTCATCATCGAAGATCTCTCTGCTATGGAAATTGGGCTGGGATATATAATAATTGGCTCCGTATCTACCACTCCACCGGGTAACAAGCTTAATAATGCGATGGTTCCGCACATTCTCCATCGTTTTTCCGAAATTTGCATTATTTAATAATTTATATAGATTTTTTTCAAAAGCGTTAGTGGCTTGCGCTCGTAACCTTGCGTTCAAGTCTATATATGGTTTTAACCAGCAAGATTGTTTAAAGTTAATAGCCCGGTGAACTCTTTCAAGGATGAGACCTGCTTGAAGACATTGTTTTAAATTTCTATAGTGAATAACATATCTAGTTTTTGAATGCAAGGTTGCGAGCAATTTCTTATTTTTAGCGCCCGGTGGAGTGTCGTGTTCAACGCAGAAAGGAATGGATTTATGTTGATCGTGCAATTGCCTGGGATACAATAAATCCACCTCTAAAATGAGACCTTCGACCGCATCATCAGGTGTATTTAATATCGCTTCAGGAGTTAATGACTTTAATTTAGCCTCACTAAGCCACTTAAAATTATTTAAAGGTAAACACTGGCTTTGAGCCCACCCATACAAGTTAACCATATCCATATACATGATATGAGTAGGGGGTTTAGTAGGATCGTAATTCTTCCCATTCAGATATTTATTATTGGCCTTGCTGTATTTCGTACAGCATTGCGTTATGCCTCCCCTTATACCTTTTTCAACAAACAACATCATATCAACATCTGTGAGCAGCTCGAGTTTAACTTTGGTGTAATTCAGCATGCATTGCCACGTGTATCCGGGCGCTGTGAAAAAGAATGCTGGATCGAGTTTATGCGTTGTTATGCACTTTTCTCTAAAATTGGTGAATACATCTGCAAGTATAAGCACATCGCTCATCAGATAAAGATCGCTATATTGACCCAAGTTTTGAGTGTCAAATTTTCGCCAAACGTTTCTAGCATGCGAATATTCCTGATCTGAAATGTGCGACTGCCTCAACTTGCTGTAAAATTGTATCTTTTCCGGTAAATTGGTTTCATTAAATTTTTCCCAACTATCCATAATATATTCATACGGATACACGCCCTTTTTAGTTAAAAGTTTCAGCTGCTCATCATTTAAATGGCTTAACGTGCTACGCAAAATTTTGAAATCGTCAAACTTTAAATAGGACGCTAGATTATCTAATGATTCGCTCATGAAGCGATACGAATCTACGAATCTGAATTCGACATCTGCATTCTCCATTTTCTTAGTAAATGAAATGTAACGCTCCTTATTCTTAGGTAGCAGCGTGACTCTCCCAGGAATAGCTTGAGCAATATCCTTAATTATAAAATGACTGTCGTATCCACTAAAATTATGAAAAAATATGGGTATCATATGTGGTGCTTTATAACGTAAATTGCAGGCCTGATGGGCACTACCGCGAAACCGACCTGTAAAGTGGCAGTGATCGCGAACTTTGACTTGGGGCGGTAAAATGGGTCCTTCACAAATATGACAATAGGTGGATGCATTATATCCCAACATTTGCAAATCATTTAACGGTTCCATTTGCACTGGGTTAATGAAATATTGTTGTAAATTGTTTGAAATTTCTTCAAGTTCACTGGTAAACCAATTAATACATTGCTCACCCCTCTGCAGGCGGAACCTCGACAATGAATTATCAAAGGTGCAATGCAAATAATATGCAATGCTACATACGTTATGCTGCTTATACTTTACGGTGTTTTGCGTCTCATCATCCTGAAAATCTTGTACCAAACATTCCAAATCACAATAAATGATGAAAGGAGCGGTCTGTTTGAATTCATGGTTCTTGAAATATACATGTGAACCGGGCTCTGGCATATTTATTTTACACTTATTAACTAACTTACAATCTAACTCCTGTGCATTAAGTTTATCTGGTGAGCTAAAATAGTGGAGACACCTATCGCAAATATACAGCTTTCCATGTCCCTTCGTCAACTGTGAACGTACCAATCTCGACAAATCTTTGATCCAACAGAAATGAAATCGAACCGCTTCATCGGGTTCCTCACTATTGTGAGCGGTAGCATTATTCTCAATATCCTTTTCAATTTCATAATTCTGCTGGATCATGAGTAAATTAACGTGATTCGCTTTTTTTTCGGTGTTAAGATAAATAGGAACAGTGACATAATCGGATTGCGTTTTTCTAGTAAGGCCGTAAATATTGATAGATAAATTTGGATTTTGTTTTAAAAATTTTTGGAGTTGGTCTAAAGACATGGGGAAGCTAATACCATCAAAATTTAAGATTTGCGCATAATATGGATAAGAAGAGATACGATTGGTGTGGAGGGTAGCGGGGAAGAGGGCTGATGACAACACCCATCCAAAACACGCTTCATCATTATTTTTAACATTGATGACCGCTTTTTTAACTTGAATTTCTTTAGGTAATTCTATAAAGGACGAGGCGTGCATTAAAGTCACACTGTTTACGTTCAGAGTCAACGAAATTATCTTGGACAACCCCCACCCACTGTCCTGTTCCTCAAATTGCATTAAGCGCTCCATCAAATAATCCACCGCGTTATTATTAAATAATTGCTTCAAGTTAGCTTCACTTAAATCGCTAGATAAAATAGTAAAATTCTTAGTTAAAAAACTAAATTCCCTACATGCTAGTGCTTCATCATTCTTATTCAACGAGGGCTTTACAAATTCCGCGCAAAACTCAAAATTTGTTTTCAGCGGGCTATTATATTTGGGATAGATGTCTCTAATCTTAGTGATAAATAACTTACAGCTATCGTTAAAAAATGATCCTAAAGTCTTATGTCCTAGATTAATAATAATACCGGTACTCACACGCGATTTAAATGCGGTAGCCAAATCTCGCCATTCCACCAACGGTCTTCTACCTAGGGAGGAGCCGGCAATAGACTTCCCCAACTGGTTAATAAGCACCTTGTAGCGTTCCATTTTACCAGCCACAGCTGCAAGGTGCCGTTTATCTCCACCCGTTAGCGGCTCTGCTAGCGTAGATTGGATTTGCCTAAGATTGGCATCGATGATGTTGATGAATTTTGGAACCTTGCTAGCAGAGCCGAGATTATAATTTTTATAGAAATGGGCAATCATTTCAAGCGTTGCATTCACATTGTCTAAAATATGAGCCATTTTTCCTAAAATATCTTCATTAAAATGCCTAAAGTTTTATTTGAGATAAAACACTCTTACCTGATTTTCGCTGCTTAAAAGAGGATTTCTGCTTTGAAGTAGTAGTTGAGACAGTCTGCTCTCATACACATAGGTACAAATGCAATGACTTAATTGAAATGCGTCAGCTTAAATACATTTCGATAAGAGATAAGAGACGGGATGCTGCTTCCGCTCAGAAATTTCTAGAAACACTGACAGGATGCTGCATCCGCTATGATTAGATATAAAATTGAAATAAAAGCCGAGTGCAGTTAACGTCTCAGTCAGTGATTCGAGCGAACTAGTTTGCGGCGTTATTTGGTGAGTATGATTTTAATGACTAATTTTGTTAAGTAGCGGTTAGATTATTCATTTTTTCACTTATTTATTTGTTACAGATATTTACTGCTCATAATAATGGAAGAATTTGATTTCGCTTCCTTGAACTCATCTACCTATTGTAAGCCATTCATAAATGCAAAAAATCTGGAAATCGGAAATAAATACCCAATTACTGATATCGGCGTAATCGGTACCAAGTTTGGAGATCGAATTATGGTCGAAACCGAAACCTTCAAATGCATACTGCCGCAGCGTTACCATACATACCTCACAGAAGAAAATCGGTTAGAGTCCCTCAAGTTGGCCCTAACAAATAAAGTTGTATTTATATCTAGTATAGGAGCGGTAGGCTCAACAACGAATTTACAAATAATTACATAACCCTAATTTGAAATATGAATAAAGGTGTTAACCATTATTGATGATCCTTTGAAATATTTCTTTTACTACCCTGCACCTCTACAGCGACCCACCATCACCTCGTTATAGGTTAATACGTCTCTCATTTATAATAATCTTGCGCAACATCGCTCGGCGAGAGGCTCAAAAGGAGTCTAATTATATCGAGACGAAGAGCGAATTGTTAAGTTTAAGTGTAAATGACTTATTTATTGAAAATATGGATCAAGATTCCGACCGTATTTCAAAGAGATTGTGAGCTGCGTAATCGAATACGATGTACAAAACATTGGAATCAGCCATGGCAGCGCACCCACATCGATGGCCCAGCGCCGTTAATGATTTATTGTAGAGATTGTATTATGGCGGAGCGTACACAAAAAACTTTGTAGCTTCATAATTTCTAGCATTACATTTTGTATATGTAGGTATTTATTATATGCATTAAAATAAAATGGTTATCTATTACACCTTTAAGCGTCTTATCATAGCTGCTATAAATAAACACTATTGCGACTTGCGAGATTGCAGCTTCCCATCCTAATTATAATAACAAACAACTAAATTTCGCGCGCTGTTACTAAAACCTACGTCGCAGGTAGGGTTAGCTGCGCCAACCATTATTGATGATCCTGTGAAATATTTCTTCTACTACCTCTACAGCGATCCACCATTACCTATTATTAAAGGTTAATACGCCTATAATAATCTTGCGCGCTTTCTCAATATAGAAATGTAAAGCGCGCCTATTTATAAATGTTATCACTGCAAGCGAGATTGCAGTTTCCTCTTTCAATTACGCGCTTTTTCTAAAAACATAATAGGAGTAGCTCCCGCTCCTACGAAATAGCTTATACGGCCTAGGGGTATCTCCCGCTCCTACTGCTACCCTCTACGCCCCTGCAATCGCGCTCCCCCCCACATTCTAACAATACTTGAACTGCTAAACGTTCATAGCTCAAAGCCTCGCCTAGCTCAGATGGTTAAGGCGGCAGATTCGTAATTCACGTATCGACGGTTCAAATCCTCGACGCAGCCTTTTTTTCAGACAAATATTTCACAAGCTATGACGCGTTTCCTGGTCCAGAAACAACGGAAGCAAAACACGCAAAATGTGACGTCACAAAATGGCCGACTCACGCGCTCCCATTGGCTCACACCGCACCACGTGACCACAATACTCGATTCTCATTGGCGTGACGTCACTTCCTGGTCTAGAAGTCCCTTTGCTCATCTACTAATACCTAGCCTTAGTTCAGAATAAATTCAAAACATTGCCTGAACGTTTAAGGTGCGACAACGGGGGAGAATATATTTCTCACGAATTTAGAAACCATAGTAAACAAAAGGGTGTGCAATTGGAGTACACAGTACCTAGAACTCCAGAACAAAACGGTGTGGCAGAGAGACTCAATCGTACAATATTGAACAAGGCACGATGTCTAATATTTGAATCCAGCTTGGAAAAACATTTTTGGGAAGAGGCTGTAGCAACGTCAGTCTACCTCATAAACCGTACACCTACGTCTACTTTGCCCGACAAAACAACACCCGCTGAGATATGGTATGGCCAAAAACCTAACCTCAACAAAATCCGTGTGTTCGGTTGTACGTCCTATGTGCATATACCGACAGAGGACCGAAGAAATAAATTAGAACCGAGAAGTCGGAAAATGTTTTCGGTTGGCTACACCGATAATGGATACCGACTTTGGGATCCTATAAAGGGAAAAGTCGTTTCCGCAAGAAATATTGTGTTCGACGAAACAATGCAGAAGAGGATGAATATACCACAAGATGTTGAAGTAATCGTACCTCAAGATCGAGAAGAAAAAGATCGTGATGAATTGGACCAAGAGTCAGGAAGTAGATCTGAAGAGGACAGTAACAACATGAGTAACGACATGACCGAGGACACGATAAAAGATTCGAATACTGATGCAAGACCCAAGACAAGAGCAGGGAGAAAAATAAATCTACCCAAAAGATACGAAGATTTTGCAATGGACTATGACGAAGATCTTTTTGCTGCCTTATCTGCAGGGAATTTATTAGATGATGTACCCCAGTCATACAACGAAGCTATCGCTTCAGGAGAAGGCTGGGAAGGAGCCATCGAAAGCGAACTACAAGCTCTGGAGAAAAACCGTACATGGCAAATAGTCGAAAGGCCGAAGAATGAAAAAGTAATCGACTCAAGGTGGATCTTTAAAGAAAAGGAGATCGGCAAAGAAAAAGTGAAAAAGGCAAGGTTGGTGGCGAAGGGATTTCAGCAGAACAATCCAAGCTACGAAATGTATGCACCCGTGGCTAGGATGGTGACACTACGAGTGTTATTAGTGATGTGCCTCGAAGAAGATATGTATGTGGGTCAGTTAGATGTGAAGTGTGCTTTCCTGAACGGAGACCTGAAACGGCCTGTGTACATGAACATACCTCAAGGACTAAAGGTAAATTCTAATCTTAATAATGTAGTATGTAAGCTTAACCGTGCATTGTATGGACTGCGCGAAGCACCAAAATGTTGGTACGAGAAGCTGCATTGCCATTTAGTAAGTATAGGGTTGCAACGATCAAAGTCAGATCCCTGTCTTTACTATAATCAAGATACTTACCTCTTAGTGCATGTTGATGATTTGGCAATATTCTCTAAATCTTTGGATAAGTTAATCAATTTAAAAGGTAAACTAATGTGAAATTTTGAAATGAGAGATTTGCACCCTAATGCCTGTAAAGAAATAACTTTAGGTTTAAACATAATTAAAACTAAAACTACACTTTTTGTTAACCAGAAAGATTTAATATGCAAAGTGTTATGCCAGTTTGGAATGAATAAGTGTAAAAGTTTAAGTACACCTATACGCAGTAAGTATGTAATCCGCCGGTTCTGGACCAGATTTTGGGCACGACAAAAATTTTTACTTTTCTTCAAATATTCACTATATTTTAATCATTTAATTCAAAAACTAGTAATTTTACCCCATTATTACATGAATTTCATCAATCCGATCACAACGATAATTATACATATATTCTGGATCACCTCCGTTCACAAAAAAACCCTCCTTTAAATATATATAAAAATTTCAAAAATCCTTCACCATTTTCATGCAGGATTTATTTAAGTAGTTTTAAATATTTTTTTACAAATAAATGACTATGGATTTTACCAACCTAAATAATAAAACCCATTACAAACCTTTCATGAATTTCAAAGATTTAAAAGTTGATCAAAAATATAAAATTACAGATATCAACACATTAAATTACGGAAATAGAATAGTAGTAGAAACAGATGATTTTAAATGTGTCTTACCGCCAAGATTCTACAATCAATTCATGAAAAATAATCTTCTAGAAACTTGCAAAGACTGTTTAGCCAATAATGATATCTTCATAACAAATACTGGAACTAATTTAAAATTTACTTAAAGATTATATCCAAGGTGTGTGATGGTAATAAAAACCATTTTCAAAATTCACTTTGTAAACCAAAGGTTTTATGTTGATAAATAGACTAAAAACACCTAGAACAACCGCTGAAATTTTCTATAATAAAAGAAATCACATAACTCCTGCAACAATAGACAAAAAAATTAACGCATCTGCTACAACGAGAAAAAGAAGGAAATTATTGGTTTTAATAATTATATAAATATTAACAATAGACAACAAAAGGTGTTTGAAATGAAATTATTAATTTTATCTATTTTTCCCTTACTCGGAATCCCGATTAAGGAAAATTTATTAAATTCTTTTATTAATTTTCCATTTATAAAAATTATCTTATAATTTCAAAGAGTATTTTATTAAGAATATTTAGTCGTCTTCATCAAATTCTTCAACAGATTTTTGATTCTTTTTAGTTAGTTCACTAATTATACCAACATTTATTAATATTTCCGTAATCCGTAATGGAATTTCTTTCATTTTTTGTATAGCTAAATAATCTGGATCAATATTATCATTCATAATTGAATTTTCACTATTAATATTACAATCACCTTCAAATCTGATTTTAAATTCTATTGTTTTATTTTTGTAATTTAATTTCCAAATAATTCAAAAAGGAAATAGAAAACTAATATGGTTTTTACGTCTTAAAATCTCATTAAACTCATTATTATATTCAGTGTTTTCAATAACTTTATAATAATTATTAATAAAATCATCAATAGATACACATTTATGTTTTGATTCTTTAATATAAAAATTTCCAAACTTTAGCATAATGGATGTATATCTTTCATGTTTCCCTAAAGTTGTGTCAATAAATTTATATTCAGAAAGTAATTCAGAAACTTTTCTGTTTTCATCAATTTCTGATTCTAGAAAAGAATTTATAATTTTCTTGTATAAATCTACAAAAACTTGACTAACTTTATTTAAATTAATTGCACAATTATATGTATCCTTAAATTTTAATATTGCAAAGCTTCCATTAACTTTACAAAGAGCTTTGATTTTTTCTTTATCATCTTCATATCGAATAGATCTCGAGTAATAGTCAGTTTTTTTTATTTTTTTACAATTTGAATCTAGTGAAATTTTAGATAAATCACAATTATTATCAGAAGAAATAATATCAAAATTATCTAAAACTTTAATAACTTCTTCAACATTTCTTCCATCGATTTTATTTGCCATGATTTATTACAAAAAAATTTTATCAATATTATAACAAAAAATTTAACTAATTTTATAACCATAAGGAAGTGTATTAATATTATCAATTAAATACCTTTTATCATCATAAGGTGAAAGAGCAATTTTATTTAATTCTGTTGTATATAATTTTAATTTTTTAGATGTAATATTATATACTATTTGATGATTTATTTCATTATTCATTAAACAATTCTTATACATTTCAAACTTAATTTTTTTAATATTACACTTCTTAATTCCTTTGCAGACTTTCTTTTCATTTATATCATTTCTAAACGCATACATCTTAGATCTTAGTCCAACAAATTCTCTTAATGGTTTTCCTAGATATTCATCTTTAAATAATCCTGGAACTTTTTTATTTACTTGAGGAATTCCGTCTATTAAATAATCTGATGTATCAAAATAATCTAGATTATTTTTTATATCTTCATAAATATCTTCTGTTTCAATAAATACTATAAATGAATCGGTATCTGTTGCTAGTAATTTTATTTTATCATTATATTTTTTCTTCAAGAAATTATAATAAAATTTATACATAAGTAATTTGGATAATTCTAATACAACAAAACCACCATAAATTGGTTTATTTAGTTTTATTTTAGTTTTTATTTTATGAAGTAAAACGACATCGTCATCAATTATGGTTCTTGTTGCATAGATTTTATGTTCATCAAATTTTACTAATGAATTTATTAATTTAACATCACATCTTTTTCTAACATTTTCCATTTGTTTTCCATAAACCGCATTATTCATCAACTTATAAAAATCTTTTTCAAAATCATTTTTAGCTTCTTGTCTTAATTTAGTATTCTTATCAATATATGGTTTTAACCATGCTTTTTGTTCAAATGATATACAATTAATAATCTTTTTAAGAACTATTCCTTGTTTAATACATTCTTTCAGCATTCTATAATCAATTACATAATCTTTCTTTGATTTAAGAGTGTTTATTAATTTAGTATCTTTTGGAAGATTTCCAATTTTCTTATTAATTAATTCTTTTTGAAAAGGAGATAGTTCATCATAATTCGGTTTATAATGTTCTGGTAACATTGGATAATCTTTAAACTTTTCATGTAATTCTTCTGGTATATCTAAATCAACAATAAATGTATACCCATATTTATCATCATCTTCTAATTTTAAAATTTTTTCTTCAGTAAATCCATTAGGTCCATTATGATTAGTAAATTTTCCTATTGGTAAAGGTTGACTTAATGAATGACCATATAAATTGTTTGCATCCAAATATAAAATATAACTGATGTGTTTCTTACTATTATATATTCCTATTTCCTCAGCTTTTTCTCTACTCAATTTAATTGTTTTACAAGTTTTTTCATCATAGAAATAACAATTATTTGCTAATGCGTGTCTGTGTGGAATCATAGATATTCCGCCTCTAATTCCCTTTTCATAAATTTCATATGTTTTTTGATCGGTAATTAATTCCAATTTTTGTCTTGTTTCTTTTAATGATGCAGCATCAGCTAAATTAGGTGCAGAAATATAATAAACCGGATCTAATTTATAATTATCGTAGCAAGTTTGTCTAAAATTATCAAAAACATCTTTTAGTAATATTGCATCTAATTTTAAATATAAATCATGATATTCTCCAAAGTTTTTACAATTAAAATGTTTATATACTTCATTAGCAAATGTTAAATCATCTATATTTTTATCATTAAGAGTAGAATACCAATCTTTCTTATTTAACGGAATGTTTTCTCTAAATTTAGAATAATCATCAACCCATTCATATGGATAAATACCTTTTCTTAAAACTAAATGTAAATCTTGTTTTTTAAACTCTTTCAATATATTTTGAAATTTTTTATAATCAATTACTTTACTTACATTATTATCACATTTCTTACATTTAGCTTTTAATTTTAAAATATTATTTTCATCAATTGGTAATATAGTAATATTATTTATTTCTTGCTTTGACCTACATTTTGAACAATAACAATCATTTACTTCTGCTAAATTATTTATCGCCTTATCTAAACTTGTGCTTATAAAACGAAATGAATCAATAAACCTAAATTCTATAATTACGTTTTGCTTATCACCTTTTTTTTTAACTATCATTTTTGAATTACATTCAGAACACCATTGAATTATTTTATTCTCTTCTTTTGTTTTACATTTTTTACATATAGATATATCATTTTTTTGATTATATTTATCAACAATAACCTTTTTAGAAAATGTAATAAAATTTTCTTTAGTATTTGGAATTATGTTAATATCTTCATCTTCATCTTCATTTTCATCTTCGTCTTCACTTAATTTTAATATCCATTTTAAAAATAATTTTGAATCATATCTTAAATTATGAATTATTATTGGAATAAATTTAGGTAATTTTAAATTTAAATTACATTTATTACATAAAGCAGATCTATATTGTCCATTTACATGATTGTGATCTCTTACTTTGTATACCTTTTTTCCATCAAATTCTATACCACATATATCACAATTCGTAGCATTCATATAATTATTTATATCATCAATATTATTCCACCTCATTGGTATATTAGTTTTTCTTATTTTATTATATTCTTTTCCAAGTCTAATTAATTCTTCATTAAATTCTTTCATTAATAAATCTACATCTTCATTTCTAATTAAAGTATTACAATTTGAATAAAAACTAAAACTGTTTGGAATATGTTCATGAATATGTTTTGATGATTCTCCTATGTTTTCACTTATTTTCTTAAGAGTACATTCAAAATCAAGACTAACAACAAACGGATGAAATTGTTCAGCTCCATTTGAAATATATTGTCTAATACTGTTTCTAGGCATTTCAATAATAGTTTTTTCATGTACACAATTCTCAATATGTTCATTTAATTTGTCTCCACTATCAAATACTTTATGACATTTCATACAAATAGGCATACGCTTATCTCTTTTATGGATTTGACCACTCAATAAACCAGATATATTTTTTATTCCCACAACATGACTATTATATAATAATAAATTTACATGTTTTTCTACTGTTTTATATTTCCAGCTTGTATGTAATAGTTCAAAATTACTGTTATTAAATTCATATACATTAATAGATATATTAAGAAACTCTTCATAAATTTCGATATTTTCCTTAGTTATTTCTACAGGATAATTCATTTTCAATTCTTCATATTTTGATATATCATATTGATTCGGTCTATCAGAATGATCACTAACTGGATTTAAAATAGATTCTAAAGCATATTCAATACATCTTAAGTTTTCTTTCATTAAACACTTAAATTTATTATTTTTAATATTTTTAATATTAATACAACATTTTTTATTTTTAATGAATGGTGGTAATTCAACATATGTTCCACCACGAAGAGGATTATATTTATCAGAACACAAATCCACTCTAACGATTTCATCAAATACAAATTTAGTATTCTTTGCATTAAAAGATTCCATCTTTCCTATTATATTAGTTTTAGATTCTTCGACAACACATTCAATAACGTTTGTTTGGTTTAATGTTATATAATGATTTTGAGAATGAGAATGATATTTATATAGTTCATTTGTGGCATTATTTTTATATTGAACAACAGCTATAAATTTAATGGTTACTGATTTTTTTCTATTTAATTCATTATTAATAAGATTAACTACTTTCTCTTTAATGTTATCAAAGAATAATCCAATATCATATTTTCCAGATTTACAATAAATTGAATAATCTGTAACCATATTTCCCCAAGCTCCTTTTGATTTTATTATTTGAACATCATCAACTTCATTTCTATATTCTTTTGAATTAGATATTTGAAAATCATAATCTTCAAAATTTTGAATAAATTTATCTGCTTTACGTTTTCTGTTAATTTCATATTGTGTAGAAATATTATTTATTAAAATTTCTTTTCTCATTCTGTTCAGTCCTTTAATTCCTAAAGATTTTGCTAACTGTCTAAGATCAACAACTCTCATCGAATTCAAGTTATCCATTTATTAGAAAAAATTTTTATTAATTTTTTTTAAAATAATTATTAGCTTGACATTTTTTACAAATATAATTATGACCATCACTATTACTTTTATTATTATGAAAATTCTCTAACGGTTTCTCTATTTTACACACAGAACATTTTTTAATTTTATTTAATCTTCTCCTATGAATATTTGTTTCTATATGTTTATCTATATAGGTTTTAACAATTTCTTCACCACATTCACATTTTAGTTTTTCATATATTTTATCTTTACGAGAAATATAATGATCTCTAACACAACCTTTACACCATCCTCTTAATCTATCCTTAGTTCTATTATTTTTATCAAAACATTCTAAAGGTTGTTCTTTTTTACACTTAGTACAAATCTTATTCATTTATATATATAAAATTTTATTAATTTTATTAAGAAACTTTTGATAATTCTTCTTTATAAAAACTACCAATAATTTCCTCACCTTTTAAATCTTTTATTTTGTATGTAATCGGTTGTGTATCTAAAACATTACTAATAATAAAAATTTCTTTGGTATAATTCGGAGTATAACCTCTCTTAAATGTTTTTCTTTCTAAATATATTCTAACTTTATCACCAACTTTATATTTTGTAGATTTATCATAACTTTCTAAAGGATACAAGTTTTGTCTTACCCTTTTTTCATTCTTTTTTAAACTAGCTTCAGTTGGTGTCATTTTAATACTCGTATGAAATGAATTATTATAATTATAAATTAAATCTTGTAAAACATCAATCCATATTTTAGTCTGATTAGCCGTAAAATATCTAAACATAAGACCTCTTAAGGTTCTATTAAATCTTTCCACTATTTGGGCCTTAGTTTCATTTTGGGTGGTAAACCAATGAATATTATGTTTCTTAAATAATTCCTGAGTGGTTTTATTAACAAACTCTAATCCTTTATCACTTTGAATCTTTTTAGGAATTCTTTCTCCTTTAAAAAGTTTATTAAATGCTTCAGAAATAAATTCACCAGTTTTCTTTTTAATTGGAATACCCCAAGCATATTTTGAGAAACAATCTATAATTGTTAAGATATAATTGTAATGATTATTTTTTTGACTTAAATTTCTCATATCTACCAAATCTATTTGCCATTGTTCATCAATTCCTTTAACATAAACTCTTCTCCTTGTAAATTTTCGTATTATAGGTTTGTGTAAAGTATAAACATCTTGTTGTTTTAGAAATTCTTCAACTTCCCTCTGAGATAATTTAGTTTTTCTCATTAAATCTTGAATACCTGTATAACCCGTTTTCGGATCATAATATATTTCATTTAGTGTTTTTTTTTAAGACCTCCACCATTATATTTTTTTCCGGGAGTTTTTATACCATTTCCAGCTATTTTTTGTACTATCTTCGCGCCTGCAGCTCCTGCAGCACCTAATGCAGCTGCTTTTGCGGCTGGAATAATAAAAGGTGCCAATGCCGCTAAAAACGGTAGAAAACCACCATTTTGCTTTAATTGGGGAGGTGATAATTCAATATCGCATCCTTTTTTCTCTTTTTTAGCTTTCTCAATGTTATTAATTTGTCTTTGAGTTAAATTAATTTTTTGATTAGGATTTTGAAACTTTAATCTCAACGAACATGAACTTTTATTCTGAAAACAAGATTTTAATTTCTGTTTCTGGTTATCTGATAAATAAACGTTATACGGAATGTAAGTTGTCATTTATATACAGAAAAATTCATTAATGTATGTTAAGTTGCCTAGAAGTTAAATCGTGAATCAAGGTTTATCATGTGCTTTTCCTACTTATTTTTAGTAGTTATATAAGCACCGTATGAGAATGACACAAAAAATTATTCATTTTAATCAAGTAATTCAAAGTTATGTGAATGGGGCAAGTAATTCCTGTAGAAGAAGTAATTATTAATTGCAGGTAAGTTTAATTTTTTAAAATATAATTTAAACATTTGTTTTTTCAGAAATGCTGCAAAAAGTTGACAAGTGTGTTAATGGCTGTATCTTACAAAATTTAGTTTACATTTTTAAAAAACTCAAGACTGAGAAGAGGACATATTCCATATGGTTTTTGAAACAAGACATCCCCCTGACTTTAAGAGAAGATTGCGAAAGTTTTATAATGATTTTGTTATGTATCGTGTAAACTGCTAAATTGTGGTTACAATTTTTCAAGGTTTTTACTTATTTCCGCAATATGCAGATAAGTTATCAAAACGGCAGATTCTGCCGTTTTCTATAAATAATTAAATATCGTATGATAAAAATATTGAAACTGTATGAAAAGAAATAGGATTAAAATCAGGATTATGTTCAGATGGATAACTTTCTTTAAATTTAATTTCAAGTAAGTCATTTTCCTTAAAAGGTATATATCCTACTGTATTACTATATTCGTCACTATTCCTACTCATTAATAATTGTTCTACTTTATTAATATAAAGTGAAATTACACTACTATAATGCTTATTGGAACTGTGATAATTAATCTTTTTAATTTTACCATTTGATTGTAATCTGAATACATCAGGATGTTTTGTAGATTTAAAACTGTTATAATCATAATATTCCATTGAAAATACAAAAGGAGAACCAGAACTAACTTTATTATTCCATGTTTTATTTGTATTACTGTATGTAATGACATCCATAGCCGAAAAATATCCGTTTAAAATCAATTGAAAATATCGATTAGACGATTTGTCTATATCCTTCAAACTTACATATAAACCGTTATCACTTCTATGAAGAATATTATCCAGTTTACTTGAATCGATTTGACTCATTTTAAAGGTTCTGTTATCAACATATGTTTTATTTACGGCGTCTAATTCATCTTTTGGATAATCAACATTAACAATTCTTTTATTTTTAGAATTATAAACATCGTTTTCAAGCGTCAAAGTTTTATCTTTAACCCAACCACCGGTGACAAGAGTTTTATCTATTTTATTATCATTTGGTATAACTCCAGATCCAATTATTCGATATTTATCTTTCAAATCAACTACACTATAATGATCGTGAAAAGTTAATGCTTTTTGTAATAAATATTCCTTATTAACAACATCTTTTGGATTTTCAGGACTTTTTACATTTACCAGTTTTCTATCAGATATATCAAAATCACCATCATTTGTTAATTTAAATCCAATACCGGGAGATCCTTTTGAAGATTTATTTTTTCCTCTTCGATTTCTTGGTATATAGGACATTATTATTTATAGGTGTAAAATTACTTCTATATTTCATTTCGGGATTTTTTAAATCAATTGTAAAGAATGAATGTGGTTGTTGGGTAGCTTTTGCATACATTTCTTTAAGATTATCCAAGGAATGTTCACTTAAAATTAAATTTTGTTACAAGATGGAAACAAAATTATATAATTACATTGTAATCTAATATCCTTAGGTACTTTAAAATAGGATTGAGTTAAATAAATTACGGATGTGTTTCTCTTTCTACCTCTGATGAATAAATCTTTATCATGGATTGATCTTTTATAGTAACATAATCATCAAAAACTATTAAATTTTGTTTATCCGGATCTAAATCATCAACATCTACAATATCTTCAGGATCTGATGAAAACTTGGAAAATATTACATCTTTTAAACTATCGTTATTATAAAGATCCTGTAAGTTTCTGTATAATGGTTCTTCTATATCTTTTGCATAAATATGTAAATTGTTAAAACAAAGATATTCACAAATTAAATTCAATAACAGACTTGTCTTGCCACACCCTGAATTTCCACAAATTAGTAACCTAAAAGGCCACTGAGGAGCTAATTTATTTATATTATGATACTCTTTCTCATTAACATTGTAATTCTTAATTTGTATTTCAGCGTCCATTTATTAGCGTACAATTTTTGAAACTAGCTTCTTAATATTCAAACTAGCTTTAAAATTTTTAAGGTAGTAAATGGATAATCAGAAACTAATCCGAAGTATTTTGAAAAATAGAAAAATCATAGATCAAAAAATTAGAGAAAGGAAAATGAGGGAACAATTAACGGAAGAAGCAATAGAAAAATTTCATAAACCTATTATTAAAGAAAATAAAAATCAATTACAAGAAATTGCTAAAATAAATAATATTCAGCAAAATCTGTTAAATTATCTTGCTGATCTACCTATAATAGAAGAACCTGCGTCTCAACGACCTATAATAACTGAGGCAGAAGAATCTGTTACATCTCCACCAGTTGATCGAGAAGTACCTAGTTCTAAACCTCCTATAATACTCGATGTTAATAAAAATATGGATAAGCCTGTGTTAACAACTCTTAAACTCGAACTACCGTCTACATTTTTAGAAATTGATAATCTTGATGATCGAAACAATAAGATAAAGGAAGTTCTTAATAACGTGAATTCAAATCATATGGGCCACAAAAAAATAGTAATGATTTGAACAAGAAAGCCCAGGCAGAACGTATAATAAATGCATTACGATCTCATAGAATGGTACTAGAAAATATTAGAGACATGCCTAATAATTATCAAACTGGCGCGTCAATTTTTTTAAATCCCAATGAAATGGTTGAAAGAATGGATATACTTATTGCATCAAGAAGAGCCGGTAATGATTGTGAAAATATCTATAACGAAATTGTTGAAATATTAGATAAATTATTAAATTTAGGATTAATTACGAAAACAAATCATAAGAAAATATTTTCTTCTATATAAATGCTGATATCAATTGATTCTGATAAAAGCGATTTTGAGGTAAATTATGCCAATAATCCTATTAAATTAACTCATTATAAGGAAATTGCTTTAACAGGTGCATCATTGT